>NC_092054.1:45935506-46274224 GCF_003086295.3 Arachis hypogaea | reverse complement strand
AAAGACACAAACATAATTAAACATGAAGCATAGTAAACGAAAAACAGGAAAATAAGAACAAGAGATTAAGGAATGGGTTCACCTTAATGAGGGTGGCGTCTTCCTCTTCTTGAAGAACCAATGGTGCTCTTGAGCTCCTCTATGTCTCTTCCTTGCCTTTGTTGCTCTTTCCTCACAGCTCTTTGATCTGCAGTCAATTGCTCTACTACTGAATTATGGAAAAACAAAAGCAATGCTTTTACCACACCAAACTTAAAAGGTTTGCTCATCCTCGAGCAAAAGAAGAAAGAAGTGGAGAAGATAGAGGAGATGGAAGTGTGTGAATGGGTGGGTTGGGAGGGAAATGGTTTGAATTTGAATGGTGAGGTAGGTGGGGATCGTGTGGGGTCCACAGATCCAGTGGGGTCAAGAATTTAGCATCCCTGCTCCAATTAGGCGTACAAAATGCCCTTACTGTGCAATCCTGGCGTTTAACGCCAGACTGCTGCCTGTTTCTGGCGTTAAACGCCCAAATGTAGCCTATTTCTGGCGTTTAACGCCAGACTGATGCTTGTTTCTGGCGTTAAACGCCAGCTTGGTGCCTATTTCTGGCGTTAAACGCCAGACAGATGCTTGTTTCTAGCGTTTAAATGCCAGAATGATCTTCCTCCAGGGTGTGCTATTTTTCATGCTGTTTTTCATTCTGTTTTTGATTTTCCATTTGTTTTTGTGACTTCACATGATCATCAACCTAAAAAACATAAAATAGCAGTGGAAAATAAATAGATATAATTAAATAACATTGGGTTGCCTCCCAACAAGCGCTTCTTTAATGTCAATAGCTTGACAGTGAGCTCTCATGGATCCTCACAGATAATCAGAGCAAGGTTGGGACCTCCCAACACCAAATTTAGAGTTTGAATATGGGTTCAACACCAAACTTAGAGTTTGGTTGTGGCCTCCCAACACCAAACTTAGAGTTTGACTGTGGGGGCTTTGGTTGACTCTACAGTGAGAGAAGCTTTTCATGCTTCCTCTTTTTGGTTACAGAAGGAGAACCTTGTGTCTTATAGTTTACAATGTTTGCAAACCACAGAGCTTCCTGAATAGCAAATAATTGCTCATCCGGAAAGGTTTCAGAGATCTCAGTAGGAGGGAGGGATGCTCCTGCTACTGGTTCTATCCAGGACAGGTGATCAGCTACTTGATTCTCTGTCCCTTTTCTGTCTCTTATTTCTATATCAAACTCTTGCAGAAGCAACACCCATCTTATGAGCCTGGGCTTTGAATCTTGCTTTGTGAGTAGATATTTAAGAGCAGCATGGTTAGTGTACACAATCACTTTTGATCCTACTAAGTAGGATCTAAACTTGTCAATGGCATAAACCACTGCAAGTAATTCTTTTTCTGTGGTTGTGTAATTTTTCTGGGCATCATTTAAAACACTGTTAGCATAATAAATGACATGCAGAAGCTTATTATGCCTCTGTCCCAATACTGCACCAATGTATGGTCACTGGCATCACACATTAGTTCGAATGGTAATGTCCAGTCTGGTGCAGAAATAACTGGTGCTGTGACCAGCTTAGCTTTAGGGTCTCAAACGCTTGCAGACACTTTGTGTCAAACACAAATGGCGTGTCAGCAGCTAGCAGATTGCTCAGAGGTTTTGCAATTTTTGAAAAATCCTTTATAAACCTCCTATAGAATCCTGCATGCCCTAGAAAGCTTCTGATTGCCTTAACATTGGCAGTGGAATTGGTCTCAAATTTAAAAATTCATCACATTAAGACTTCCAGAACTTCTCTAGCTCATGATCCAGAAAAGATAGAAGATGACCTCTAAAGGTTGCCCTTGGTGCATTTACACAGACAAAGGCATCCTTCTGTAGCAAACACTCCAGTAAGGACATGTGAATGCTGTTTTCTCTTGGTCCTGAGATCTATGCAATTTGTTGTAACCTGAATAGCCATCCAAAAGCAGTAATATCATGACCTGCTAGTCTCTCTAGCATCTGGTCTATGAAGGTAAAGGAAAATGATCCTTCCTGGTGCTGTATTGAGCCTTCTGTAGTCAATACACATACGCCACCCTGTAACTGTTCTTGTAGGAACCAGTTCATTCTTTTCATTATGAACCACTGTCATTCTTCCCTTTTTAGGGACAACATGGACAGGGCTCACCCAGGGGCTATCAGAAATAGGATAGATAATCCCAGCCTCTAGTAACTTAGTGACCTCTTTCTGCACCACCTCCTTCATGGCGGGATTTAGCCGCCTCTGTCGTTGAACCATTGGCTTAGCATCATCCTCCAATAGGATCTTGTGCATACATCTGGCTGGGCTAATGCCCTTAAGATCACTTATGGACCACCCAAGAGCTGTCTTGTGTGTCCTTAGCACCTGAATTAGTGTTTTCTCTTCCTGTGGCCCTAAAGCAGAGCTTATGATTACAGGAAAAGTGTCACCTTCTCCCAGAAATGCATATTTCAGGGATGGTGGTAGTGGTTTGAGCTCGGGTTTAGGAGGTTTCTCCTTTTCCTGAGGAGTTTTCAGAGGTTCTTTTATTTCCTCTGGTTCCTCCAGATCAGGCTGAACATATTTAAAATGTCCTCTAGCTCTTATTCGAGACTCTCAGTCATATTGACCTCTTCCACCAGGGAGTCAATAATATCAATGCCCAGGCAGTCGTCTGATGTGTCTGAATGTTACATAACTTTGACAACATTCAACTTAAAATCATCCTCATTGACTCTCAGGGTTATCTCTCCTTTTTGGACGTCAATGAGGGTTCGTCCAGTTGCTAGGAATGGTCTTCCTAGAATGAGAGTTGCACTCTTGTGCTCCTCCATTTCCAGTAGTACAAAGTCAGTAAGGAAGGCAAATGGCCCAACCTTGACAATCATATCCTCAATTATGCCTGGTGGGTATTTAATGGAGCCATCAGCAAGTTGAATATAGATCCGGGTTGGTTTGACCTCTTCAGTCAAGCCAAGCTTTCTGATAGTGGATGCAGGGATTAGGTTGATGCTTGCCCTAATATCACATAGAGCTGTCTTGGTGAAGTTACCCTCTAATATGCATGGTATCATAAAGCTCTCGGGATCTTTAAGCTTTTCTGGGAAGCTTTTCAGAATGACTGCACTGCATTCTTCAGTGAGGAGAACTCTTTCAGTTTCTCTCCAATCCTTCTTATGACTCAAGATATCTTCATTAACTTGGCATAAGAGGGTATTTTCTCAAGTGCCTCTGCAAACGGAATCTTTATTTCAAGAGTCCCGAGATAGTCTGCAAAGTGGGCAAATTGCTTATCCTGCTCCTCTTTGCGGAGTTTTTGAGGATAAGGTATCTTGGCTTTATATTCCTCAACTTTGGTTGCTGCAGGTTTATTTCCTACAGAAGTGGTTGAAGAAGCCCTTTTAGAGGGGTTGTCATCAGCACTTGTGTGTGTCTGATCCCTCACTGGCAATTGAGTGCCAGGGTTGGAAGCTGGATTGACGTTAGACACTAACTCCTCATCTGTTCCTGGCATCTGAATGCTAGAACTGTGCTTCTTTTAGGCGTTTAACGCCAGTTCCTTGCTTGTTTCTGGCGTTGAACGCCAGTCCTGAGCATGGTTTGGGCGTTCAGCGCCAGCCTTCCACCCAATTTCTGGCGTTTTAGCACCAGAATTTTTCCCTGGGCTCTTACTGTCCTCAGTTGGAATTTGGGTAGTTAGCTCATTTCTTGGCTTCCTGCTGCCTTGAGGTGGGGTATTTAATATTTTCCCACTTCTTAATTGAACTGATTGGCATTCTTCTGTTATTTGTTTTGATAACAGAAGAATGCCAATCAACTTCTGTTATTTGAACTGATTGGCATTCTTCTGTTATTTGAACTGATTGGCATTCTTCCATATTTATATTAGCCATCCTTGTCTCTTGTAGTCTCTCCTTAAATTCGGCTAACTGTTTTGTTAGAAAATCCAATTGCTGATTGAATTCAGTAGCTTGTTCAGTAGGACTGAGTTCAGTAGTCACTGTTTTAGCCTCTTCTTTCATGGAAGGTTCGCTGCTTAAGTACAGATGCTAATTTCTGGCAACTGTATCAATGAGCTCTTGAGCTTCTTCAATTGTCTTCCTCATGTGGATAGATCCACCAGCTGAGTAGTCTAGAGACATCTGAGCTCTTTCTGTAAGCCCATAATAGAAGATGTCTAGCTGAACCCACTCTGAAAACATTTCAGAGGGGCATTTTCTTAGCATCTCTCTGTATCTCTCCCAGGCATCATAAAGAGATCCATTATCTCCTTGTTTAAAGCCTTGGATGTCCAGCCTTAGCTGTGTCATCCGTTTTGGAGGAAAGTATTGATTCAGGAATTTTTCTGTCAGTTGTTTCCATGTCTTTATGCTAGCTTTAGGTTGGTTATTTAACCACCTCTTAGCTTGGTCTTTTACAGCAAATGGGAACAGTAATAATCTGTAGACATCCTGACCTACTTCTTTATCATGTACTGTGTCAGCAATTTGTAAAAACTGTGCCAGAAACTCTGTAGGTTCTTCCTATGGAAGACCGGAATACTGGCAACTTTGCTGCACCATGATAATGAGATGAGGATTCAACTCAAAGCTACTAACTCCAATGGAGGGTATACTGATACTACTCCCATATGAAGCAGTGGTGGGGTTAGCATATGACCCCAGAGTCCTTCTGGATTGTTCATTTCCACTTAGTTCCATGATGGAGAAAGGGAGATGATGTGGATTTAAATTTTCTTTTTTTTTTTTTTGAATATCAAAAATTAAAAGGAAGAAAATAAAATAAATGAAAAATTAAATAAAATTCGAAAATTAGAAAACCAAAATAAATAAAATAAAAAAAATTGAAAACGAAAATAATTACTTATTTGACAAGATTTGATAAATTTTGGATATAATTTTCAAAAATTGAGGAGAGAAAAAGTGGTTAGGAAGTTTTGAAAAAGATATGATTTGAAAAATTTTGACCAAGTCAACCCAAGTAATTCGAAAATTATGAGAAATATAAGATAGAAGATATGATTTGTAAAAGATAAATATGATAGGAAAAAGATGTAATTGAAAATTGAAAAGATATAAAAGATATTTGAAAAAGATAAATTTGTTTTGAAAAAGATATTGTGAAGATTTGAAAAAGATATTTATGAGTTGAAAAGATTTTAAGAAGGAAAAGATATAGATTTGTTTTGAAAAAGATATAAATTTTTTTTCTTAAAAGGATAAGATTTGAAAAATTTTGAAAGTGAAATCTGAATTTTTATAAAAAAAAATTCGAAAATATGGCTTAAAAATAGTTTCAAAAAATATTTTTTGAATTTTAAATTTTATGATGAAAGAGAAAAACACATAAAAGACACAAGACTTAAAATTTTTAGATCTAATGCTCCTTGTTTTTGAAAATTTTGGAGGAAAAACACCAAGGAACACCAAACTTAAGAATTTTAAGATCAAGACACAAAGAAGACTCAAGAACACTTTGAAGATTCACAAGAACACCAAACTTCAAATTTTTAGAAGACCAAAATAACTTTTCAAAAATTATATAAAGATTAACAAGAAAACACCAAACTTAAAGTTTGGTACAAGATTAAATCAAGAAAAATTATTTTTGAAAAAGATTTTTAATAGAATCGGTGCCCAATCATCAAGAACATAAACCAATGCTCTAGCCAATTGAGCTGTAAATGTAACACTTGTTTTGAAGAGGTATATTTTCACTAACTAAAAATAAATTCCTTTTTGAAGACTAATGCTTTGAAAAAAACACAAGAAAAACAAGAAAAGACACAGAACAAGAAAAACTAAAAATCAAACAAGACAAATAAACAAGAACAACTTGAAGATCAAAGAACACAACTTCGAAAATTTAAAACAAAAATATAGAATATGCAATTGACACCAAACTTAGAACAAGACACTAAACTCGCGAAAAAAAATTAAAATTTGATAAAGAAAAATAATATTTTTGAAAAATTTTTGAAAAGGAAATAAAGGACTCAGAATTTAATGACTCTATAGCAACAAAAATAAATTATTCCTAATCTTAGCAACAAAATAAACCTTTAGTTGTTCAAACTCAAACAATCCCCGGCAACGGCGCCAAAAACTTGGTGCACGAATTGTAAATCACACTTTTCACAACTCGTACCACTAACCAGCAAGTGCACTGGGTCGTCCAAGTAATACCTTAAGTGAGTAAGGGTCGAATCCCACGGAGATTGTTGGTTTGAAGCAATCTATAGTTATCTTGCAATTCTTAGTCAGGATATAATATCAATAATAAATCTTAGTTTAAATTGTAACAAGTGAAAGGGCATAAAATAAATACTTATTGTGCAATAATGGAGAATATGTTGGAGTTTTGGAGATGCTTTGTCTTCTGAATCTCTGCTTTCTCCCTGTTTTCTTCTTCACGCACGCAAGGTTCCTTCCATGGTAAGCTGTATGTAAGGTGTTACCGTTGTCAATGGCTACTTCCCGTCCTCTCAGTGAAAATGGTCCAAATGCTCTGTCACAGCACGGCTAATCATCTGTTGGTTCTCGATCATGTCGGAATAGAATCCCTTGATTCTTTTGCGTCTATCACTACACCCAATAATCGCGAGTTTGAAGCTCGTCACAGCCATTCAATCCCTGAATCCTACTCGGAATACCACAGACAAGGTTTAGACTTTCCGGATTCTCAAGAATGCTACCAATGGATTCTAGCTTATACCACGAAGATTCTGATTAAGGAATCTAAGAGATACTCATTCAATTGAAGGTAGAACGGAGGTGGTTGTCAAGCACGCGTTCATAGGTTGAGAATGGTGATGAGTGTCACGGATCATCACATCTATCATATTGAAGTGCGAATGAACATCTTAGATAGAAACAAGCGTGTTTGAATAGAAAACAGAAATAATTGCATTAATTCATCGAGACACAGCAGAGCTCCTCACCCCAACAATGGAGTTTAGAGACTCATCCGTCAAAGAGTATAAAGTTCAGATCTAAAAATGTCATGAGTTGCAAAATAAATCTCTAAAAGTTGTTTAAATACTAAACTAGTAACCTAGGTTTACAGAAAATGAGTAAACTATGATAGATAGTGCAGAAATCCACTTCTGGGGCCCACTTGGTGTGTGCTGGGGCTGAGACTTAAGCTTCTCACGTGCCTGGGCTATTTTGGGCATTCAACGCCAGGTTGTAACCTGTTTCTGGCGTTGAACTCCAACTTGTAACTTGTTTCTAGCGCTGGACGCCAGACTGCAACATGAAACTGGCGTTGAACGCCAGTTTACGTCATCTATCCTTGAGCAAAGTATGGACTATTATATTGCTGGAAAGCCCTGGATGTTTACTTTCCAACTCAATTGAGAGCGCGCCATTTGGAGTTCTGTAGCTCCAGAAAATATACTTTGAGTGCAGGGAGGTCAGAATCCAACAGCATCAGCAGTCCTTTTTCAGCCTGAATCAGATTTTTGCTCAGCTCCCTCAATTTCAGCCAGAAAATACCTGAAATCACAGAAAAACACACAAACTCATAGTAAAGTCCAGAAATGTGATTTTTAATTAAAAACTAATAAAAATATACTAAAAACCAACTAAATCATACTAAAAACTAAGTAAAAACAATGCCAAAAAGCGTATAAATTATCCGCTCATCACTTTCTTAGGAGTAGTTTTGTTTTCTTTGTACTTTTCATTTATGAATTTTGAAGTTTCAATTTTAGTTTCAATCTTCATATTTACTTTTCTGCACTTTCTTTCTTTTCTATTTTGGTAGAGCAATGATCAACTAACTCTTTTCATTGGGTTAGAGAGCTCTATTATCATTCAATGGATCAATTGTAGTTCTTATTCTTCTTCTTCTTTCTTTTCTCTTAATTTTACTAGAGAGTTTCAATCTTCATCTAATTGGGTAATTGTCTCCGAAGAGAAATTGCTCATACTTGGATTTCCTCTGAACCTTGGAGGAGGAATGAGGAAATCATGCTAGAAATGCTCTCTCACATGGGATTAGGTTGGGGGTTGGATGGATATTGTGATATTTAATCCTACCAATACTTTGATCTATGAATGTGTGTGGTATAATCAGGGACCAAACTTTATCTCTTCCCATGAGCAATTAAATTAAGGAATTGGAAAATTGTTCAAGCTTAGAGAGATTGGGTTGCCAAGGAATTGGGACCCAATCACTTAAGATTGCCAAGGAGATCAATGAATGCATTGATTGAGGAAGAGATGAGAATGAACTTGATCCGGGGATTGCAATATCTCTTGATCCCAATGTTCATTTTATTTTTAGTTCTTACATTTATTTTCCTTGCCATTTTACTTTTCTACACTTTATTGCTTTCTTTACTTTTATGCTATTTACTTTTCCTGTTGCTCATCACTCCTTAATGATTCGTCTAACTAGAATAATCAATTAACCATTGATTGCTTAATCCGTTAATTTCTGTGGGATTCGACCTCACTCTATTGTGAGTTATTACTTGATGACAATTCGGTATACTTGCCGAGGGAAATTTGTTGAGAGACAAGTTTCCGTGCATCAGCTAACAAATAATGGCTAATGCCTTACGTGGAAGAAATTGCAGTAGATTGGGACTTGGGATTTGAAGCATTATTTTTGTTTTGTCTATAGTGTTAGAATATTTATTCACAAGTGTTGGGTCTATGAAGCTTTGGAGGAATCTATAGTTATTGTTTTGTGAGAGATATTAGAGATGTATGATATATCATGATGTGGTATCTAGCCATTGGTTTTTTCTTGATTCAAGAGTTTTTTTTTCTTTGAATTAATGGGAAAGTAAAGAGATGTGGCCTACTACTGGTCCCCTTCTTTTCATGATTTGGCTGTCATATGTGTAATTAAGAAGTTGTTAAATATCATGCTCACAATCTTTTTTTGCCTCAAGAGGTTACTAATTCCCACGAATGATTAAAGTACGTACTTGGATTTAGTGGTAATTTGAGTTTAGTGTCTCTCTAATTGTTGATTATCATTGATTGAGAATTTATGTTGCTGGCTGAATTGAATTATTGTTGATTGAGAATTGAGAATTGAGAATTGAGATAGAGGGTGTCTGAAAGAAAGAGATTTGGCAATTTAATCTCATTTTCGGCAGAAGCCGTTGATCGCGGTTGGGAATAAAGTGCTCTGACATTTCTAGCTTAGTTAATTTTGACTCCACACAAATCTGCTAAATAATAATAAAAAACAAAATGTAACCAGAGTTCTGAAAATTTTTTACTCATGTAAATATTTGTTCCTCTGCTCCAATAATTTGAAATTTGTGTGTGAACAGCTCCTTTTGTGACCTTGTATAAGGGACTATTTCTTTTGTGTTGAATATGCAATGTTGTGGGACCTAATTAAAGTTGCCTTGCCATTTTCATGTTTAATCAATTTGGATTTGGAATTGGATTTATTGGACTTAATTGAAGTCGCTTTTATAACATGTACTAACACAAGATTATTTAAAATTCTGCAGGACAGTAATAAAAATAATGGAGCTCATAATGGATGATCACACTACTCATGAAATTTGAATTTTGTAACTAAGTATATAAAAGAAGTAGATATGTGACACTTGTTGGAATTGCAATTCTTATTTACTTGTCATGACTTTACTTTTTGGTACTTTGTCATCAAAGCCTACTTTTGTGGTGACAATTTTATATGTATGTCTTTTTTATGGGAAAGTTTATATTTGTTGGATTAGTTCAATATATATAATTTTATTTTGGTCTATAATTTTAAAATTATATATGAATTTTGCACGAAATATTAGGAAGATTAACGAAAAAAAATTTGACCAAACTTATGGGCACGCTTAAAAAGGGTGGCTATATCTTAATTTTGGGCTCAACAAGCACGCTTAATAAGCGTGGCCATAACTTGGCAACTGGCACGCTTTAAAAGCGTACCCATATCCTCATCTACCGGCACGTTTTCTAAGCATATCCGTATCTTTTCGTACTTTATAAATAGCCATGCTTTTAGAGCATAGCCATATGTTTACCCTATTGGCACGTTTAAAAAGTGTAGCCATATCTTTCCCTATTGGCACGCTTTTAAAGAGTACCTAAATATACATTCTGGGACGTTTTAAAAGCGTGACAATAAATGAAAGCGTGCCAACAGAAAAAGCGTGCCGATAGATCCACAAAAGCGTGGCGATAGAACAACCGGCACGCTGGCAGATGTGACCCTTTCAAAAGCGTGCCGATAGCTCAAAAAGTGTTGCAAAAAGCTATCAGCACGCTTTTAAAGCGTGGCAGAAAGCTTATTTTCTTGTAGTGAAACTTTTGAAATATATGGTTTTATAACATATTGGATTATTGGACCAAAGTTGATTTTCCTTTTTTTTCTTTATTGAAGAAATTATGATGTATGTAGTAATTAATGACACATAGATAATAGATGCTTTAGTGAAGAGTCTTGCGCTTGGATATTTTTTGTTGAGTTTAATTTTTATCTTATACGCAAATATATAGACTTTTCACCTCTTCTTAAGATGTTGCTAGCATATATATATATATATATATAATTCTTAGGGAGAAGAAGGATCCACTGGGAAGATTTGAGTAGTATCTTCATTAGCCAGAAGGAATTTGTCTCCACTAGCGTCATTCGAAGAACGAACAAAAGGGGGTTACTGTTTAGGTAGGATAGATGGATGTAGTCCAATGGCTAAAGCTCTGCCTGCTTCTTGTGGACTGAACTCTCTTTAGGTTCCGAGTTGTTTTTGGGTAGGATGGTCGAATTTTTCTTCGCCACTAATGGCAACGAAGTTCTTGGTAATTAACAAGGGGGAAGGAAGATCTCCACTCATTTCATCCATTCAGTGCCTGCGGTGAGGCGCAACCACAACAAACAAAGGGGAAAGTTTGCTTGCTGTAGCCCTTTTTTTGTAGACTAGGCTTGATAAGCTAAGCTATATATATATATATATATAAAAGATCTTAACACAAAAAGTAAGAATCTATTTTGTTTGTATTTTTTATTTTTTATCTTTATTATTTTTTAAATTTATATTTGATGGTAAGAGAAGTAAAACTAAAAGTTAAAACAAAGACAAAAATTTTAATATTTTTGTTTTTTCTTTTAGCACCCGATGAAAATGTTCGGCTAGTTTTGTGTCAGTGAACTACTTAGTATATTTTTTTCCAGCCAATATTTTTCGTTTCTAAAAACATGTTGGCAAAAAAATTATTCATACAAAAGAAAAACGAAATTGTTACATATTGTAACAAAAAATGCTGCTGCAAAAAGATTTGCAGCAACACAATATGTCGCAAATAAACTTTTGGTGAGTGACACCTTTAATTGCTTCGAAAAGACTAAAACCAATGTTTAATTTATGTATACAACTCTTATTACCTATTGCATTATATGAATATATACTCTAATAATTGATGCCTAAACATTTTTAGCTATTTTTAGTTTTATTATTAGTTTTCTTAGATTTAAATCAAAATTCATATATTTTTAGTGAAGTTTTGATGACTAATCATATGTTTGGAGTTGTATTAGAATGATTGAGTTTTCAGGATATAATTCAGCAAATCACGACAAAATTTAGAAGAAAAGATAAGGCTTGGTGGCTCTAGGCTTCAAAGGGCCGAGTCCAACGCCTAAACTCCAAGCCAAGGGCCCAAAATCTGGAGCCAGCTCCAAGGATTGGTACCTAGCGCCCTTATTCCCAAGTCCAGCATCCAATTTAGGTGCCCAACTCCATGATTCCAAGCCCAACACCTTAGTGCCTGGGAGAAGGCAAAGTAGATGGCACCTAGCTCCAGGAATTGGCGCCCAACTCCACCAAAATTAAACTGGGTGCCCGGGCTAGAACTTGGCACCCATCGCCCCTACACCCAAGCTGGGCACCCAAACATCAAGCCGAGCATCAATGTCTTAAAGCCTAGTGCCCACATGAGGAGCCCAGCACCAAGTACCAAGTCAACTCCCAAGAAGCTTCAATTCAACTCAAAAGAATCAAGATTTAAAAGATTAGTTGGCAATAACTTCTTCTAGAAAAATAAGATTTGGTTGTTAGAATTTATATTAAATTAGATTTGAATTTGGATAAGTTTTTATCGTTCTCTTTAGAAGATAAGATTAGTTTTTGAATTTTAATTAGTTAGGAAGTTAGATTATAAATAAGTGAATATGGTTCATATATGGTGAATTGAATTATCACTGGAGCCATCCAACACCTCTTTAGTCTTAGGCTATTTTTTTTTTCTGCCATGAGTAACTAAACCTCCTCTTGTTAAAGGTTAGGAGCTCTATTTTAATTTACGAATTAGTAATGCAAGTATTTTCTTTATTTTGATTCATGCTTTTCTACTTTTTCAATATTGAGTTTCGTTCTTCATCATTAATGGTTAGAAATATTGGAAAATATTCTAATTCTGTTTTGGATTCTATTATTACTTTGAAAAATTTAATATCGGAATTAGCTTGAAACTCTTGTCATAATCTTCAGTTATTTAGAACTAGTCTTTGTATACGTGACATTTAATTCAGCTAGGGATAGTTTTGAATATTGTGTGGCTTCAAATTGAAATCGTTCTTAACCTCTTCTTTTAATTAGTTGACCAAGGAATTGGCTATTAATTAATTTAAAAGAAATTATATTGCCAAGGGATTGAAATTTAATTATAAATTATTTTTTCTGAAAAGATTTTTGCATGAGTTAAAGTAGGAAAATACAAGTATTACTTTTTCTAAGGATTAAAACATCTCCGAAGACTTTAACATCCTTATTCTTGATTACTTCACTAAATTTCTAAGCCTTCTGTCGTTCTTTCAAAAATCTTCTTCACTGCTCTTGGTTATATTTCATGATCCAAATTTCTCTTGCAAGTGTTTGATTGATCTAATTAGAGATTCAATTAAACGTTGTTTGCCTCAATCTGTTAATCCTCATGAGAATGATATCCACTCACCGTGGTATTACTTGATGCGATTTGGTGCACTTGCCAATATCCGAGCATATCAATTTTGGCTCATCAATTTTGGCACCATTGCTGAGATGAGATTGGCAACATACATCTGGTTAAATTACTAACTTAGATCTTGTTTTCTTTTATTTACTTTATTTCTTTTTCTTCTTTTCTTTATTCTATTCAATTTTTCTTTCTTTCTTTATTTTTCTTCTTTATTCTGCATGGTACGTTTAATTTCTTATTGTTTTTGTGCATGCAAGGGGAAGAGAATTTCATTCTCTTCAATACAGAGATTGAGAAGATGCTTGCACAAATAAGGATGAGATCAAGGGCTAGAAGAGAAGAAGTAAAAAGAATGAAAGAGGAGAATAATAATATGAGGAGGACTCTTGGCAACTATATTGTACCTACCACTGATAGTTGCAGAAGTAGCACATTAATGCCTACGGTTCAAGCAAATAATTTTGAACTAAAGCTATTACTAATCCAATTAATATAGCGAGACCAATCTAGTGGTATTCCGCAAGTGGAACTAAACAAACTAATGAATCCGCATCTTTAGTTGTTAAGGAACATTATTTTGAGTTGCTTTCAATTCTTTAATTATAGGAGAATGTGGAAGAAAGTTAGCAAGAACAACGATGGAGAGAGGCAAGCAAGAGAAACACTAGGAGCAAGGGATGGAAAGAGGTAAAGAAAGAAGCCCCTAGACCAAACGAAGAAGCTCCTGGACCAAATAGAGAAGCCCCTGGACAACATAGCAAGCCATGCGTTCAACGCACCACTCCATGTGTTCAATGCAGCCAAAATAAAGAGTTTCTTGGATGCCCAAACTAGCCATGCATTGAACGCACCATTCCCTGCATTCAATGCACCACCATGCTGCGTCTAATGCAGCTCAGCCCAACTCAGCCTCCACCATATGTTTGATGCACCAAACCCCACGTCCAACACAGCTATGTCCGTCCCCTGTTCAACGTGCCATGTTCATGCATTCAACGCAGCTTCTCTTGCCTACAATGCAACCTCCAGTAGTTGACTAGCCTTCCATGCATTCAACGCAAGCTCCCAGGCACCCAACACACCATCAAAAGAGGCTTAAGGATTCCAAATTTTGGGCCCTTTTGCTTGATAAAACCCAATTTTGGGCCCTGTGCTCTTAGCCCACATTTATTCAATGAAATAGCATGGTTTTGTAATTCCCTAATTTGTGCTTAAGAGTGAAAACATGCTTTTTAGGCCTTTAAATTGCTAATTTTAATTCACTTTAATTCCATTTGATGCCTTGATATGTTTGTTGAGTGATTTCAGGTTTATAAGACAAGGATTGGATGGAAGAGGTGAAGAGAAAAGCATGCAAAATGGAGAAGTCATGAAGAAATGAGGATTTGTTTAATTCAAGGCCACGCGCACGCGTCACCTACGCGTACGCGTGAGGAGGAAATCTGCCAACATCGCGCATGCGTCACCCACGTGCACGCGTGATAGTGGTCATGTGACCTCATTAAAGTGAATAGGCTAGGGGTGATTTCTAAGCCATCTAGGCCCAAATCCAACTCATTTCTGAGGCTATTTGATGCAGAATTCAAGAGGGAACAAGGGGGGAGCAATTTCTATAGTTTAGAAAACATGTTTTAGGTTAGTTCTAGAGAGAGGAGCTCCCTCTTCTCTCTAGAAATTAGGGTTTTTAGTTTAGTTTTCTCTTAGATTTAGGTTTAAATTCTTGTTTTTATTTAGTTTTCCTTGCAATTTCTTGTTGTTACATCTTTGTTCTCTTTTTTTTTCTTCTTAATTTCTCATTTTGATTACTTTTATGTTCATGCACTATTCTTGGATTTGGATTCTCTTTAATGCAATTTTGATTTTTATGTTATTGATGTTTATTTGAGTGTTATTATTAATTTCTTGCATTGGGTAGTGGCATAATTTATTATTTTCTTGCAATTTACTATGCTTTCCTTTTGTGCCTTCCAAGTGTTTGACAAAATGCTTGGTTGGATTTTAGAGTAGATTTTGAGCATTCTTGGCTTGGAAAGAGAAATTGGGCAATCTTGAGTCATTAATACCCAATTTAGATTGGTGATCTAGAGTGATTAGTTAGTCTTGTATCCTTTAACATTACTTATGGATTGGGATTAACTAGTCCTATTTGACTTTCTCTCAATGTGAAGATAACATTATACCTTCTTCCGATGTTGGAGATAACGAAATAGGATTAGCTCTTATTAGTTATTGTATTATAATTAATGACTAGGATAGAAAGCCTTGATTCTCAATTCTTGCCATGAATGCCTCTTTTTATTAGTTGTTATCTTTAATTTCTTGATTTACTTTATTATCATTCAAATTCTTGCCTTTTTAATTTCTTGCACTTTTATCAACCTAACCCCTTGAAACTCATAACCAATAATTGAGCATTCGGTTGTAATTCCTAGGGAGAACGAGCCAGGACTAATACTCTCTGCTTTTTATTGGGTTGAACTTGTGACAACCAAAACTAAATTTTGATTGAGTGTTATTTGTCGGTTTGGAACTATACTTGCAACGAGATTATGTGTGAAATTCCCTAACCGACGATTTCCCTACATCAAGTTTTTGGCGCCGTTGCCGGGGATTTGCAAATGTATTCCTTATTATTGGTTATTGTTAATATTGTGAATATGTTTGCCTTTTTGCATCTTTATTAGTTTTTGCTAGTTTTAGGACTTTATTTACTCATTTCTTATTAGTTCTTATTTATTTTCTCTTTTCATCATGAATTCTCACCTCTTTGGCTATGAGTGTGATTACAACTATATTGTAGAAAATGAGAACTACAATGAAGGCTTGTATCAAGGATGGGACAATCAAAGGTGGGAGGAGCCTCAAACTTATAGACAACCTTCATGGCAACAACCTGATATCCTGAAAACTATCTCTCAACAATTTTCTATCGGCAAGTGCACCGGATTGTCGTCAAGTAAAAACTCACTATAGATTGAGGTCGAATCCCACAGGGATTGGTTGGTTGATCAATGTTAATTGGAGAATTGTTCTAGTTGAGCAAAATTAGAATTGAATTGGGATTGCAGAAAGTAAAATTGGCGAGAAACTTAAATTGCAAGTAATTAAAGTGCAGAAGCTTAATTGCAAGAAATTAAAAGGGAATGGGGATTTAGCATAAAATTAAAGAAGCAAAATATAAACAGAATGGGTAAGATCAGAGTAGGGGATTCATTGGATTTCAGGATATTGAAACTCTCCGGATCAACTCATTTTCATTTCTTCCTCAATCAATGCATTCATTGACTTTGCTAGGCAATCTTAGATGATTGGGTCACAATGTCTTGGCTCACCAATATCTCTAAGCATGAAAATTGCCCAATGTCTTGATTTTGCTCATGGGAAGAGATGAAGTTCGGTCACTGATTAGACCACACAAATTCATAGATCAAAGTATTGGTAGGATTAAATGTCACAATATCCATCCAATCCCCAATCTAATCCAATGTAAGAAAGCAATTCTAGCATGAATTCCTCATCCTTTTCTCAAGGATCAGAGGAATTCAAATTATGGAAAGCTTCTGTCAAGACAACTATCCAATGGAATTGGGATTGAAGCTTTCTAACAATAATCAAGAGAAAAGAAATAAGAAGAAGATGAAAACTACTATTGATCCATTGAATTACGATAGAGCTCCCTAACCCAATGAAAGGGGTTTAGTTTCATAGCTCTCAAAATGGAAAATAGAATTGGAAAATACATTGCAGAATGAAAAAGTGCAGAAAGAGAATAAAATTTGGCAGAGTTTCAGTATCAGTCCTTCCACCCCCTAA
Source organism: Arachis hypogaea (assembly GCF_003086295.3). Lineage (NCBI taxonomy): Eukaryota > Viridiplantae > Streptophyta > Magnoliopsida > Fabales > Fabaceae > Arachis > Arachis hypogaea. The sequence continues at coordinate 46,257,471 of NC_092054.1, read as the reverse complement.
CTAACTTGAATCCTAAGCTATTTATACACTTTTTTCCATTGATCTTCAGTCCCTGATTGGGCTTTGGCCTTTAATTGAAATGGGTTGAAGTTGCTCCAATTGGCTTCCATGCTTGTTGAGGAAAGATCTGCTTCAATTGCATAGTTCTGATGCTCACGTTGGAGTCCACATTTTAGGGCCAACGTTGAGTCAAACGTCCTTCATAGAAAATTGATTTTGGACGTTTTGAGAAATGTTTGACTTAACATTGGAGTGCCAACGCTTTTGTGTCCACGCGTACGAGTGACCTACGTGTGCGCGTGGATGGTACAATTCACCAGGTCACGCTTCTGTGTTGTCCATGCGTGCGCGTGTTTGGGGCCAAAATATTCATCCACACGTGCGCATGACATACGCGTGCGCGTGGATGCAATTTCCCAAACTTCAACTTTTAAAACGTTTTTGAAGACGTTGGCATCAGCGTTGGACCAACAACGCTCCCTCCAACATTGATTCATCCACGCGTGCGCGTCATATACGCGTGCGCGTGGATTGCCAATTTTCACGCTCACGCGTACGCGTAGCATACGCGTGCGCGTCGTTGCACTTTTTCAAAATTATGATTTTGGAGTTCAAATCGTGCACGTTGGACTCAACGTTGGAGTGCCAACGTTCCCTCCAACGTGGGCCTATCCACGCGTACGTGTCGCCACCGTTTCTCCAGTTTTTTAGAAAGTACTTTGTATCAAGCATTGGAGGTAACGTTGGGTCACCAACGCCCCCTCCAACGTGTGTATCAGCTAATTATGTAGCAGCTTTCCTTTCAACGTTTGAGGCAACGTTGGTGGTCCAACTTGGCCATCAACGTTGCTTCCTCCTCATCCTTTCCATGGCCATTCTTCAATATTCTTCCATGCATTTCTTCACCTGTCATCAACCAATATATGCATCAAAGCCTTGCTAACATCATGAGAGATTGCATCATTCTTAGCACACAAGTAATTATGGCCAAAGTCTCTCATGAAATTGCATCAAAATAACCATGGTTGAATGAATCAAGGCATAGATAAATTTCTAATCCAAATGATTACTTATAACTCAAGAGAGTGCATAAAACCTACTAAAAACAAAGAAAAAGGCTAGTGAAACTAGCCTAAGATGACTTGGCATCACAACACCAAACTTAAATCTTGCTTGTCCCCAAGCAAGCTGTGAATTATTGAGAAGAAAGATTGAAATAGAGGTAATGTCCATATCAGCAAGTCATTAACATTAATTCATGGGGTTTTATGCAGAGAATGTTGCAGCTGACTTTTATTGACTCTTAGGTGAGAATTGTCCCTTTTAAGCATCAACTAATATACTGCTATGACCTCTTATTATTCACTCAACCCTGGTAATTGCTTTTCGTTGTTTTTCTTTTTCTGTGAACTTATTTCTCACTTGTAGCTTAGTGTCATGTGTTGTAGCAGCTTCTTACCTTGTTTTCACTCATCACATATTCACCACAGACACTTGACCACACAATTTCTTAAGACATTGATGCCTAGCACCTATTTGGGTTACTAAATGCCTTGTAACTAGGTTGCTCTTGATAATGGACTTTAGGTTGATAATCCCGGGTTAGTTAACCCAAGTTACCAAGTGTTAAAGCACTCTATAGAACCTAGTCATCCAAGCAGATCCTAGTACAAAGACACCACATGCATATGTCTTAAGGTCCAAACTATTGGTGTCTAACCTTGTTCTTTGTTTCTTCTATTTTTGTTGCCACTTTTGGCTTTTCTTTTTCTTTTTTTTATTTGTTTTTCTTTCTTCCAAGGATTTCTATTTGCTAAGATTCATAGATAGCAGCTAAATTCACACTAAATAGGGACACTCTACCCTTTTATTCATTATTAGTGAGCTGGCTACACCATTAGACATACATACCACCACTCAATCTTTATTTTATTCCTTACCAAATGGAACTGATTCATTTCTGTTCAAACATTTCTTTTATTTTAATTAAACAAGGGAACAAGCATACATTCAAGCAAGTGAAATTCACCCAAACACTTAGACTAAACACTTATTTTGAAAATTAAGAACAACAGAAGACAAAATGCAGACTACTTAAAAGTAAAATGAAAACATATTATTTCTTATTGATAGCCAAAGAGCAACACCACCTTTCAATCCTTTGGTTGCTTTCCTTTATTCTTGGCATCTTGCTTCTTCTTGCTTCTTCTTTCTTTCAACTGTTCTTCAGTCCCAAATCTCTCCTCATTCTACAGTCCAGTATCCACCAAGTGTTGCTTCATTCTTTTCTGATTGCTTTTTGCTTTAACCAGGTGTACCTCCTGCAGTTCAGTGCATTCTTCATATGATTTGATTTCTCTATTTAATAGTGGCATGTTGCGGGTTATATAGTCTAGTCTTGCTTAAGTGTTTAAATCATATTCCACTATGTCCTTATTCCAGGCCTCCCCATCTGTATGATAAAGATCCTTCCATTGCATAAGGTCTTGGAGATACTCCTCAAGCTGATCTTGTCATTCAGATATTTTACTGAAAGACTCCTGGAATTGATTTGATTGCTCCCTGTGCTGCTCCAATAGTTTTACTTGGAAATCTTCTTAAGCTCTCATATATTGCTCATGCTGAGCCCTCAAATATTTCTGGGACATTTCTGTAATGGCATATTGAATATGGCTTAAATCCATGGTGGTTTGAGATGTGATTTGTGGCTCTTCTTCTTGTTCTTCTCCTTGTTCTTCCTGTTGTTCCTCTTCTTGTGGTTCTTCTCTCTTCCTTCCCTTCTTTGTGGTCTCCTCCGTGGCCGGGCAACTGTAACATTCATCATCGTTTCCAAGGTCATTGGCATGCCTGGATTCAGCGAAATTAGATTTTTATCCTCTAATGGTACCCTGGCTTTTATGCATAACCGCATGATGGTGCTTGGGTATTGAAGCCAGGATTCAGCTGAACTTTCTTCAGAGTTCTTTTGAATGTCCTTTACAATGATTTCATAGAATTTTATATCCCCTCCTACCATAATGCAATGCAGCATGATACCTTTCTTTGTTGACTTCTGATGTGTTAACAGTGCCCAAAATTGATCTTCTTATAACTTCATACCACCCTTTTGCTTTAGGGGCGAGATCCTTCCTTCTCAGATGTTGGTGTCTTCCAGAAGCATCCCTCTTCCAAGCAGTATTAATCACACAGATATCACTAGAAATTTTATCATAATCTGGATTACCATTTATTCTCTCCTCATAACCAAGCTCATCAAAATATGCTGCCCTTAGGCCCAGAACCTTCATGATGCTCTTCGGGCTAAAATCAACCTCCACACCCCTTACATAGCTTTTGTAAGTAGTGGGAATTGTTGTGTTCATCCTTGTTGTATTAGCATAAAACTCCCTTAAAATGTTGGCATTGATCCTGGTGATCGGGTTAGTGAGTGCCTCCCACTTCCTTTTTCTTATCTTCTCTCTTATTTCTGGGCATTAACCTTCGGGCAGCTAGAAAGGGATTTCTGGCAATATTCCCTTGGAGTTCATCCATATATATTGTATTTCATGAAATGATCATTTGAACTTCCATTGATCAAATTCAGTTCTTTCTTCTTCAACAGCAGGCTCTTTCCCTTTTTTTCCTTTGTCGCCTGATGAAGATGCCATGGTTATCTTAGTATTTGATAGAGTAAAGGTAGAGAAGTAGTAATGAAGATTAGCTAGTGTAGTGCAATTTGAGATGAAAAGATGGTTTGAGAGTGAAGTGAGGTTATGAACTCAATGAGACAAGAAGGGTTTGAAGCATAAGGAAGCACGGTTGTGACTTTGAACCTTAAGGACACAAGACTAACTTTATGAGTGCAGGAAGGTTAAAGTTGGAGCTATGAGACACGGTCCAGGTGAAAGCTATATATAGCAATTATGGATGAAGTTTGGACAGTTAGGGTGCTTTGTGAATGGGTAAGGATGAGTGGTATGCATGTAAAGTTGAATGAGGACAAAATTTGCCTTTTCCTTGGGCATGTGGCTCAGTCATTTAGGTGTGGTGCACCTCCCAAGTAGTGTGCAGATTTATATTCCCCAAGGAATATATTCCAAGCCATGGGACCCACTTCTTGTCTTCATATTGACCGTGCCCTTCATTAACTTTTCTCTTTCATCCCTTTATTCCTCTGCATGCCTATCCATCACAAAAAGGAAAGAAATATGAATAAAAAAGGTGGCAGCAAACACATGACCTGCTGTAATTAAATTTAAAACTAAAGAGTTGAGTGTGCCTCATGGGTGTTCAATCAGCCATGACTCCATGTGTGCATTTCTATTCTTGGTGGACACCAAAACTTAATGTTTGGCAATGTGGTTCAAAGGATTATTTCCACCAAGTGATGTCTTTGAAATCTTACAACATTCTTGTCACCTTTGATTAAATCATTATGAGAAACACTTTGTTTCTGAATTTAAACTTGAACTAAAAATAAAATGTAAAACCTAGTTGCACTTCATGAATTCAAGACTTAAATCAAATTTGACTCTCATCACTTGTGTTCTTAGTATATATAGAACACCAAACTTAAGGTTTGGCTATATACTCCAAGAAAACAATTAGGCATATATCAAGAGGGCTATATGATCATTACTATTTGAAAAACATTTTAGGGTGCCTGTAGGCACACCAAACTTAGAGATGGATCACATGCTTCAAGATATCCTATTCAAGTGTTCACTTTGTCTCTGAAAGCTTGAATCCATCTTAGTAAACTAGTGATTATTCATATCAAAGCAGTGAAGCAATAAACTAAAGCATGGATTGCCTCCCATGGAGCGCTTCTTTAGCGTCATTAGCTTGATGGTCGGTCTCTGTCAGGGTGGATTGTAGTGCCTCATGTCCTCTCTTCGCACAGTGAAGCTTTCACCACTTGATTCCTTGATGATTTATAAATGTTCCAAGGAAAGGACCTTTCTGATTGTGAATACTTGAGGTAACTGAGATGGAAGGCTTGGAAGCTGGGGTGGGATTGGTGGATGGTGTATTGATATCACCTTGTCTCCAGGGGAAAAACCTTTTGTAGGAATCTTCTTGTTTCTCCATCTCCTTGGAAATTTCTTCACAACTATTTTCTCTTCTTCTTGCAGTGCTCCAGTGACTCTTGTGTTAGGGAAGTCCTTGTTAGCTGCTCTTTCTGATTCTTGTGGCTTCAACTCTTTCTTGAACTCCCTTGGTTGCTGTATCTCTTGAAATTCTTGCTTGTTCACTAAGGATTATTTCAGGGGCTCTGCTTCCGGTTCACTGTTGCTTTCCTCGAAGCACATGTTGCTGTGATCATCCTTCGGCTCTTTAGATTCTGGCTCAGATTCAGATGTAGGTTTGAAAACATGGAAGGTGAGATGTTCATCATGTATTCTCAGGATTAACTCTCCTTGTTCCACATCTATGAGTGCTCTAGCAATGGCTAGAAATGGTCTCCCCAGAATAATGGGATGGAGGTAACTTTCTTCCATGTCTAGAATAACAAAGTCAGTGGGGAGGAAGTAATTTCCCACTTTGACCAATACATTCTCGACTACTCCTTCATCTTGCTTCTACGTCTTATCAGCCAATTGGATGAATACATCTGTGGATCTCAGTTCATTGATTTGCAACCTCTTCATGAGAGATAGAGGCATCACATTTATGCTAGCTCCTAGATCACAGAATCCTCTGTTAATTCTTGTATCTCCTATGGCACAGGGGATATGAAAGCTCCCCGGATCTTTTTTCTTCAGAGGTAAGTCCTTCTTGATGAGGGCACTACATTCCTTGTTCATCATCACTGTTTGTCCCCCTTTCAAGGTTCCTTTCTTGGTCAGCAACTCTTTCACGCACTTGATGTATGTAGGCATCTGTTGGAGGGTTTTGATAAAGGGAATGTTGACACTGAGAGATGCAAACATGACTAGGAATCTTAAGTATGAATTTTCTTTCTCACCTCCCATGAGTCTCTGGGGAAATGGTGCCCTTGGCACATAAGGTTTTAGCATTTCCTTCCTTGTTGGTTCTTTCCTCTGTACAGATCCATTTCCTTGTTCTTTTTTCTCCAAGTTGCCCTGGGAACTTCCTTGGCTGTGCTCTGTTGGCTTGCTGGTATCTTCTTCCAGGATTTCTTCATTTGCAAGAGTAACTGCCTTACACTCTTCCCATCTCACCTTCTTCATTTTCCCTCTTGGATTTTTCTCATTGTCACTTGGAAAACTATCAGTGGACTTCGAAATCTGCTGTGAAAGATGCCCTACTTGAGATTCGAGGTTCTTAATAATCTCTCCTCGGCTTTATAAGTTGCATTATATTTTTTTTTAAATTTATTGTGTAGAATTTTAGGTGTGCAAGGCATCATAGGCTAGTTTCACTAGCATTTTTCTGTTAGTTTTAGTTGTTTTATGCATTTTCTTGAGCTTAAAGTAACCAAAAATGGTTAAATGAAGAACAAAGTAATGAACCATCCAAACAATATGATTTTGATGCAAATTCCATGAGTTTTAGTTATATTACTTAAATGCTATGAATGAAAGATTTCTCATGAAATTTTGCAAGACTTTGATGCAATTGTTTGGATGATTTCAGGGAAGAAGAGGCTAAGCAAGGAAGCAACAAAATCAATAAAGGAAGCTTGAATATCACATGTGGAGTTTAAGTTCCAGTTTAAGCCTAAACTGGAGCTTAAACGCCAAAATCATGAAGGATAAGAAATGCTGGGATTGAAGTTTAACCTCCAGTTTGACCTCAAACTGGAGGTTAAACGCCAGAATGAAAAGCCTCACTTAAGGAGCATTCCACGTTTAACCTCCAGTTTGACCTCAAACTGGAGGTTAAACGCCAGAATGAGTATGCCACCCAGGGAGGAGTTCCACGTTTAACCTCCAGTTTGACCTCAAACTGGAGGTTAAACGCCAGAACCAGGAAGAGTACCAGGGAGCCATTCCACGTTTAAGCTCCAGTTTGACTCAAACTGGAGCTTAAACGTGTTCGATAGCTTTTCTACTCCAGGGTTGCTCTCTCCATCTCCACGTTTAACCTCCAGTTTGACCTCAAACTGGAGGTTAAACGTGTTCGACACCTCCAGGGCCACCATTCTAAGCTTCCACGTTTAACCTCCAGTTTGACCTCAAACTGGAGGTTAAACGTGTTCGACCTCCAGTATGCCTCCACCCTTTTCCACGTTTAACCTCCAGTTTGACCTCAAACTGGAGGTTAAACGTGTTCGACCTCCAGGGCTGCCCTTCCTATCTCCACGTTTAAGCTTCAGTTTAACCTTAAACTGAAGCTTAAATGTGTTCGACTACATGACTCTCCAGGGCTACCTTCTTCCATTTCCACGTTTAAGCTTCAGTTTAACCTTAACTGAAGCTTAAACGTGCTTCTACAAAAGGCCTCACTGGAAGTGTCTGGCGTTTAAGCTGCAGTTTAAGCTTAAACTACAACTTAAACGCCACTCTTGAAAAAGGTTTCTGGGCCAAAAATATTGTGATTTAAGTTAGTCTTTGAGCACAAATATTAACTTAAACTTACTTTGGTATGAAACCCAATTGAATATCATGGTTTATGGGATTGGGCCTGAAGGATTGATGAGTTTGAAATCTCAATTTATTGAGTCATGTGTCATTATTTGATTATCACTAAGTTGGCTCAATAAATGTTACAGGATTTGGATCAACAACCTCATCAAGATTATGGACCATAAACCCAAGGCAAAAGGAAAGCAAGGAGAGGCCTCAAAGCCCAAGAAGCACAACTGAAGCTCAATATAGAAAGTGTATAAATAGGATAGAAGTTAAGTTAGAGGAGGACTTTTACTTTTCACTTTTAGCTAGTTTTCCTTTTCTTTGTAATTGAATTTAGAGCTATGATTCACTAAACCCCCTTTCATTGGGTTAGGGAGCTCTATTGTAATTCAATGAATCAATAATAGTTTATCTTCTTCTTCAATCTTTTCTCTTGAATTTTGTTAGAAAGCTTCTCGATCTAATTCCATTGAGTAGTTGTCTTGGGAAAGAAACTACTCATACTTGGAATCCTTCGGAGCCTTGGGAGAGGAATGGAGGATTCATGCTAGAGAAGCTTTCTCACAGTGGATTGGATTGGGGTTTGGATGGATATTGTGACATGTAATCCTACCAAATTGTGGTTCATGAAATTGTGTGGTATAATCAGTGATCAAGCATCATCTCTTCTTATGAACATTTAAACCAAGGGATTGGGAATTTGTTTGTTTTTAGAGAGCATTGGTGAGCCAAGGAATTGGGATCCAATCATATAAGATTGCCAAGCAAAATTCAATGAATGCATTGGTTGAGGAAGAGATATACATGTTTTGATTCGGAGATTTCAATATCTCCTAAACCCAATGAATTCCCCATTTCTGATTTCCACTTTCTCTTTACATTCTGCAATTCAATTCTTGCAATCATCCCCATTCCCTTTTAATTTCAGCAATTTACATTCTGCTCTTTAATTCATGCAATTTAAGATTCAGCCATTTAATTTTCTTGTCATTTACTTTTCCCGCCAATTTTACATTCTGCAATTCTCATCTCAAATCTTGATTCCGCTCAACTAGAACACACTTCTAATCCAAATTGCTCACTCAACCAATCCTTGTGGGATTCGACCTCACTCTATTGTGAGTTTTTACTTGACGACGATAACCGGTGCACTTGCCGGAAGGAATTTTGCCGATCGTGCAATTCCTAAATCGTAGCATAACACGTTTATGCGCATCAAGTTTATGGCGCCGTTGCCGGGGATTGGTTTTCGATTGACAATTCTCAAATTGGAAGCTAACTAGATTGAGCAATTTTCTCTTGCTTTGTTAATTCTGTTCTAGATACTTGTTGAATTTTAATTTCTGCACTTGGTTACATGCTTTCCTTCTTTATGCCTTTAAATTCATGCAACTAACTCACTGACTCACTAACTGTTTGAATTAATTCCTCAATTGAGCTAACCATACTCTTCCATTAACCAAGAGTATTTCACTTGTTTGTGTTTGAGCTGTGTTCTTGTATGACAGGTAGGAGAGGAGAGACATCAACTCCTCCGTATACCCAACCAGAGAGGACCCTTCATAGACTTAGAAGGGAAGCAAGAGGGAAGAGAGTAGTGGGAGAAGAGGAATCTGAAGGAGAATCTGAGGACAATTTTGAGGAAGCTTTAGATCTCAACATGGATAGAGAAGTTCACAACCATGAGAGAGCTGATGGAAACGATGCCATCCCTGAGAGGAGGGTTCTTAGTTCATACATAAACCCAACCTCTGGGAATTGTGGTAGTAGCATCCAGAAACCACCCATTCAGGCCAACAATTTTGAGCTCAAGCCACAGCTAATATCACTTGTGGAAAATCATTGTTCCTTTGGAGGAAGTGCTAATGAAGACCCAAACCAACATCTCACAAAATTCCTGAGAATTTGTGACACTGTGAAGTCCAATGGAGTCCAGGAAGATGCCTATAAACTGCTTTTGTTCCCATTTTCACTTAGGGACAAAGCAGCTAAGTGGCTGGAATCATTCCCAAGGGGGAGTCTAACAACATGGGATGAGGTGGAAAGCAAGTTTCTGGCACGTTTCTACCCTCCACAAAAGGTCAATAGGCTTCGATCTGAGGTTCAGACTTTTAGACAACAAGATGGTGAAACTCTCTACGAGGCATGGGAGAGATTCAAGGACTTGACAAGGAAATGCCCACCAAACATGTTCCATGATTGGGTGCAACTGCACATCTTCTATGATGGGCTCTCTTATGAATCAAGGAAGGCTGTAGACCATTCATCAGGAGGTTCATTGAACAGGAAAAAGACTGTGGAAGAAGCCATTGAAGTGATCGAGACAGTGGCTGAGAATGAGTACTACTATGCATCAGAAAGGCACAACACTAAGGGAGTCATGGAGCTGAACCATGTTGATACAATTCTAGCCCAAAACAAGGTGTTTGCCAAGCAACTAGCAGAGCTTACCAGGCAATTAGAAACAAAGCAAGTGGCTGCAATACACACACAAGATCAAGAGGAAGTAGGCATTGAAGGAGGTGATTGGGATGAGGCTAACTATGTGGGAAACCAACAAAGGCAATCATATGATCCACATTCCAACACTTACAACCCGGGCTGGAGAAACCACCCAAACTTTGGGTGGGGAAACCAACAAACCCAACCACAAAACCACAAACCTTACAACCACAACCAACATAACAATTCCACATACCAAAACTCCAACCAAAGATCATACCAAGCCACACAAAACACTTACCCCCAATCATCATATCATGGCCAAAATAATCAACATACCCAACCTAATCCGAACCAACAATTTCAAGATCAATTAAACTGGATAGAAGGAATTATGGCAACCATGAGTCAAGACATCATTGAACTGAAGAGCTTCAGGGATGATGTGAGAACTACCTTAAGAAACCATGGTGAAAAACTTAAAAGGATGGAATCTCAAGTAGGAGAGCTATCTCAACAGGCACCCAAATCAACTGCAGTGTTCCCTAGTGACACAGAAAAGAATCCTAAAGGGGAACAAAAGAGAGTAAGATGGGAAGAATGCAAAGCCATCACCATAATGAAGGAAGTCTCAGAAGAAGAAGGAATCAGGCCCTCAAAGCAGGAACCAGAAATCTTGAAGGAAGGTGTGGAAGAAGTTAAGCAAGAAGGTGGAACTGAGCAAGCCAAGGAACTGCAAAAAGGCATGATGGAAGTATACCAACCAAAAGCACCATTTCCTGAGAGGTTAGGAGGAGGTGAAAAAAGGAAAACCTATTCAAGGTTTCTAGAGACATTTAACTCTCTGCATGTCAATATTCCCTTTCTTGAGATTCTTCATCAAATGCCCACACACATCAAGTATTTAAAGGAATTGTTAAGCAAGAAAAGAGTTTTGAAGGGAGGACAAACGGTAACAATGAACAAAGAATGCAGTGCTCTCATCAAGAAGGACACACTCTCTAAGAAAACGGACCCAGGAAGTTTTCATATCCCTTGCATCATAGGGGAAACAAAAATTGACAGAGGATTCTGTGATCTAGGAGCTAGCATAAACGTGATGCCTCTAACTCTTATGAAGAGGCTACAACTGAATGAGGTGAGATCCACTGATGTAATCATACAACTGGCTGACAAAACTCAGAAGCAAGCTGAAGGGGTAGTTGAAAATGTGCTGGTGAAAGTGGGGGATTATTATTTCCCCACAGACTTTGTCATTGTGGACATGGAGGAAAGCTACTTACACCCTATCATTCTGGGCAGACCATTTCTAGCCACTACTAGAGCGCTCATCGATGTAGAACAAGGAGAGCTAATTCTGAGAATACATGATGAACAGCTCATTTTCAAAGTCTTCAAACCTGCATCTGAGCCTGAACCAGAACCTGAAAAGCCTAAAGATGATAGTAGCTATCCGTGTTTGGAGGAAAGTAATCCAGCAGCTGAGACTCTAAAACAGTCATTGGAAGGCAAACAAGAGTTGCAAGAGTTAGAGCCACAAGAATCAGTGGAAACAGATCAGAAGGATCCTCCTGACATAAAGGTCAATGAAGAAATCCTCAAGAGAAAGGGAAGAGTGATAGGGAGATTGCCAAGAGGATGGAGAAACAAGAAAATTCCCACTGAAGGTTTTTCTCCGGGAGATAACGTGATATCAAGTCATTATCTGCCAATCCCACCTGGCCTCAAAACCATTCCTTCCCAGCTCCCTCAAGTGTTCACAATCAGGAAAGTTCTTTCTATGGAACATTTAGAGGTCATGAATGAATCAAGTGGGGACGTTTTCATAGTGAGAGGAGATGACGTCAAGCACTACAATCCACCCTAACAAGGGACAACCGTCAAGCTAGTGACGTTAAAGAAGCGCTTCATGGGAGGCAACCCATGTTTTTAGTATCCTTAATCTTTAGTGCTTTGCTTTACATCTAATAAAACATGGTTTCTTATGCATGAACTTGAATCCTCAGGACAACTATTGATTAAGTGCACTAAACCGTGCATGTAAATTACAATTGGTCTCTAAGTTTGGTGTGCCTGATGGCACTCCCAAATCTTACTCAAATTGAATTCCATCTTTCATTCAAGGTGCACAACCAAACATTAAGTTTGGTGTTCTTTTTGAACACAGTTTATGAAAAGCAAGAAGTTCATCTGGATTTCAAAATTCATGACAAGTATACCATTCACATGTTTTAATACCTTGGTTTCAATTACTTAGGGTAGTAACTTTGTTTAGAATAAAAAAGCCAAGGTGACTATGATTTATTAGAATTATGCACACTCATTAAGGACAACCAATATGGATTTCATGTCATCAGGAGACTTAACCAAACACTAAGTTTGGTGTCCAAATAATAAGTGTGCATACATGTAGAAGTCACGGCTATAAGCTCATAAAGACAAGCATTGATTTACATGTGCAAATACTATTCATAATTCACATGGACCGAAAAATGATAACAAATTTGTTTGTTTGTGCAGGTACAAAAGAAAAGACAAAAATGGAGGAAAAAGACAAGGGGAGGTACGTGCTTGGTCAAAAAGAAAATTCACAAATCTTTGAAACTAACACATGGGAAAAGGAAGTTCTGCAAGAAAAGAAAGCTACATGTACAACCTAATGCACCCAGAATACTTCCAAGAAAATGAAAAGCAAATCGTCCTTATCCATAATTCATATATTTACCATCAAGCCACCCTTCACAAACCACCCTAGCCGTCCATTTTTCACTCATGGGCACTATAAAGAACCACTTGGGGAACGAGTCCCACACCACCAATTCTCCTTCATACACATTTTCCTTCATCATAGCATAACCATCTCTTGCCGAAAACAACCTCACCACACCTCCAACAACACTTCTTGCTTCACCTTGTCAACTTTAGCTTGTCACTTACCAAAACTAAAAAAAACCAATGGCAGCTTCATCTAGCCACAAAAGAAGAAAAGACAAGCAGCCAATGGAGGAAAACAGGGAATTCGATGCATGGAGATACAGATCAGTATTCCATGAGATTCAAGCCGAATGGATGAGACCTAAAACGGTACTAGCTGAGGTTCCCTTTGACCTTGAAAAGGATGAGTTCCCAGGTGTTTGGGAAAAGATCAAAAAGAGGAAGTGGGAGCTCCTAACTAAGCCAATCACTAGAATCAACATCAACTTGGTGAAAGAGTTTTATGCAAATGCAGTAAGGGAGGATCAAACCAAGAACCCCACATACAAAAGCTATGTGAGAGGGGTGGAAGTTGACTTCAGTCTCAAAGCAATCATGAAAACTCTTGGCCTGAAAAACATACATTTCAGCCAAGCAAGTTATGAAGAAAGGATGATAGGAGAACCTGACTATACAACTATTGCTGAAGACCTTTGTGCCATCAGAGCTGAATGGGTGAGAAAAACAAGAGGGGCTCCAAGAGTCTTGAGAAGGGGAGACCTAACACCTGAAGCTAAAGGGTGGTATGCAATAGTTAGGAGATCCATCCTACCCACTGCAAACTCTTCAGAAATAGTCCCTAAAAGAGCCATCTTGCTACATTGCATTATGGTTGGAGGGGAGATCAAAGTTCATAAACTCATTGCTGAACAGATACAAGAGTTTAGTGAGAAAAGTGACCCTGAATCCTGGCTTCACTTCCCTAGCACTATCATTAGACTATGCATCGATGCCCAAGTACCACTTGAGGATGAAAGACCTAATTGGCTATATCCTGGACTGGCCATAACTGCACACAGAATGACTCTTGGCCCAACTCCTCCAAGACATACAAGAAGAAGAAATGAAGAAGGGCAACAAGTGGAAGCCGAGCAAGAAGCAGAACAAGAAAGACAGGAAGGAGAAGATAGAGAAGAAGAGCAAGAAGAGCAAGCAACTCCTGAAAGAAGACAACAAATTCCCAGAGACCCCATGGATATGAGCAGAATGCAGGAAATCATGGAAGGAATGTCTCAACAATACATGAGGTCTCAGGAGAGACAAGAGGACTTTCATCTAAAAATGATGGATATGCAAAGGAACTTTGAATCAAGATTCTTCGATCTGCAAAGGGAACAAAATTTACACTTACAGGAATCCTTCAGCCACATATGCCAACACCAAGATGCCAATGTCTTGGCAATCAAGGAAGCCACCACTTTACAGAATGCAAGATACTCAGTCCAAGCTGACTACAACATCAGTTCGCAAATCAAGCTTAACTACATAGGGGAACATCTACACAAGATGGACCCAGCATTCCCAGCTTATGATGAGTATTTCAAAGGGAGGAAAGAAGGAGAAATAAACAAGGCAATGATCCTTGAAAAAGGAGTGGAAGAAACGATGAAAAAGGCTGGATTCTGGAAAAAGCTCATAAGAAAAGACAAAGGAAGCACAAGTGGTCAAAAAGAGGCAGGAAGCAAGAAGAAGCAGGATCCCAAGAATTAAGAAGAACCAAGCAATAAATAAGAGGTGGTCTCGTTCCTTAATAATCAAATGATAATTGGTGAATTGTCTTTATGAACGTGTTTTCATCATAAGTCATTTAAGTGTTATGTGGAGTTTTTTTTATGAGTCGTTTTTTTTAGTATGTCTGTTTGTTAATTGCTTTGAATAAAGTGAATGCCTAGATGTTTGGATATAACTTCACCTTCTTAAACAAGTGCGTGCCATGCTTGTTCTGTTTCCAAAAATAAAAGAAAAGTTTGAACAAAAGTAACTTGGCTAAATTAGTGACAAATCAAGTAGAATTAAGTGGTGGTATGCATGCTTGATTGTGTAGTCAGATCACTAAAATTAGAGTGTAGAATTATCATTTTTTATGTAGAGAGTAAAAATTGTCTATGGATCTTGATGAATAAATGTCTTTGGCCATGAAAAAGAAAAAGAAAAAGAAAAAGCCACGGAAAAAGGCAACCAAAAAGCAAAAAAAAAAAATTGAGAAAATAAGCTAGGTACCAATGGTTTGAACTTCTGAGACAAATGCCTGTGGTGTTTATGTATTAAGGATATGCTTGGATGAATAGGTTCTGAGGAGTGTTTCAACACTTGGTAACTTGGGTTAACTAACCCGGGATTATCAACCAAAAGTCCATTATCAAGAGCAACCTAAATACAAAACATTTAGTCACACAAAGAGGTGCTGGGCACCAATGTCTCAAGAAGAAATGTGAACTAAAATGCCTAAAGTGGATATGTGTAGTGCACTGATAAGAAAAAGAAAATGCCAAAGGCTTGTGCAACACATGACACTAAGCAAACAAGGAGCAAAAGAAGCTCTAAGAAAAAGAAAAGAAAAACAAAGAAGAGAAAAGTGCCAAAGACATAAGAATAACAAGAGGCCATAGCAATTTTTGATGGATGCAATGAAAAAGTGATAATCCTACCTGATAAGTATGAAAAAGTGATGCTGCAACTTTCTGCATAAAACCCTTCTGATGAACTTCAAATGCTTGCTAATATAGCCAATGTAATTGCTTTCTGTTTCATACTTTCTTCTCAAATAACTCAGGACTTGCTTAGGGACAAGCAAGTATTAAGTTTGGTGTTGTGATGCCAAGGCATCATAGGCTAGTTTCACTAGCATTTTTCTGTTAGTTTTAGTTGTTTTATGCATTTTCTTGAGCTTAAAGTAACCAAAAATGGTTAAATGAAGAACAAAGTAATGAACCATCCAAACAATATGATTTTGATGCAAATTCCATGAGTTTTAGTTATATTACTTAAATGCTATGAATGAAAGATTTCTCATGAAATTTTGCAAGACTTTGATGCAATTGTTTGGATGATTTCAGGGAAGAAGAGGCTAAGCAAGGAAGCAACAAAATCAATAAAGGAAGCTTGAATATCACATGTGGAGTTTAAGTTCCAGTTTAAGCCTAAACTGGAGCTTAAACGCCAAAATCATGAAGGATAAGAAATGCTGGGATTGAAGTTTAACCTCCAGTTTGACCTCAAACTGGAGGTTAAACGCCAGAATGAAAAGCCTCACTTAAGGAGCATTCCACGTTTAACCTCCAGTTTGACCTCAAACTGGAGGTTAAACGCCAGAATGAGTATGCCACCCAGGGAGGAGTTCCACGTTTAACCTCCAGTTTGACCTCAAACTGGAGGTTAAATGCCAGAACCAGGAAGAGTACCAGGGAGCCATTCCACGTTTAAGCTCCAGTTTGACTCAAACTGGAGCTTAAACGTGTTCGATAGCTTTTCTACTCCAGGGTTGCTCTCTCCATCTCCACGTTTAACCTCCAGTTTGACCTCAAACTGGAGGTTAAACGTGTTCGACACCTCTAGGGCCACCATTCTAAGCTTCCACGTTTAACCTCCAGTTTGACCTCAAACTGGAGGTTAAACGTGTTCGACCTCCAGTATGCCTCCACCCTTTTCCACGTTTAACCTCCAGTTTGACCTCAAACTGGAGGTTAAACGTGTTCGACCTCCAGGGCTGCCCTTCCTATCTCCACGTTTAAGCTTCAGTTTAACCTTAAACTGAAGCTTAAACGTGTTCGACTACATGACTCTCCAGGGCTACCTTCTTCCATTTCCACGTTTAAGCTTCAGTTTAACCTTAACTGAAGCTTAAACGTGCTTCTACAAAAGGCCTCACTGGAAGTGTCTGGCGTTTAAGCTGCAGTTTAAGCTTAAACTACAACTTAAACGCCACTCTTGAAAAAGGTTTCTGGGCCAAAAATATTGTGATTTAAGTTAGTCTTTGAGCACAAATATTAACTTAAACTTACTTTGGTATGAAACCCAATTGAATATCATGGTTTATGGGATTGGGCCTGAAGGATTGATGAGTTTGAAATCTCAATTTATTGAGTCATGTGTCATTATTTGATTATCACTAAGTTGGCTCAATAAATGTTACAGGATTTGGATCAACAACCTCATCAAGATTATGGACCATAAACCCAAGGCAAAAGGAAAGCAAGGAGAGGCCTCAAAGCCCAAGAAGCACAACTGAAGCTCAATATAGAAAGTGTATAAATAGGATAGAAGTTAAGTTAGAGGAGGACTTTTACTTTTCACTTTTAGCTAGTTTTCCTTTTCTTTGTAATTGAATTCAGAGCTATGATTCACTAAACCCCCTTTCATTGGGTTAGGGAGCTCTATTGTAATTCAATGAATCAATAATAGTTTATCTTCTTCTTCAATCTTTTCTCTTGAATTTTGTTAGAAAGCTTCTCGATCTAATTCCATTGAGTAGTTGTCTTGGGAAAGAAACTACTCATACTTGGAATCCTTCGGAGCCTTGGGAAAGGAATGGAGGATTCATGCTAGAGAAGCTTTCTCACAGTGGATTGGATTGGGGTTTGGATGGATATTGTGACATGTAATCCTACCAAATTGTGGTTCATAAAATTGTGTGGTATAATCAGTGATCAAGCATCATCTCTTCTTATGAACATTTAAACCAAGGGATTGGGAATTTGTTTGTTTTTAGAGAGCATTGGTGAGCCAAGGAATTGGGATCCAATCATATAAGATTGCCAAGCAAAATTCAATGAATGCATTGGTTGAGGAAGAGATATACATGTTTTGATTCGGAGATTTCAATATCTCCTAAACCCAATGAATTCCCCATTTCTGATTTCCACTTTCTCTTTATATTCTGCAATTCAATTCTTGCAATCATCCCCATTCCCTTTTACTTTCAGCAATTTACATTCTGCTCTTTAATTCATGCAATTTAAGATTCAGCCATTTAATTTTCTTGTCATTTACTTTTCCCGCCAATTTTACATTCTGCAATTCTCATCTCAAATCTTGATTCCGCTCAACTAGAACACACTTCTAATCCGAATTGCTCACTCAACCAATCCTTGTGGGATTCGACCTCACTCTATTGTGAGTTTTTACTTGACGACGATAACCGGTGCACTTGCCGGAAGGAATTTTGCCGATCGTGCAATTTTCTAAATCGTAGCATAACACGTTTATGCGCATCATTAGGTTCCCACCCCCTTACAGACTTCTCCTTTCAGGAAACGGACGAAGATGCTTATGAAGAGTAGTCGAGTTTAGCTTATGCGATAGAAGATGTTTTAGTTTAGTTATTATTATTCTTCCATCTCCATTAATATTATAATTTTTGCAAGAGGGATGGAAGATTGATATGTGAAGTTTATATATATATATATATATATATATATATATATATATATATATATATATATATATATATATATATAAATTATTTGTAAGTATTGTAAATTGTATTGAAAAGTATGGATGTATGTTTTGAAAATTCGGCTTAAGATTTAAACAGGCTCATATTTTAGTATTAAATATTTTAAGAGTCGTAATACCCGAAATATATCAGAGTGGCGCAGCCGGAAGCGTGACATTTTGATAGTTACGGTGTTACAATTATACTTAAGTGAAACATGTTTTTTCTATTTTTTTCTTTTAAGAGAAAGTTTAGAAAACTAATTAGTGGTGCAGTAAATTTAAATAATTTTTTAAAAATTTTCAAAAATTTAATTTTCAAAAATTAGGATTAGATTCATAAACATAGGTCATTTAAATTCAACCTTCCAAACTTGATGCCAAACACAATCTTCCCCTCTATTTTCGATCCCTGTGCCGCGCGCTGATGAGCGAATTCTTTGATGGTATAGAATTTCCTCAAATGAATGAATTTTCGTTGCAAGTATAGTTCTATACCAACAAACAATCCTCCCAATAAAAAATTTGAGTTGTCACAACTGCAAACCCCAATGAAAGTTAACTAAAGTATTTAAACTCTGGGTCGTCTCACAAGGAATTGCAATGAAATGCTCAATTATTGGCTATGAAAATGCAAGGGGGTTTGATTTTATAGTTTGATAAGAAAAGTAACCAACAAGAAAGTAAATAATAAGAACTAATAAAATAAAAGAAAAGAACTCTTGGCTAGACATAGGTAATTGAGATCACCATCCTTGTCTACAAACCAAATATTGATAATTATGAGGAACCAAGCTCATTAAGTTTACTTCTATACTTGAAGGATATCAAATGGCTCAATCAACATCAACCCATAAGTCCCAACCTATCTACTAATTAGATTAGTAGTGGGTTAGTGTCAATGGGTATCAAATTGACCACCAAAGGTTCTCAAATCACCAATTCAATGAGACCCAATGACTCAAGGTCACTCAATTCCTTAGCCTAGACCAAGAGTCAAGAAAACTACTCAAGAACTAGAGGAAACATTTTATCAAACACCTAGAATGCAAGAAAAGTAAACATCACTAAATGCAAGAATTGAAGGAAACCCATAACTAGTATAAGTAAGAAATCAATAATAGCAATCAAGATCAACATAAAAGAAACATGGAAAAATAAAATTTCATTAGAGGAAATCAAGATCTAACAATTGTTCATAAACATAAAAGAGAGCAAAATAAGAAACTAACAAGAGAAACTAAGAAGATTAAGACAATGGAACACTAAAATATAAAGAGAATTGAAATCAAAACAAGAATTGAAAGATGAATTTGAGAGAGATTAACCTAAACTATCCTAAATTCTAGAGAGAAAGGAGAGCTTTCCTCTCTAGAATTCTAACCTAAACCATGGTGAAAACTAAACTATGACTACTTGGTTCATTCCTCCTTCAATCTTTGGGTTCAATAGCATCAGAAATGAGTTAGATTGGGCCGAAAATGAGCTGCAAATCGCTGGCCACGACTTCACTTTAGTGAATCACGCTGCTCCATCGGTGCGCACGGGTACAGTGCGCGTGTGCGTCCCTAAACGTGAAGAAACTATGGCAAATTTTATATCATTTTGAAGCCCCCGGATGTTAGCTTTCCAACACAATTGGAACCGCCTCATTTGGACCTTTGTAGCTGAAGTTATGGTCGATTGAGTGCGAAGAGGTCAAGCTTGACAGTGTAAGACCCGAAACCTTTGAAAAGGGGCTATCATTAGCTAATTTTAAATTCAGTGTTTCTCTTGCTTTAAATTCGGAAATTTCTCTATTAAAGATAATTAAGGCAAGTTTTGATTTATTGAATTTGAGATAAGTTATGATTATTATCCAATTTTACAATTATTGGATTATTTTCTATATTCAAATTATAAAGTGGATAGTTGTGAAATAATAAGGATTTCTATATGATTTGGGTTAAATAATTAATATTTTAAATATTAATATTGCTACTTTGGAAAATAAAGGGTTTGATTATATTATTTCTAATTATTTTGATTTGGGCATTTTATGGAAAATAATTTGTAAAATTGGTGAGCAAATAGTATTTTCTATATGCAATTAGTGTTGGATTTAATGTGGGTTTCAATTACTATATTATCCACAATTTTATTGGAAATTACTAAAATGCCCCTAACCCTAGTTTTCAAAAAAATGAATAAAACCCTAAAACCTTCATCCCAGCAGCCGAAACCCTACCATGTCTTCCCTTTCATCCACAGACAGCAGCACACACGGTTTTTTTTTCCTCTTTCTCCATGAAAGGAAAGAAACAGAAGAAAGAAATAGAAAGGGAAGGGAGAAGCGGGATCCGTGGAGGAGAAGAAGGAGAGGAGGGGAGGGAAGAGACTGCGCCGCGCGCTGGGCTTTACCACCGCCATCGCGCCGTCGTCTGGCCGAGGAGGAAGAAGAGCGCCGCGCCACACCGTCACGCCGTGCCCTGCTTTCGCCGCCTGTGCTGCCAGCCCTTCGCGTTTCACACCGCCGAGGGTCCCGTTCCTGTCAGGCATGTCTCCGCCGTGAGTCACGACCAAAGGGGAGAGAGAGACCATGAGAGGGACGTGGAGTCGGCGTCGTGCAGGGAGGCACTCGCCGCTGCCGTCGCGCGCTGTCGTGTGCCGTCACTGCTGTCTGAGCAGTCATCATCCCCTCCGTCCTGCTGCTCTGGTCCGCCGCCGCCACTGCTGGAGGTCCGCCCGATCTGATCCGAAGGGAAGAAAGAGGTTCAGGCCACTGCTGCTACTTGCGTTGTGAGCTGCTGCACCAGCCACCGCCGCAGGTGTCGCCGCTGGAGAAGGGAGCTGCACCTCTGTGTTCCTGGTAGCCGGGAGTGGTTCTGTGACTTCTGGGACCACCGCCGAAGCCTCTGGCTGTTTCTGCCGTCACCGGAGAATCCTGCTGGTAAGGTTTTAAGCATTGGGTTTCGGTTCTCCTGTGTTTTCGGAAACGTTACAATCACTGCATATTGATTTCAGTTGACAGAGTCTGATCACCGTTGCTGCCTAGGATGGCTCCTGGGGCTGCTGCCGAACTGGTTCGGAGACCGCCGTTATTTCGGTTCAGCCGTTCCTTCGGTTCGGTAAGCGTTTCGATCTGAAAGCCCTCTAGTTACTGCTATGTTATACGTTGAGGAGTTGTAGCATTTGTTGTTATGAGAGTTAATCTCGGTTATTATATACTGCGATTAGAGTCATTGTGGTTGCTGAGAAAACGGTTTGGAGCTGAGGTTTTGGTTGCCGGGATTCTGATTGTTGATTTCGGGTCGAGGCGAAAAGGACTCTGTGACGCGTTTGGGCTATGGTTTTGCGTTTTGTATGATGTGTATTTGGTGATTGTATCAGTCCTATGTATTGTTTTGTTGTTTTGTATGATTATGGGTGTTTGTTTGACTGGACTGTTGTGTGTTTTTGTGAAAAGAAATGCTTTTGAAGTTGATTCTTTTAAAGCTTTAAGATCGAGTTTAATTCATTGGAAATCGATTTGAGTTGAATGAATTTTATTGAGAATGTGAAAAATAGAATACACTCTTGAATTCAGCCTGGCTTGCTTTAAATGATCTGGTTTGATAAATGATTGTTGCTGAACTGTTTCTTTAAAGCTTCAGAAATGAGTTTATTCTGCTGATAACGATGTGATTTTTTGAGACGGTTTCCTTGAAATATGGAATTGAGATGAC
Organism: Arachis hypogaea; assembly: GCF_003086295.3. Taxonomy (NCBI): domain Eukaryota; kingdom Viridiplantae; phylum Streptophyta; class Magnoliopsida; order Fabales; family Fabaceae; genus Arachis; species Arachis hypogaea. Next base: position 46,235,621 of record NC_092054.1, on the reverse strand, counting down.
TGTTGGATTTGGCTTGCCTTGAATTGATTTTGGATTTTGGGTTGTTGAAAAGGATTGTGGAATGGTTTTGTTGGGACCCGAACCGGGTGTCAAAAGTCCAAGTTTTAGGGGAGGTGCTGCCGAAATTTGTATAAAATTCGAGTCTTTGTTGAATGTTGTTTGGAAAAATGATGAGTTAAAGACTTCTACTATTTTATTTGAATTATCAAGAAAAAGATGATTCATGCTTTTGAAATGAATTATTAAAGAGGAAATTGTGATTTAGTCTTGCTTCTTAAGAAATGCATTGTATCTCTTTCAGGAGGAAGTTATTTAGATGAGACTTATGTTTTAAAGCTGTTTTTAAATGTGACAAGGGCAATGCCTTTGAATTTGACTTGAGGGTTTCAATTAGAGGAGTTTTAATGACTTTGAAAGAACCTGGATGTCTATTGACAAGTTTCATTTTGAAATATTTTGAGAAATGCTTTAAGTACTCTTTAAATTCTGAATTCTTGCAAGACTAAAACAATTTTGAACATTTGAAATGTTCTAGAATTTATCATGGGGGTTGAAGTTGGTTTTTGCCTAAGTAAAGGAAATGGCTTGAAAGAAGTAAATGATTATGTGACTCGGTTTGGTTTAGATCCTATTTTATTACTCAAATCGGAAAGCCAAGGTTTTAATGATTTTAAATGAATTTGGCGAAATGAGTTATGTTATTCTCCCCTAAAGACTTGGGACTCTGCCGAGAAACTTTTGTTATAAAATTCCATTGTTGGATGGGTGATTTTGAATATCTCAAAGAGATTTTTAACTTGCCATGATTATGGAAGTTTTGGAAAGAGGGTGTCGAGAGTGGCATTGTTTTTAAAAGGGGAATTTACCTTGAGAAAAAGTGGCTTATGAGCCTGAGATGATTTGAGAAATGAGATCTTTAAAGCCAAGGCTGAAAAGAGTTGAAATTTGATTTCAAAGTGAAATGACTTGAGAAAAGTGATTTATGGCTTAAATGCCGGTTTTATGAATTTGATGATTTTGAACGGTGGAAGTGCTATTTTGATTATGGGCCGGAATGGCTGTGTATGATTATGAATATTGGCTGGTTCTGGATTGAACCGTGAGCCGGATGGTTGAGATGGATGTTGATCCATGGCTGAGAATGAATGCATATATGCTGAGATATTGATAATTGTGAATGTTTGCACTTCCACTATCGGAAATGAGGGTTTCCCTGGGAGGAAGCAGTGGCTAGCCACCACGTGCTCCAGGTTGAGACTCGAAGCTCTTTTGACCCTATGTCGTAAGTGTGGCCGGGCACTGTGAAAGCCCCGGATGAGCTCGCCCCCGTGAATATACACCAGTGAGGGTGTTGGATATGGATCATGAGTATGATCAAGTTTATATTGAGTATAACTCGAGTTGGGGATGCGCGACAGAGGGACAGTCCAATGGTTAGCTACCAGGACTTGTCGCGTTGGCTCTATAACCGACAGATGATATCATCAGCCACTAGGGACAGGCATGCATCATATGCATCTATGTGACATTGTTTGAGTGTGCATATTATACTTGGTTTGCCTATGTGATTAACTACCTATGTGATTACTTGGTGTGCATAATTGTTCTACTTGCAATAACTGTTTGTTTGTGCTTGCATCTTCCTATTTGTTTTTGCTACTGGGACTCTGTTGGACTGTGGTGATTGGTTGATGGTTGGATTGTTTGGGTCTAGGGCCGTGGTTGGAATGAGATGAATCGATGGTTGATTTCGGTTTTGTGTTTCTGGTTTGGAATAAAATATGAAAGGCTATTTTGTTTCAGCATAGATAAACCATTTTGAAAGACTTTTGAGTTTTTTGAGAATTGAATGGTTCCTCTTTCAAAAAAGATTTCCGACTTTACTTTTATTGTAAACCGTTGTTTTTGAAAAGAGGCATAAGACGGTTATTAATCACTGGTACGGTTTATCTTCACGTATCCTATTACAGTAATTCCCAAAAACCCTCTATTGAGAACCCTTTCGAGGATGATGTTCTCACCCCCCCTACATTTTTCCCCTTTCAGGATATGAGCGCAGAAGTCACGAAGGGTTTATTTAGTTGTTGTTGAGATGCTCTGTATTGCTTTAGATTAATTATTGTACCCTCGCCTGTATCTTGATATATTCTGTAAGAGGGTTAGGGATTGTATTGGTTAATGCTTGTAATATGATATATATATCTATGTATATATATGGATGTATCCTTTATGAGTTTTTGTAAGTTGTATGGTATCTATGGATTTATGTTATCGAACGAAAGTATTTTGGGAGCGGTATTGCGGTCTAGAGTTTTAAACAGGCTCATATTTTAGTATTAAATAGTATAAGTGTCGTCGTAATGTCCGAGCTATCAGAGTTGCGCAGCCGGAAGCGTGATCTTTGTTAGTTAGGGTGTTACATTATGGTATCAGAGCAGTCCTTCATGTAGAGCCTGAGGAATGGACCGACTATGCTTCGATTGCATACTCTGAGCGTTTGTCATGTACTAGGTCTTGTCGAGTGACGATAATTAGAGCTTTATGCACATGACGGTCTATTGATTAACGCTGTTAGTCTTGCATTGCATAATTCTTGGTATTAAGTTTGGCCGGCTTAATACTAGTGAATTATGTATATGAAGGCACTGATGGGTTATCATAGATGTTATACGAGTTTTGAGTAAAGCGAATCGCGGGTTTTGGGAACGTTGGAAACTATTTCTCGAGGCTATCCAGTTGTGTGTCTTGAAAATCTATTCGAGTCGACCTGTTCTTTCATATCCTAACTTGAAGTTCTTGTTTGCTACTCCTCTTGAAAAGTAATTGGATGTTTCCACTCTATTTCTCTATTCATATGCATTATTGTTTGATCTCAATTGCATATGCTTGTTTGGAATCCTTGTTACATCTATCTTTCTCTGTTTGAGTTCTTCTTGATTCACGTAATCTTTGATATAGCTTTGAACTTGTCTTAATGCGCTGTGCCTTTTAACTCTTGATTTTGAGTACATTCTTAGAGAAATTGTTGATTCAGTTTTTCTCTTATTTGATTGTGATCACAGCCAATTTTGAGATTTTTATGAAAATTGCTGTTGAATAGATGTATACTTATCTATATGTGAAACTTTGAAGATTTCTTACACAGTTTAACAACTACTTATTTTAATACCTCGCCTGTACCTTTAATGGTTTACGGAACTGCACTTACTTTAAAAGTAAATTGACTTTCTAGTAATTCTACTATAGCTCCAGTACACATGTTCATTTGATTATGTATTTAGGTATTTTTCAGAATTTCGGAAAGAAATTGATTTTTCGCTTTTATTCCGGTTGAGTTTCGTTTGATAAGCTTCACTTAACTTATTTTGAATTGAGTTTGGTTTAGCATACTACATGGTTTATGCTATTATTGTTCTTTTGAAAATCTTGGACTCATAGCTTTCTTCCTATGGACGGACTAAATTCTCTATTAAACCTTCCATCTCTATGAGTGTCATACTTGACTTTGTTTTTAACTAATCTTCACATTTTGTGAACATTTCCATTGATCTTGGTTTTTCTTCTCTGGTGAATCTCATTCTTATATGAGTCAGTTTGATTCGTTTCAAAAATAGTGCATCATTTATCCTCTCATTGTCTTTACAAGAGTTTTCAGTCAAAGATTTATCCTTGGGGAAAATTACTAATGATTGGGTTGTATTTTCCTATGACTTTTGTATTCTTTTGAATCAATTGAAAGCTTGTTTGAAGTCTCATGCCTAGGGGATCTTGTTTGAACTATCTTGGTTTAAGATCTTTTCTTGTATGGCTTGACTCATTTTCAAGTACATCCTAATCTTCTTGAATATTATTGTGACATGGTGATTTCAAGTATACTTTTGGAATCTTGTTTTGAATTTTATAAAGCAGATTGAATTCTCTTTGAAGAAGTTCCAAATCGAACTTATTTTTCAGTTGCTTGGTTATAATTGAAACCATTGTTCAATTTTTGACAAAATTGTTTTAAAGTTGACATGCGCTATTTAAATGAGGTTTTAGAAAGTTTCTTTGTTTAGTGGAAACCGGTTTGTTTGTAACGCACCACTTATTTCCTTACCAGATTGTAAGCAAATTTTTACCTTGGAATTTCCTTTCTAAAAAGAGTTTAATTTTCTTTTTCGTCTTTGCTATAATTTTTATACATGCTTGTTTGAATATGAACTTTGGAAATTTTTAAACAAGCATTTGATTTCTCTTCTGAATTTTTTTTGTGACTACTTTTGGTTAAGATTGTGCACCCAACTAACTTTCTAAAATATTTGATGAAAATATTTTTGCTCTTAGCCAAATCTGGGTGCATTTTGTTTTTAAAACTCTACATAATCTACTTCAACATGAAGTTGAATTAGAGAAAAGCCACGTTATTGCTTTTGTTGCCCTCTTGAGGAATGTTTGCTATTGAGCTTTTCTTCTAAATTGCAAAGTGATTTTCCGCAAGTTTTCGATTCTTTTATGAACAATGTATTTGGAAGTATTTTTAATCTTGCTCTTGAGTTCTGTGAGCTTTGTCTTGGGGTTAAAATATTCTCTTCTGTAAACCTCATGCTTTCTCGACTCAGCTTGAGTTGTTTCAAACTGATGCGCTGGTTTTCTTCTTATTGATCCAATTAAATTTCCTTGATCTAAGGGTTATCTTTGATGTTGTCAATTGATTCACTTCTAGCAGACTTCGCTACTTGAGCATCTTTGCTTACTTGGTATTGCATACACTCTTTCAAACCTATGAGTAGTATCTTTGACAATTGTCTCTCCTTTCTGAATCTTGTATCCTTCTGAGTAGACTCGAGAATTGTTTTGATATCAAGTACGACTTGTAGACGTAGTAACACGATGCGTTAGTTCTTTGAGACGTGATAGGTGTATACGGAAGTTGAAGCGGTAGGTGTGAAACGTTATGAGTTGTGGGTGTTCTGTTCCTTGCGAACGGTTTTGCGGTTGTTAGGCTTATGATTGGCTGAGGTTGTAAAATAATTGGTGGAGTTGGGAAATTGAAGTTCTGAAGTGGGAACGAGAAGTCAGCGAACGTTATGCCACTGTTTAAATACCAACATGCTTTGCAGCCTTTTACCACACTAATTACCACTTTGCTTTGTGAACGCCTATCTTGATTTACACCCTATTTTGGCACCTCAAGTTTTTGTAAAGCTTTGAGATCATATGATATTTTGCATTGAGCCTATCTTGTAACGTTTGCTTTGCAATCACACCCCTACCTTTGCACCCTTATGCATATGACAATCAAAGTATTTGAAAATCGTATATATGTTTATATGATGAGATATTTTTTTTCTTCCTTTAGTGTGTTTAAGGGTGAACTGTTATAAAATTTCTTTCGTTTTGCATCAATTTTTGAGGGCGAAAATTTTTATAAGGTGGGTAGAATGTAAGACCCGAAACCTTTGAAAAGGGGCTATCATTAGCTAATTTTAAATTCAGTGTTTCTGTTGCTTTAAATTCCGAAATTTCTCTATTAAAGATAATTAAGGCAAGTTTTGATTTATTGAATTTGAGATAAGTTATGATTATTATCCAATTTTACAATTATTGGATTATTTTCTATATTCAAATTATAAAGTGGGTAGTTCTGAAATAATAAGGATTTCTATATGATTTGAGTTAAATAATTAATATTTTAAATATTAATACTACTACTTTAGAAAATAAAGGGTTTGATTATATTATTTCTATTTATTTTGATTTGGGCATTTTATGGAAAATAGTTTGTAAAATTGGTGAGCAAATAGTATTTTCTATATACAATTAGTGTTGGATTTAATGTGGGTTTCAATTACTATATTATCCACAATTTTATTAGAAATTACTATAATGCCCATAACACTAGTTTTCAAAAAAATGAATAAAACCCTAAAACCTTCATCCCAGCAGCCAAAACCCTACCATGTCTTCCCTTTCATCCACAGACAGCAGCACACACAGTTTCTTTTCCTCTTTCTCCATGAAAGGAAAGAAACAGAAGAAAGAAATAGAAAGGGAAGGGAGAAGCGGAATCCGTGGAGGAGAAGAAGGAGAGGAGGGGAGGGAAGAGACTGCGCTACGTGCTGGGCTTCACCACCGCCATCGTGCCGTCGTCTGGCCGAGGAGGTAGAAGAGCGCCGCGCCACACCATCGCGCCGCGCCCCGCTATCGCCGCCTGTGCTTCTAGCCCTTCTCATTTCACGACGCCTAGGGTTCTATTCCTGTCAGGCATGTCTCCGCCGTGAGTCGCGACCAGAGGGGAGAGAGAGACCATGAGAGGGACGTGGAGTTGGCGCGCGCAGGGAGAAACTCGCTGCTGCCGTCGTGCGCTGTCGTGTGCCGTCACTGCTGTCTGAGCAGTCATCATTTCCTACGTCCTGCTGCTCTGGTCCGCCCGATCTGATCCGAAGGGAAGAAAGAGGTTCAAGCCGCCGCTGCTACTTGCGTTGTGAGCTGCTGCACCAGCCACCGCCGCAGGTGTCGCCGCTGGAGAAGGGAGCTGCGCCTTTGTGTTCCTAGCAGTCGGGAGTGGTTTCGTGACTTCTGGGACCACCGCCGAAGCCTCTGGCTATTTCTGCCATCACCGGAGAATCCTGCCGGTAAGGTTTTAAGCATTGGGTTTCGTTTCTCTTGAGTTTTCAGAAACGTTACAATCACTGCATATTGATTTCAGTCGCCGGAGTCTGATCACCGTTGCCACCTAGGATGGCTCCTGGGGCTGCTGTCGAACCTGTTCAGAGACCGCCGTTGTTTCGGTTCAGCCGTTCCTTCGGTTCGGTAAGCATTTCGATCTGAAAGCCCTCTAGTTACTGCTCTGTTATACGTTGAGGAGTTGTAGCATTTGTTGTTATGAGAGTTAATCTCAGTTATTATATATTACGATTAGAGTCGTTGTGGTTGCTGAGAAAACGGTTTGGAGCTGAGGTTTTGGTAGCCGGGATTCTGATTGTTGATTTCGGGTCGAGACGGAAAGGACTCTTTGATGCGTTTGGGCTATGGTTTTGCGTTTTGAGGTAGGGGCGATTTCCAAAAACTATAGTTTATTATTAGAATTATTACATATGGATATTGATGTAAGGATGTGTATTTGGTGTTTGTATCAGTCATATGTATTGTTTAGTTGTTTTGTATGATTATGGGTGTTTGTTTGACTGGACTGTTGTGTGTTTTTGTGAAAAGAAATGCTTTTGAAGTTGATTCTTTTAAAGCTTTAAGATCGAGCTTAATTTGTTGGAAATCGATTTGAGTTGAATGGATTTTCTTGAGAATGTGAAAAATAGAATACACTCTTGAATTCAGCCTGGCTTGCTTTAAATGATCTGGTTTGATAAATGATTGTTGCTGAACCGTTTCTTTAAAGCTTTAGAAATGAGTTTATTCGGCTGATAACGATGTGATTTTTTGAGACAGTTTCCTTGAAATATGGAATTGAGATGACTGTTGGATTTAGCTTGCCTTGAATTGATTTTGGATTTTGGGTTGTTGAAAAGGATTCTAGAATGGTTTTGTTGGGACCCAAACCGAGTGGCAAAAGTCCAAGTTTTAGGGGAGGTACTGCCGAAATTTGTATAAAATCCGAGTCTTTGTTGAATGTTGTCTGGAAAAATGATGAGTTAAAAACTTCTACTATTTTATTTGAATTATCAAGAAAATGATGATTCATGCTTTTGAAATGAATTATTAAAGAGGAAATTGTGATTTAGTCTTGCTTCTTAAGAAAGGCATTGTATCTCTTTCAGGAGGAAGTTATTTAGATGAGACTTATGTTTTAAAGCTGTTTTTAAATGTGACAAGGGCAATGCCTTTGAATTTGACTTGAGGGTTTCAATTAGAGGAGTTTCAATGACTTTGAAAGAACCTAGATGTCTATTGACAAGTTTCATTTTGAAATGTTTTGAGAAATGTTTTAAGTACTCTTTAAATTCTGAATTATTGCAAGACTAAAACAATTTTGAATAGTTGAAATGTTCTAGAATTTATCATGGGGTTGAAGTTGGTTTTTGCCTAAGTAAAGGAAACGGCTTGAAAGAAGTAAATGATTACGTGACTCGGTTTGGTTTAGATCCTATTTTATTACTCAAATCGGAAAGCCAAGGTTTTAATGATTTTAAATGAATTTGGCGAAATGAGTTATGTTATTCTCCCCTAAAGACTTGGGACTCTGCCGAGAAACTTTTGTTATAAAATTCCATTGTTGGATGGGTGATTTTGAATATCTCAAAGAGATTTTTAACTTGCCATGATTATGGAAGTTTTGGAAAGAGGGTGCCGAGAGTGGCATTGTTTTTAAAAGGGGAATTTACCTTGAGAAAAAGTGGCTTATGAGCCTGAGATGATTTGAGAAATGAGATCTTTAAAGCCAAGGCTGAAAAGAGTTGAAATTTGATTTCAAAGTGAAATGACTTGAGAAAAGTGATTTATGGCTTAAATGCCGGTTTTATGAATTTGATGATTTTGAATGGTGGAAGTGCTGTTTTGATTATGGGCTGGAATGGCTGTGTATAATTATGAATATTGGCTGGTTCTAGATTGAATCGTGAGCGGGATGGCTGAGATGGATGTTGATCCATGGCTGAGAATGAATGCATATATGCTGAGATATTGATAATTGTGAATGTTTGCACTTCCACTATCGGAGATGAGGGTTTCCCTGGGAGGAAGCAGTGGCTAGCCACCACGTGCTCCAGGTTGAGACTCAAAGCTCTTTTGACCCTATGTCGTACGTGTGGCCGGGCACTGTGAAAGCCCCAGATGAGCTCGCCCAAGTGAATATACACAAGTGAGGGTGTTGGATATGGATCATGAGTATGATCAAGTTTATATTGAGTATAACTCGAGTTGGGGATGCGCGACAGAGGGACAGTCCAATGGTTAGCTACCAGGACTTGTCGGGTTGCCTCTATTACCAACAGATGATATCATCAGCCACTAGGGACAGGCATGCATCATATGCATCTATGTGACATTGTTTGAGTGTGCATATTATACTTGGTTTGCCTATGTGATTAATTGCTAATTGTTCTACTTGCAATAACTGTTTGTTTGTGCTTGCATCTTCTTATTTGTTTTTGCTACTGGGACTCTGTTGGACTGTGGTGATTGGTTGATGGTTGAATTGTTTGGGCCTAGGGCCGTGGTTGGAATGAGATGAATCGATGGTTGATTTCGGTTTTGTGTTTCTGGTTTGGAATAAAATATGAAAGGCTATTTTGTTTCAGCATAGATAAACCGTTTTGAAAGACTTTTGAGTTTTTTGAGAATTGAATGGTTCCTCTTTCAGAAAAGATTTCCGACTTTACTTTTATTGTAAACCGTTGTTTTTTAAAAGAGGCATAAGACATTTATTAATCACTGGTACGGTTTATCTTCACGTATCCTATTACAGTAATTCCCAAAAACCCTCTACTGAGAACCCTTTCGAGGATGATGTTCTCACCCCCCTACATTTTTCCCCTTTTAGGATATGGGCGCAGAAGTCACGAAGGCTTTATTTAGTTGTTGTTGAGATGCTCTGTATTGCTTTAGATTAATTATTGTACCCTCGCCTATATCTTGATATATTCTGTAAGAGGGTTAGGGATTGTATTGGTTAATGCTTGTAATATGATATATATATCTATGTATATATATGGATGTATCCTTTATGAGTTTTTGTAAGTTGTATGGTATCTATGGATGTATGTTATCGAACGAAAGTATTTTGGGAGCGGTATTGCGGTCTAAAGTTTTAAACAGGCTCATATTTTAGTATTAAATATTATAAGTGTCGTCGTAATGTCCGAGCTATCAGAGTTGCGTAGCCGGAAGCATGAGCTTTGTTAGTTAGGGTGTTACAGACAGCTTTACGGTTCCTTTATTTCTTCATGAGTTCTCCCACTTTGCATGCTTTTCTCCTCACTTTTTCCATCCAATACTTGCCTTATGAACCTGAAATCACTCAACAAACATATTACAGCATCGAATGGAATTAAAGTGGATTAAATTTAGCTATTTTAAGTCCTAAAAAGCATATTTTCACATTTAAGCACAAATCAAGGGAGAATTGCAAAACCATGCTATTTCATTGAATAAATGTGAGAAAAGGTGATAAAATCCCCCAAATTAAGCACAAGATAAACCACAAAATTGGGGTTTATCAAATCTCCCCACGCTTAAACCAAGCATGTCCCCATGCTAAGAATAAAGAAGGAAAAGAAAAGGGCTATGAACATTTATTCAATGCAAATAAACTATGTGCACCTATCTATATGAATGTAACTAAATGCAAAATGATTCTACCTACTTGGTTAAAAGTAAATCAATCCCCAAGAACACATATGCACATGTAGGGCCAAGTAGTATGATGATTTATGAATCCTACCAATTTAAATATCAAAATAAAGTATAAATAGACTTGCAAGAAGAAAAGCTCATGAAAGCCGGGAACAAGGAAGTGTATCCGCTCTAGTCGCTCAAGTGTATAGGGTTGATCACTCAATTCTCTTCTAATCATGCTTTTCATGATTTTTTTTTCATCTAACAATCAACAATTATTCAATGCACGCATACATTCATCATGAGGACTTATTCATAGGTTGTAATGGGGCTAGGGTAAAGGTAAGGATGCATATGGTCAAGTGAGCTCGAAATTTGTATCTTTGATTAGCCTAAGCTCTCACCTAACACATGTAACAACCTATACAATTCTAATACACAACCTAGCTACCCATGATTCCCACTTTTTCATATACTCATGCATTCTTTTTAATTCACATCCCATATGCATTGTTATTATTACTTTACTTTGGGGCATTTTTCTCCCCTTTTTATTGCAATTTTTTTTGTTTCTTTTATTTTTCAAAATTATATATATATATATATATATATATATATATATATATATATATATATTTCACATTTTTTTTCAAAAGTATATACAAACGTATCAATGCATATGGTTTTACATATTTAATGCATAAGCATGTACCCAATTCCCAAAATTTTTTATCAAAAATACAAATTACACTTTTACCTCAACTAATGTCCCAAGTTTCCCATACCCAAATGATACACACCCTCACTAGCCTAAGCTAATCAAAGATCCAAATTAAGGGACATGTATTATTTTTCACTTAGGGGTAGTGATGTGCTAAAATTAAGAACAAAAGGGATTAAATAGGCTCAAAATTGGCTAACAATGGTTGATGAAAGGTAGGCTATTTTGGTAAGTGAGCTAAATGAAATGATGGGCTCAATCATATAAATGCATGTATACATGGAATAATGGAAATAAAGAATCAAACAAATCAAAGATTACAATCATAGAAAAAGAACAATGCACACAAGAATGGAAAATAAGTGGTTATATGATGTAACCACACAATTAGGCTCAAAACTCACATGCTTGTGTTCTTAGCTCAAAAACCATGTTCCAAAATAAATTCTTCAAGTAAGTTCAACAGAAAAAAAGAATTTCAAATTGATAGGGTGCCCTAAAAATAGTTTTTTTGGAAAAGAAATCATCACCCTAACCAAGTGGTCCTAACATAAAAAGAGATGGTAAAATATATACAAATTCTAACTAACATGCAACCTATCATGCAATGCAACAACTAGCTAACAAAGAAAATTAAAAAATTAGTGTTGAAAAAGGAAATTGTTACCCATGGAGATCGGTCGAACGACCTCCCCACACTTAGGAATTTGCACTGTCCTCGGTGCATGCAAAGGAGAGCAAGGTGGATGGGTTGCTACAATTGATGAGTTTCTTCAAAAGGTTGTGCGGATGAACTTATTTGTTGCCCCATTTAGAAGCTTTTCCTTTTCCTCTTTTGGTGGCCAACCTAAAAGGAAAGAAAAAGAAAGAAAATTAAGCCTACAACAAAGATATCAAAGCAAATAGAACATAGGCGAGGGCTAATGCCAAATAAGAGTAAGGTTCTCACTACATGGTAGCTACAACATGTGAGTGAGAAAACAATATAAGCTAAGGCATATTAACTAACACTTGATGCAAGAGTAAATTCAAAGCATGAAGAGCACTCAAAAGCATCAAGTTCGACTAGAAAGAATGGGTCATGAAAGACATGCAAGTTCATATCAATGCACAAAGAATATATGAGTCTTACAAGATTAAGCATTGATTTAAAAGTTTCATCACCTAACAATATCAAACAAGTCAAGAAGCACCAAGATTAACCAAGAAATTCTCAACAATTGAGTAAGAAAATTCAACACCATTATTCAAATAAGAAGCTAAAAAAAAAGGTAAAAACAAGGAATAAAAACAAAATGAAAATGCAAAGAATAAAAGTATGCGAATGCAATGGACAAAAGAAAATGGAAGATGAGAAAAAAGACTTTTTTTTTTGTGACGTGGACGCGTCATACATGCCCATGCGCCGATGCGCAAATTGGCAGAGGGACGCGTACGCGCCATGTGAGCTTACGCGCGGATGCAGCAGGGACAATCCACGCGTACGGGTCATGCGTGCTTACGCGCAGATCGCCTGGCACAAAGTAGGCATAAGGTAGGCACAACTCTCGGGTTTTAGTACTAGGAGTTGTGAAACCACACCGGCGCGCGCGCGCACAGCGCGCTTGTGCACCGATGCCCGCTTCTTTTTTTTTTCAAAAACAGGGCACTCTCCTAATCTACAAGCATTCTAAAACAATCAAAAATAAAATTTAACAAAAAAATCTTTTTAGTTTTTGAAAAATTTTCAAATACACTAAAAACAAAACTTATACTACAAGCAAAACACTACTCAACAACAACTAAGCTACAACTTAAGGCACAAATATAATCAAACAAACCAACAACCAAAATATTAAAACAAGAGTATGCAAAGAAGAAAACTACCTAACAATGGCAACCCAATTCATCCATTGATTATATTTACAAGAGAATGGAAAGAGTTTACCATGGTGGGGTGTCTCCCACCTAGAACTTTTAGTTTAAGTCCTTAAGTTGGACATTTGGGAAGCTCCTTGTCATGGTGCCTTATGCTTAAAATCATCTTGAAACTTCCACCAATGCTTGGACTTCAAGTAAGCTCCAAAATTCAAGATCAATGGCACCAAGCTTTGATGAAGTTCCACACAAGCTAAGGGCTTCCAAAATTGGTCTTCATATATTCCCAGATCCCAAATCTTGTTTCCACACCCATCTTCAAGTTGATCATCACAATTCCAATTGGGTGAGAAGTGATCTGAATTCTCAAGTAAACACCAAAGCATCTTCCTAGACCCCTTTAGTTGAGAACTATACCAACCATTGCACTTAGACTTTGAGTTTCCAACCATAAGGAACCTTGATTGGCATTTCCACCCACTAACCAATTCTCTCATACTCTTGACTACACAAAGAGCTCTAAGTTGCCCATCCATCTCAAGCAAACCATATTCAAGTGAGAAATTAAAGCTTAGGGATAAGAATTTTACCCACTTGAATGTTGTGTTGGATGGTGACTTAGGAAGGGGTGGTTCCAATGTTCTTGCAAGTTCCACTCCCTTGTACTCTTCCATGATTACCTCCACCTCTTTACAACTTTCCTCAACTTCAACCCCTTCCTCTTGGTGGCTCTCTTCCAATTCAATCTCTTTTTCATTGCTCACCAAGGGCATAGGAGGTTGTGCATCTTCTTTTTTGATCTCAATTTCAAGCACAATGGGAGAGGATTCAATTGTAGATAAAAAATTCTCAATGATTGAATCCATCTCTTGATCAACTTCTTCCAATCTTTCATCATTCGTACTATGCCTTGGAGGTTGCACATTATCCTCCTCAACACTAAATTCAACTCATTGTAAGATGGTTCAACAACTTCCACAAGATCATCAACAATATCACTTGGTGTGGAAGTGTTCTCAAGCTTGAAATCTACCTCTTGTTCAACTTCCTCTAGCTCTTCAACCACTTCTTCTTCATTAACAATCTCTTCACTCTCCACTTGTTGCAAGACATACCCCATCTCCTTGTCCTCATGTTGAGATTCTAAAATCTCCTTCATGCTCCTTTCTTCAGTTGATTCCTCACATTCATCCGTGGAGGTGCTTTGCTTGTTGCATGAGTCCCGTGAGTCCAAGGCGGCTTTAATTTTAGCAAGGTTAGCCTCGATAACTTCATTCATCCTTTGAGCTTCCTCTTGCTCTTTTTGACGGATTATTGCTTGAAGCCGATCCATTGCTTCCTTGAGACGATCCATTGGCTCTTGTTCCACTTGGCTAGTATAAGTAGGATCATATTGCTCTTGGATTGATGGGTATGGGTATTCTTCCATAGAGGGTTGTAGTGGAAAAGGGAATTCATTTTGTGGTTGAAAGTTATCATACATGGGAGGTGATTCATCTTGGTAAGAATAGTGAGGTGGCAGTTCTTGAGGGTATTGGTGGTGGAATTGGGGGGATTCTCCATATGGTTCATATGGCTCATAAGGTGGTTGGTATAGTGGGTAAGGATTAGGGTCATGTGGAGGTGTTTGGTGAAAAGGGGCTTGTGAGTAAGGTGGTGCAAAATTATATTGAGGAGGTGGTTCATAGGCATATGGTGGTGGTTGTTGACAATTACAATAAGGGTCACCACATCCATTAGATTGATATGCATTAGGATTAGGATTATACCCATTAGAATCCGGAGGTTGTTGTTGCCAAGAAGGTTGATCAATCCCTTGAGCCTCCTCCCATCTTTGATTGTTCCATCCTTGATGCACATCTTCATTGTAGCTCCCATTTCCTACAACATAATTTGAACTAAACTCATAGCCAAAGTGGTGAGAATTCATAATAGCAAGAGAAAATAAAAACAAAACTAGTAAGAACTAATAAAAAATAACTCCTAAAACAAGCAAAAACTAGTAAAGAAGCATATTAACATATATATAATAGCCAATAACATAACACCATTGCAATTCCCCGGCAACGGTTCAATTTTGATGAGCGAATTCTTTGATGGTATAGAATTTCCTCAAATGAATGAATTCTCGTTGCAAGTATAGTTCTATACCAACAAACAATCCTACCAATAAAAAATTTGAGTTGTCACAAGTGCAAACCCCAATGAAAGTTAACCGAAGTATTTAAACTCCGGGTCGTCTCACAAGGAATTGCAATGAAGTGCTTAATTATTGGCTATGAAAATGCAAAGGGGGTTTGATTTTATAGTTTGATAAGAAAAGTAACCAACAAGAAAGTAAATAATAAGAACTAATAAAATAAAAGAAAAAAACTCTTGGCTAGACATAGGTAATTGAGATCACCATCCTTGTCTACAAACCAAATATTGATAATTATGAGGAACCAAGCTCATTAAGTTTACTTCTATACTTGAAGTATATCAAATGGCTTAATCAACATCAACCCATAAGTCCCAACCTATCTACTAATTAGATTATTAGTGGGTTAGTGTTAATGGGTATCAAATTGACCACCAAGTGTTTTCAAATCACCAATTCAATGAGACCTAATGACTCAAGGCCACTCAATTCCCATAGTCTAGGCCAAGAGTCAAGAAAACTACTCAAGAACTAGAGGAAATATTTTATCAAACACTTAGAATGCAAGAAAAGTAAACATCACCAAATGCAAGAATTGAAGGAAACCCATAACTAGGATAAGAAAGAAATCAATAATAGCAATCAAGATCAACATAAAAGAAACATGGAAACATAAAATTTCAATTAAAGGAAATCAAGATCTAACAATTGTTCATAAACATAAAAGAGAGCAAAATAAGAAACTAACAAGAGAAACTAAGAAGATTAAGACAATGGAACACTAAAATATAAAGAGAATTGAAATCAAAACAAGATTGAAAGATGAATTTGAGAGAGATTAACCTAAACTACCCTAAATTCTAGAGGGAAGGGAGAGCTTCTCTCTCTAGAATTCTAACCTAAACCATGGTGAAAACTAAACTATGACTACTTGGTTCATTCTCCCCTCAATCCTTAGGTTCAATAGCATCAGAAATGAGTTGGATTGGGCCCAAAATGAGCTGCAAATCGCTGCCACGATTTCACTTTAGTGAATCACACTGCTCCATCGGCGCGCACGCATACAGTGCGCGTGCGCATCCCTAAACGCGAAGCAATTATGGAAAATTTTATATTATTTTGAAGTCCTAGATATTAGCTTTCCAACGCAATTGGAACCGCCTCATTTGAACCTTTGTAGCTCAAGTTATGGTCGATTGAGCGCAAAGAGGTCAGGCTTGACAGCTTTACGGTTCCTTCATTTCTTCATGAGTTCTCCCACTTTACATACTTTTCTCCTCACTTCTTCCATCCAATACTTGCCTTATGAACCTGAAATCACTTAACAAACATATCACGGCATCAAATGGAATTAAAGTGGATTAAATTTAGCTATTTTAAGGTCTAAAAAGCATGTTTTCACATTTAAGCACAAATCAAGGGAGAATTGCAACACCATGCTATTTCATTGAATAAATGTGAGAAAAGGTGATAAAATCCCCCAAATTAAGCACAAGATAAATCACAAAATTGGGGTTTATCACGCACCTATGCGTCTCACTACACATCTTCTCTTAACGGTGCCGACCCCTCTCCATCCAACTTTGATTACGCGCGATGCTCCACGAAACATGTCGTGCCGCGCTGCCAGCTCTTCCATACAGTGACGGACCTAAAAAAATTTATATTGGGGACAAAAATAATACACATTTTTATTAAAAGATATATTAATCCAAAATAAAAAATAAAAGTGCACGTTAGTTATTCGAATACAAAAAAAGAATTACATTAGCCATTAACTTTCTTCTCTTCAAACCTTGAAAGTACTTCTCTTGTTTTCATATTTTGAAAATGTTGAATAATTGCTTCATTATCAACTTGATTGAATGTCTCCCTTTCTATATATGTAACCAAACAATCATTCAACCACTCTCTCTTTTTGCAAATAAACTAGTCTAACGTCAACTTCGTCATTTGAATTATAATTTGAAATTTTATGTTGTTATCTAGGATCTGCTACCAGGCTTTTCATATTGAATTCTAAGAGAACTTTTTTTATTAGAGGAGACTAATAGAGTGATTTCAGACTCTAGTTTATAATAAAAAATAGATTCTTAATTAGTAAATGATCAATTCACTTTAGAAATTTATATGCAATATAGTTACATATAATAGAATAGAACAAAAGACAAAAAAAATAATAAGGATCAATAAATTGAGAAGAAAATAAAATATATAAAGTGACGTGAGATTTGAGAATGGGAGAAGATAAAATTCGATCAGATTAACTAATAGTCACAATGACAAAGAGATAAAAAATGGGTTTGGGACATTGAGCAATTGGACTAAATTTATTTGTAGTGGCTCATTTAAAATTTAGAGTGGGGACAAATTATATATATATATAATTGAAATTACAGTGTGGGCAAGTGCCCCCCTCTTGCTGTACGTCAGTCTGTGCCTGCTTCCAAGGCCCGTGATTGCTGCGACGAAAAACCTATCCGATCCTTGCAACATGTCTCGCTGCGTGCCGGCCTGCCACGCCAAGTCCTCATGCCACCAACCGCTTCTAGATGATCTTCTTGGTTTTAGATGATTCATTTTACTAGTTTTACATGTTTCTTTCTTCTAAATTTCAGATGTTTCTTTTTCTTATGTTTTGGATATTTTTTATTTTATGGATTTTGGACAATTTTTTAAATAGTTTTAGATGTCTCTTTTCTTAGTTTTTGGATGTTCTTTTTACAATATTTTGTTGGATGACTCGTGTTGTTACATTTTGAAATTTTAAAAAAATTTTGGCTATCTCGTTTTTGTTAGATTTTAGATGTTTCTTTTTGTGTATGTTTCGGATGTTTCTTTTTATTAGATATTTTTAAAATAATTTTTAGAATTTTTAAAATAATTTTGGATGTTTTTTTTTACGTTTCAGATGTTTTTTTATTATAAATTTTTAAAAATAATTTTGGATGTTTGTTATTATTTAGTTTTAGATTTTTTTAGATTTTGGATGTTTTTACATTAGACTTTTTATGTTTATCATGATAATTTAATTCATGTTCCCTTCAAAGAAAAATATTAAAAAAAATTATTAGTTAGCTGCACTCCTTGTTGGTTACCTAGCGGAATTATTTCTTTTAATTATCCAAATCTAATTTAAAACATATAAATGGTTCAAATCTAAGAAAATAACCTTAGGCAGTCTACACTACAAAAAATAAGAAATTTAGCCACAGAAAAAATCTTAGCTAAAGTCCACAAACATTATAACAACCATACATTGTCCACGAAAAAATATTTGTGGATAATCAGGGAGTTGTATTTTCAATTTATCACGGTATTGGGATTATTAGTCACAGTTTTAAATACTGTGAAAACCTTCGAAGATTCACGATTTGTACATCATTACCTATGCTTAATGCCGTGCCTAAGTAAAAATAATCAAATCGAAAAGTATAATTCTACCACACTTCATCCGTTGCTAATTTGTGCATGCTGAATTTTTTAGTCACACTTTTTTCGAAGTAATATCAAGTTATTTAGTCATACTTTTTTCATGGCTAACTCGCACTGTTTTTTCACATATCATCCATGACTAATTTATACTAATCTGTTACGTTTTTTCCATGGCTAACTTGGACTTTTTTAAAAGAAATTGTATTTTTTATTGTAGTTTGACCGTAACTAATTGAGCAATTTTAATATATTAAAATTATATTTATATATATAAAATTAATAACAAATATTTAATTTTTAAATATACAAATATTTATTGTATTAAAAAAATATAATAATAAAAATTCATTATTTATAATAATAATAATAATAATAATAATAATAATAATAATAATAATAATAATAATAATAATGTCTTTATATAGATAAATAAGACTAAATTTCAACTAATACTTTAAAAATCACCAACTAAGTATTTAACATATACCGGACAAAATAGACACTTTATCACTATATTTTGATAATAAAAATTTGTGCAGTGTTGGCAATTGAATTTTGGTTTCTTTATAATCATCTAGTTTTTCTTTTTAAAGTTTCAAGCTGCTTCTCTACATTTATCACATGTTGCTGAGATATATTGCTAGAGACTCTGCCAGTTGCAAACTTATAAACACATTTAGGCTTGTCAAAACTTTCCGGACATAAAGCACTACTAAAACTATCCAGACGCCCTATATTCTCAGCATCAAAGACCTTTCCAATTGCATCATTCGGATGAGCCAACAATTTGAAAAGAACTCCTTCAACATTAACACATTCTTGATCTTCAGGCTAATGCTCTAATATTTTCTCCTAAAAAAATTAAATTAGTCTATACAACCTATTAATTTATAAACATAAATTTCAGATTAACCTAAAATAAATAATATGATATACTTACCACTAAATTGTACCCTTCATTTACAAATTTTTCATTCTTCTTTACTAGATTTGACAAAATAACATCACTTCGATATACAAGTCTTTCTAATTTTTTTCTCCTGTTATTATACATACAGTTGCATTATCTACACTTATTTTAGCATGACTACAAATTTTGCAACAACAACAACAACAACAACAACAACAACAAAGCCTTGTCCCACTAGGTGGGATCAACTACATGAATCAAATAATGCCATTGAGCTCTTTCAAGTATCATGTCTACAGAGAGACCATTTACATGTAGATCTCATTTGACCACCTCATGGATGGTCTTCTTAGGTCTTCCTCTACCTTTCACCTCTTGTCCATCTTCCATTTCATCCACCCTCCTAACTGGGTGTTCTGTCGGTCTTCTTTTCACATGTCCGAACTACCTGAGACGTGATTCTACCAACTTTTTCACAATGGGTGCTACTCCAACTCTCTCCCTTATATCTTCGTTCCTTATTTTATCCAATCACGTATGACCACTCATCCATTTCAACTTCTTCATTTCTGTCACACTTAGCTTATGTTCGTGCTTTCCTTTGGTCACCCAACACTCTGTACCATAAAGCATAGCCGGTCTTATAGCAGTGCGATAGAATTTACCTTTAAGTTTTAAAGGTACTTTTTTGTCACATATAAAACCAGATGCACTCCGCCATTTTGACCAACTTGCTTGGATCCTATGATTTACATCCTGTTCAATCTCTCCATTATCCTGTATGATGCACCCAAGTTACTTAAAACTTTTAACTTTTCGTAGAATATTTTCTCCAATATTCACCTCTATTTTAGGGTTTTTCCTTCTCAAACCGAACTTACATTCCATATATTCCGTCTTGCTATGGCTTACGCGCAGACCATACACTTCTAGAGCTTCTCTTCATAAGTCCAACTTCTTATTTAAGTCTTCCTTTGACTCTCCCATAAGGAAGATATCATCGGCAAAAAGCACGCACCATGGCACAGGCTTTTGGATGTGCTCTGTGAGTACTTCCAAGACTAATGTGAAAATGTATGGACTTAAGGATAATCCCTGGTGTAATCCTATACTAATAGGAAATTCCTCTGTCATACCACCTTGAGTCTTCACACTAGTTATGGCCCCATCATACATGTCTTTAATTGTATGAATATATGCGATACTTACTCTCTTCTTTTTCTAAAACCTTCCATAAGACCTCCCTCGGAGACAAAGGAATCAGAGCGTGGCAATGGAAGCGCGCAGAGTAAAAAGACCTTGGGACTACCATACGTTTGATATAAAGGAAGACTACGCTCACGTACTCGTAGTGACGGATGGAATTTCCGAGGGCAAAAATTACTGTAGGGGGTAGAATGTAAAACCTGGTCAAATCGTAATTAATTAAATAATAAATTGAATAGGAGCGAATATTGTTAGAAAAATTAGCAATCGAAACTTGATAATTTAGATATGATATTTGGCCTCAGCAAATTTTTTTAAGAAAACATAGTTTTCTGAATAAAAATGTGCACTGAAAATTTGACCGGCAGTACTGGCTGCGATCTATCCGATACTGTGGCTGAGAAAATTAATTAGAGGTGAATAATTTGAAGAAATAAGAATTTATAATTTGGGAAAATAGAAATATTTAAAATACGATTTAAAACTCTAATCTTAAAGGTTTTGTCCCAAAATTGGGCCAACGAACTAAAACAAGTGAACCGGGTCCAAGTGGGCCCAAGACTCAACATATATAAACATTAGTTATGAGAATTTCAGCTCATTTACCCTAAGAAAAGGGGTGTGGGGCGCTGAAATGAAGAAGAGAGGAAGAAGAGAGAAAATCCTAACTCCATCAAACTTCAAATCACCATAACTTTTGATCCGGAACTCCAATTGACGAGCCGTTTGCGGCCACGTGTCGCTCTTCTCATCCTCTACAATTATATCTAAGTTTTGCGATGAGTATTCTACTCTATTCTGCCCAGTTTTCGTTTTCCCCCTTAAATTCTAGTTTGGTTATGGGTGTTGAGTAATTTTATGATTTTCGTTGTTTATGAGTGCTCTAGTATGAGACATGGGTGATATTCATCACAAACTTCAGTGGGTTAAGGTAAGAAACCCTCCAACCCTTGTGATTTATCATTTTTATGAACTCTAGGTTGATCGTAAGTGTGAAATTGGTTATGTTAGAGTATTGGTTGATTTTGGTAAACAATTGGGAGGTTGGTGTTACTTGTGGAGCTTTGGTGAGGCTTGGAGCTAAGGTTGGTGGAGACTTCCAAGAAGAAGCTCAATTATTTTGGCTACAAGAGGTACGGTTTATGTAACACCCTAATTAGCCTAAGATTTATCTCGCGTCGTAAAGCAAGGGTTAATAAGAGATTATGACAGTTCTAAGCTCATACATAATATATTTATAGAAAGAATAGTATAGTCTAGAAGCCCGATGAAGGATATAACTCAAAGACAGGATTCAAAAAGTGCAAACGTACTAACGAAGATTCTAACTTAAAGCACAAGAAACAGATAAGATGCAACAAAAGATAAGTATATAATATCATAGGAAACTAGCCACGGCTCACGGAGTTTAAGCCGGCTAGCCATATACAAGTATACAAAACCATACAGAAACCTGACAGTTTAAAAACAACTTATACAAGTTTTTCTCCCATAATACAAGCATCTAGGCAAAGACAAAATACTAAAAGAGAGATGTATAAACAAGATAAACCTAAAAGACTCCAAAAGAATCCAAGATCCTCCGCTTTTGTCACCATCCGAAGCAACTCACTGAGGTGGGTTGTGACCTGCAACTGAAAAACACAACAGAAATATGGTATGAGAACCGAAGGTTCTTAGTATGGTAACAGTGCCCAGTGATGTAGGATATAAGACCCAGGGACGCCAAAGGCAATCTTAAGCTCCATATCCATCACAAAATCTTAAAGCATACTAAAATAAATAAGCATAAGATATAAACCTTAACATAAACAAACCGGGTAATCTATCTTAGGGGATTTCTATTCTAACCAAACACCGCTGTCCCACAGCCATCACCAACCTATCCTCCATGCGATCCCATCGCCACCGCCTTTCGAACCTCCTCAATCCCAGTAGAAAACACAGATAATGTACAATGCAAGTAAAACACAAGTATTGACATAGAAGGCAATTAATTCAAATAGCAATTAGGCATGTTATACGAATAGGCAAGCCATTACAAGTAAACAAAGCATACAAACCGATAGAAAATGCATATGATGAATGCCTGCCCTACTGGCTGTGATATCACATTGTCGGTTCAATTGCCAACCCGACACATCTCCATGGAGATGTTGCCCTTTGGAATCATCAATGGGAACCTCGAGATATAGTGCTCGGATCACTATCCAGGGTTTTGCGCCTGCACGCTCTATTGATCCAAAGGGATGCGAGCGGGATACTTTTGCCTCAGACCTCACATCTCAACGTAAGCGGGATTAAACACTGTCCTTACGCCATCGCTACTACCTCGACAGGCGGGATTAACCATCGTCCCTGCCAGGCGCATAATGTTCCATAATCTTAGTGAAAACATTATTTTAGTGGTTTTCAGAAAATATTTTTAGTATACATGGATCCATCATCTCATTCAGAGTCCTCGACTCACCACAACCACTGTAAATATACATCTCAATTTCGAACTCAATAGTTCCTCAATTCTTGTCTCATACATCAACCATACATCACATAACATCAAGCCACCCTCAGCACGCCAGAAACCTAGGCCTCCGTTTTCTAAGTTTTCTTGATAATGTCATCTAAATCCCCTAGAATCTTTTCCAATGTTTTAAAAGTCTAAGACTAGGCCCAAGAGTTCTAAATGGTGTTACAGAAGCTTACAACCTTGTTGGGAAGGTAGAATAGTTGAAAAATAAGTAAAATTTAAGGAACATGGCATGTGCGTGCGCACACCCAGGAGATTTTAAAATGTGTGCGTACACACAGGGGTGTGCGTACGCACAGGTGGCAAAACTTATAGAATCTGTTCACTCGCACAACCTGTGCCAGTGCCCCTAACAGAATGGCCTTCCCAACGTGTGCGTCCACACAGACCTGTGCGTCCGCACAGGTTGAAATTCTTCCTTAGATATATGCGCGCACAAGCTGTGCTAGCGCTGCAAACAGAACGCATTTTCCTGCCTGTGCGTGCGCACAGGTGTGTGCATCCGCACAGGTCAAAATTTTCGCAGGGTGTGCGCTCGCACATATCAGAAATCATGAAATTTTGCAACCTTGCATAATTTCATATTTTTAACACCAACTTTGAATGATCATAACTTCCTCCAAAAAATTCCAATTTTCACAAACTTTATATCAATTTAAAGGGTTTTCAAAGATCTTTAATTCTAATCAAATCTCATCAAATTTTGAAAATCGAGGCAAAAGTTATGATCGAACAAAGTTCACCAAAAACCCAATTTTACCAAACTTCACAATTACCACCATTTCTTACCATACACATTCCAACCTATACCAAACCATTCAAAACTCCATTTCTCATCAAAATCTACACTCTAAGACATATTACACCATTTTTACTACTCTTTCCTTTACATTTTGACATTCTCAACCTTGAATATCAATATCCAACACATCAAGCAATTTTCCACTAACACATTCACAAATTCTCATTTCATCAATATCAATCTTTCTCATCAACTCATTCATACTCCATATTAATGACTAACACACATATGCATACAAGTTCATCATACATCACATTCCAACCCCATTATCTCAATTAACATTTACAACATCAACAACCCAAACAATCATCAAAAACATATAAATTCCAAATCTATCCTATGGGTCACTAGCCTAAGTGTCCATGAATATTATATACTACATAGAGAAAACCGAAACCATACCTTGGCCGATTCCCAGTATGTACCAAAACCCCAATTAAGCACAAGTCAAGCTTTCAACCACAGTCCAAGCCACCAATCAACTCCACAAGCATCAATAATCACCAACAAGCTCCAATATTCATTCTAATATCACATATTTCACATAAATCAAAACCTAATACTCACCATAAACCAATTTACAAAGGTTCAAGAACAACTCACCTTACCCAACAGTTTTAGAAGCCAAAACCAATGTCAATCAAGGGCTAGAATGTACCTAAACACTCAAAATCACAAAATTTTACTTAATACAAAACCCCAAAAGTCAAAACTCTTAGGGCTGATGAATAGAGAAGAATCTTTGAAATCTTACCTACAAATGGTAGATGAGAGTAACAGGCTCGACGACAGCTTCTCGTAGCCGTTGACGACACGCGAATCGGAGCACCGTAGCTCGAGATAGTTTCGATTGAATGTGGATGTGAATAGTGACTTTTCTCTCTTCTTCTCCTCACTTCAGCTGCTGGTGTGTGTGTTGTTTAATGAAGAATAAGGCTGAATGGCCTTTATTTATGCTTATATATAAGTTGGACTTGGGCCTAACTCGAGCCCAGTCCAACCCGTTAGCGTTTTTGGCCCGTTTGGCCTAATTTTGGGTCAAACCTTTAAAATTAGTGCCCGGTTTTCAACTTTAATTATTTTCCTAAGTTTTTCTACTGTTTTTACTACTTTTATACAGTACCAGACAGATTTAAGCCGGTACTGCCAATTAATATACTGGTACGCATTTTTACGCAATTTTCCGAAGAAAATTACATTTTCCAACTCAGAAAAATCTACTAAGTCCAAATATCATATTTATATTTTCTAATTAATATCCTAAAATTTTGGACCTATTTCGGGCAATTAAATTAATAAAATTATTATTATTTTACGTTAATTAATCAGTTAATTAATTCACGATTCTTACAGTTTAAGTTTCATTTAAGTACAGTGTGGTGTGGTGAGAATTTCTAGACTAGATGCCTCTAGGATTAAGTTTGGATTGTGTAAATGGTTAGTACTAATATGTATAGTTGATATTTAATGTAAATTAATGATTGGGTTGAGAATTGTGTGAATTTTTATATTTGTTGTGTTGAGAATTTGATGAATTGGAAAATGAATATTGATTTGTGGAATATGCATTTACATTGTGAATTTGGGCCAGAGGCCGTGAATCTTGGGTCGGAGGCCGGAAAGAGGTAAGGAAGGTAAGTGATGTGTGTATTGTGTGATGTCATATGAAATTGAATGGATATTGAATATTGAGTGTGTGAATAAATGGGAGGAATGTGGAATAATAAGGAATTAGGAATTTAGGAGTGGAAGGTGATGAAATTGAATTGAATTGTATAGATGTGGTAGGTTTGGTTTTGGTTGAGTGTAATTATATGAATGTGGTTGGGTTGTGGTCATTTGGATGAGTGAAAATGAATTTGGCTTGTGAACATTGGAATAATTGGTGATTTCTGTTTTTGGGTAAAAATTGATTTTTGACCGACTTTAGCAGTCCATAACTCAGCTCTTGGAGTTAGGAATTCTTCAAAACTGAATTTTTATGAAAGTTCATTCAACGATCTTTCCAACGGTTCAGAAATGGTTGAAAAAAGAATTTTGTAGAAGAAGTTATGTATGGCGAAAGTTTGAGGTTTGAAAATAAAATTCTACAGCTTTTTAAACTTAGTAAAATTTTTGTTAAAACGTACTCCGACGCACACGCATGGCCAACGCGCATGCGTCACTCACGAATTTTACTCTCTCATGCGTGCGCCTGGCCAATGCGTACGCGTCGCTGTATTGATGCAAGTGCCCAATAGAAAATCCAGAGAGTTGCGCTAGTACTGTGCTGGTTTTATGCTAAGAGCACAAAATGCACCCACGCGTACGCATGACTGACGCACACGCGTCGCGCTACCTTTCTGCTTCCCATGCGTGGACATGAGCGACGCTTACGCGTCACCCGCTTTTCTCTGCCTTCCACGCGTGCGCGTGGGCGATGCGTACGCGTGACCCCATTCTCAGCAAAAATTGATTTTTGAGTTTTTAAAGCCGAATTTTAGACTTCTAAGCCTCTATTTTCATCCTTTGAGTCCTAAATTTTTATAGTATGCCTAGTAATGAAAAGAAGCTAGGACATGTGGTGACTTACGGATGAAGTAAAGTGAGAATCAATGGTGAATGATGAGTAATGATGATTGTATGAGTTGCTGAGGATGATGGTGAAAGTGTTGTGTATAGTATGGGCCGGATGGCTGTGATAAGAATTGAATTATGGCTAAGTATGTATATGTATATGATTAATGACTAAATGTATATATGAATAATGATGAAAAATGTTGAATGTGATGTGTGACCCCGGGTAGTAGGCAGTGGCGTTGTCCACTTGCTCCGGGTATGAGATGCGGAATGAGAATTATAATGAATGAGCTTAATTATGGAATTTTGAATGAATGTATGTCTGTGATGCCTGGGTAGTAGCAAGGGTCGTGGTTCGTCCCACTTGCTCTGGGTCATTGTTTGAGAATTGGTAATAATGAAGAATGATTATGAATGAATGTGTATTTGTGATGCCTGGGTAGTAGCAAGGGTTGTGGTTCGTTCTGCTTGCTCTAGGTTAATGTTTGAGATTTGATAACAATGATGATTGATTTTAAACTGGATGAATGTATGTTTTGAGATCCTGGGCAGTAGCAAGGGTTGTGGTTCATCCCACTTGCTCCAGGTCAGAGACTATGATACCTGGATAGTAGCAAGGATTGTGGTTCCGCTTGCTCCAGGTCAGAGATTGTGACACCTGGGCAGTAGCGGCAGTAGTGGTTATTCCACTCGCTCTAGGTTGAGCTTTTAAACACCCGCCTGGGTAGTAG
The DNA here is from genome assembly GCF_003086295.3 of Arachis hypogaea. Classification (NCBI taxonomy): domain Eukaryota; kingdom Viridiplantae; phylum Streptophyta; class Magnoliopsida; order Fabales; family Fabaceae; genus Arachis; species Arachis hypogaea. The sequence continues at coordinate 46,208,464 of NC_092054.1, read as the reverse complement.
CCGCAGTAGTGGTTATTCCACTGGCTCTGGGTTGAGCGGGTAGTAGTAAGGGGGTTGTAGCTCAAACCTAATTGCTCTGCGATGGGTGTTTTTGTCCATGGTTAGCTACCAGGACGTGTCGGGTTGGCTATATAACCGACAGATGATATCATCAGCCATACGGCAGGCATACATCATTTGCATATGTTTGAATTGTTTGAGTTTGCCTATTTGTTTTGGATTGTTATATCATATATGCTATTTTACTTGATTACGTGCTACTTGTTCTACTTGTACCTTATTGTGTATTACTTGCCTGTATTGCTTGTGTTTGTACAACTGAGAGGTCCCTCATGCTGGTGTCGATTGACACTGAGGGCTGTTGTTGATGAGATAAGTTGATGATGTAATTGAATAGCGATGATGATTATTAAATGAGATAATTTGAGCTCTCTGGGTAGACGCAGTGAAGTGATTTCACTTGCTCCAGGTGAGGATATGAGGTAATGATATAGAATTGCTGAGACAGAAAAGCTGGGAATGGTTTTATTTATAATTCTGATTGTGAATTGTCGAAGGATTAGAAAGTTGGGAAGCATGAGGAAGATGAATTAGATTTAGCATTCCCTTATGACAGTTGCCTATTATGGATTAGCGAGAACATATGATGAATATTTGGTGAAAGGAAGTTTAGGATGCTTAGTGAGTTTTTATTACAATGCATTGTATTTATTTGGCACTTTTACCGTACTGGGAACCCATGGGTTGGGGGTTCTCATTCCATATATATCTCTTGTTTTTCAGATACAGGTCCAGGTGCTCAGAAGTGAGCTGTGGTTCATCTGAGAGATGGTGAAGATCTTTATATTCTCTACTTGATATTTTGCTTAGAATCTCTCCACCTTTATTTTGAAAAGCTTATATTATGTACTGAACTCTCTTAAACTTGCCTATAGAGGTTCTTATGTTTCTTTTGGGAGAGATTAGGAGATATAGTTGTCAAACTGCTTTTATACTGTACCCTAGCCAGCCTAAACTTCGCGGGTCACGACTAGTAGCTAATTATTTATGTTACCTATCTGTATTTTGTTTTATCTTATTCTTCTCGATGGCATTGTCTTTATATCGTCTTAGTTCACACTTTACCTTTTTTTGTTGATATGTGAGCACTACGAATTTGCGATTTTATTTTTACTCCTTTTCAGGCTTCTCGTTTAATACTCCTTTCAATTTTACTTATAAACTATGTATTAAAAATCCACCTTGAGAGTTGTACCACCTTATTATCATTGACTTATGACTCAAGTATAAGGATTTGAATATTTGGGTGTTACCCCTTTCATCCGCCACCACCTCATCATTGGCTTCTTCGTATGATGTCTTTTCCTTAACTTTTGCCCAACATGAAAATCCATGATGAGCATCCTATGTTGTGTTGTTAAACTCTCTACCGGGATAATTTTACAATTAATGCAAAATTTCTGGTCGACTCTCCTCAACAAGAAGAAGTCGATTTGAGAGCTTGTCATGCCACTCTTATAGGTTATGAGATGTTCATCTCTCTTTTTAAAACATGTATTTGCTATGAGAAGGTCAAAGGTTGAGGAAAAGTTCAAAATAATTTTACCCTCGGCATTGATCACAACGAAACCATGGCCCCCGTGAATACTTCCATACACAGTCACTTCTCTTTCAACATGACTATTTAAATCTCCTCCTAAGAAAATATTATATCTCAAAGGTATGTCTTGGACCAAACTCTCTAGATCCTCCGAAAATCTTATCTTGTGTTGTTCGTTCGAACCCACTTGCGGTGCATAGGCGCTAATCACATGAAAAGCACCTCCCTCCACCACAAGTTTGATAGAGATGATTTGATCTCCCACCCTATTGACATTCACTACGTCCTTCTTCCACTGTTTATCCACAATAATTCCAACCCCATTCCTATTCTTCACCTTTCCTGTATACCAAAGTTTAAATCCGGAAATATCCAACTCCCTAGCCTTCATACCAACCCATTTGTTTCTTGTAGGCACATAATATTAATCTTCCTCCTTGTCATTGTGCTCACCACCTCCATGGATTTTTCTGTTAGAGTGCCTATGTTCCATGTCCCAAATCTCAACCTTCTGTCGCTCCGACCTTTACCTTTTACTTTGTGCACTAGCTTATTTACCCTCGTCCATTCATGAAAATGCGGGAACCCTTGCTCATTTAACACTACATCCGGACACCGATGTGGCGGCTCTTGCTCATTTGACACTATACTCGAGCCATACAGCACGTTGCTTCTGGGTAATGGCCTAGCTTTAGCATAATAACATCTTTGATTCGTGTCATGAAGATTCGACCAAGTTTTTATGTTGGTTGCCGAAGTCCTAATACAACCCTCCTCCTTTATCCGAGCTTGGGACCGGCTATGTACCGCAAGTGTAACATAGGCAGAGTTGACTACAAATTTTGCAACACAATAGAAAAAAATTAATAATTAAAATATTATATGTCTCTAAACTCAATAATTCTCATTGCCTGCTCACTTTGGACTTGGAAAAGTGTGATTAACAAATAGAGTACGCAAGAGTACAAGGTGTGAGAGGGGAGTTGAGTTATGAAAGAGGGAAACACTGTAAGGTTACCAGTGTCGCTGGTGTTGGAAATAAGGGAGAGAGAGTGCGAGGGGTTGAATTAACCGTTATGGAGGCAACAAAGGCGGGATCAAGAGTATATATAATATCAACAATGGTGGAGATAACAGTGAATGGTAAATCCAACAAGGATAAAAGTCCTAGAAACATCAAGTAGTCAACAATAAGAAACTGGATGACTTTAACCCTAACAAGTGAGCGGACAAAGAATATGCAGGATATACCATTTGTGTGGATAACCTTCCCAAGACTATATCCAGAAGTAATATGTATAAGGAATTCAAAAAGGATAGAAGGGTGACAAATGTGTATATGTCCTGGAATAAGAGGAGGAATGTAGATGGACCTTTCAGTTTTATTAGATTCAAAGTTTTTGAGGACGCGATTAGGGCCATTAAAAGACTGAATGGAGCTACATGGGAAGGAAAAAAGATTCGAATTTCCATCTTTAGATTCAAAAGAGGTGGGACACAGTAGAATATGGAAATAAGGAACAGAGTACTGCGACCAGGAAGAAGATGGATGGCGAGGAAAGGAAAAACTACAATAGAAGGGATATCAATTTGAAGTGGAAAAAGTTTACACATGTTGATAATTGAAGTAGAAAAAGAGAAAAGGATGAAAGCTTGCAAAAAAAAAAAGACTGGGGCACCACCAATAAGAAAAGTGGTTCAAGGGAAAGAATTTGAGGAAAAAATAGAGCTGTTATTAAGAAGTCTAATAGAAGATAGCATAAACCTTAATGTGGTCTACGGATACATAAATGGTCTATGAATTTATTTTGTAAATTGCAAAATTATACGGTAAATTATTTATGCAACATGATGTTTCTAAAACTAGAGTATTTAGTATGGCTAGAACTTTAATTGATTGCCAATAATAGGAGTTCATTAATGAGTGGATATCAGTGAAGGTGGGCAATCCAAAGCATGATATTTTTGTTAAGGAAGTGGGAGGAGAGGTCTATAGTGCACAAGTTCATCCAGATTCCAATCATGATAACTCAATGGGAACCAACGACTCCAATAAGGATGGTATCATGATGCATGAAGGAGTGAAAGTGGATGCCATTGGCAAAAATTCAAACTCGTTGTCGGTAGTGGAAGAGACCCAACAGATGAAAAATGGTAACAAGTTGAACATTGGAGAGGACTGATGAGCGGATAATTTATACGCTTTTTGACATTGTTTTAGTATATTTTTAGTAGAATCTAGTTACTTTTAGGGATGTTTTTAATAGATTTTATGTTAAATTCACATTTCTGGACTTTACTATGAGTTTGTGTATTTTTCTGTGATTTCAGGTATTTTCTGGCTGAAATTGAGGGACTTGAGCAGAAATCAGATTCAGAGGTTGAAAAAGGACTGCTGATGCTGTTGGATTCTGACCTCCCTGCACTCAAAGTGGATTTTCTGGAGCTACAGAACTCGAAATGACGCGCTTCCAATTGCGTTGGAAAGTAGACATCCAGGGCTTTCCAGCAACATATAATAGTCCATACTTTGACCAAGAATTGACGACATAAACTGGCGTTCAACGCCAGCCTTCTGCCCAAGTCTGGAGTCCAGCGCCAGAAAAGGATCCAAAACCAGAGTTGAACGCCCAAACTGGCACAGAAACTGGCGTTCAACTCCACAAATGGCCTCTGCACGTGTAACACTCAAGCCCAAGCCCAAGCACACACCAAGTGGGCCCCGGAAGTGGATTTATACATCAAATACTTACTCATGTAAACCCTAGTAGCTAGTTTATTATAAATAGGACCTCTTACTATTGTATTAGACATCTTTGGACGTCTGGTTCTTAGATCAGAGGGGCTGGCCATCTCGGCCATGCCTGGACCTTTCACTTATGTATTTTTAACGGTAGAGTTTCTACACTCCATAGATTAAGGTGTGGAGCTCTGCTGTTCCTCAAAGATTAATGCAAAGTACTTCTGGTTTCTATTCAATTCATCTTATTTCGCTTCTAAGATATCCATTCGCACCCAAGAACGTGATGAAGGTGATGATTATGTGTGATGCTCATCATCCTTCCCCCTTATGAACGCGTGCCTGACAAACACTTCTGTTCTACATGAATTAAGCTAGAATGAGTATCTCTTAGATCTCCTAACCAGAATCTTCGTGGCATAAGCTAGAATGATGGCGGCATTCAAGAGAATCCGGAAGGTCTAAACCTTGTCTGTGGTATTCTGAGTAGGATTCAATGATTGAATGACTGTGACGAGCTTCAAACTCGCGATTGTTGGGCGTTAGTGATAGACGCAAAAGGAGGGTGAATCCTATTCCAGCATGATCGAGAACCGACAGATGAATAGCCGTGCCGTGACAGGGTGCGTGAAATATGATTCACTGAGAGGAGGGGATGTAGCCATTGACAACGGTGATGCCCTTGCATACAGCCAGCCATGGAAAGGAGTAAGACTGATTGGATGAAGATAGCAGGAAAGCAGAGGTTCAGAGGAACGAAAAGCATCTCCATTCGCTTATCTGAAATTCCTGCCAATGAATCTACATAAGTATCTCTATCCCTATCTTACTATATAATATTCGAAAACATCATTGTCACTTTATATCTGCCTGACTGAGATTTACAAGGTGACCATAGCTTGCTTCAAGCCAACAATCTCTGTGGGATCGACCCTTACTCGCGTAAGGTTTATTACTTGGACGACCCAGTACACTTGCTGGTTAGTTGAACGGAGTTGTGTCCACACATAGTAAAGAGCCATAATAATGATTCCATACAATAACAAAGAGTACTACATTAAAGTGATCACAATTTCGTCCACCAAGTTTTTGGCGCCGTTGCCGGGGATTGTTCGTGTATGGACAACTGACGGTTCATCTTGTTGCTCAGATTGGGTAACTTTCTTTTCGTTTTCTTTTCAAAAAATCCTTCAAAAATATTTTCAAAAAAAAAAAATTTCTCTTTTGTTTTCGAAAAAAATAAAATAAAATAAAAATGTTTTCAAAAATTTATTCAAGATTTTTAAGAATGAATTCTAGTGTTTCATGAAGCATGTGAAGCCTGGCTGGCTGTAAAGCCATGTCTAAATTTATTTGGACTGAGGCAGCAATTTGTTATCAAGAGCAAGCTAGTTGGAGTTAATCCACCTGCTACTGTTTCTGATTTACATGCTAAAGCTTGGCTGGCCATTGGCCATGTCTAGTGTTTTGGACTGGAGCTTTCTTTGAAAGCTTGGCTGGCTAGTGAGCCATGTCTAATTCCTGGACTGAAGCTTTAGACTAACATGGCAAGATTCCTGGAATTCATATTAAAAATTTTGGAATCCTTAATTTTTCTTTTTCATATTATTTTCGAAGAAAAATCCAAAAAAAATTAGAAAATCATAAAAATCAAAAATATTTTGTGTTTTTTGTTTGAGTCTTGAGTCACATTATAAGTTTGGTGTCACTTGCATGTGCATCTTGCATTTTTTCGAAAATATCATGCATTCATAGTGTTCTTCATGATCTTCAAGTTGTTCTTGGTAAGTCCTCTTGTTTGATCTTGATGATTTTTTGTTTTGTGTCTTTTCATGTTTATCATATGCATTCTTGAATTCTTAGTGCGCAAGCATTAAAGAATTCTAAGTTTGGTGTCTTGCATGTTTTCTTTGCATTAAAAATTTTTCAAAAATATGTTCTTGATGTTCATCATGATCTTCATAGTGTTCTTGGTGTTCATCTTGACATTCATAGCATTCTTGCATGCATCACATGTTTTGATCTAAAAATTTCATGCATTGCATATTTTTCATGTTTTTCATAAAAATTTCAAAAATCAAAAAAATATCTTTCCCTTTTTCTCTCATCAAATTCGAAAATTTGGATTGACTTTGTCAAAAATTTTTAAAAATCAAATTGTTTCTTATGAGTCAAATCAAATTTTCAATTTGAAAATCTTATCTTTTTCAAAATCTTTTTCAAAAATCAAATCTTTTTCAAAATTCTTGGTTATTTTCGAAAATTTTAAAAATATTTTTCAAAAATATTTTTCTTATTTTATATCATAATTTTCGAAAATAATATAATCAATTAATGTTTTGATTCAAAAATTTGAAGTTTGTTACTTACTTGTTAAGAAAGATTCAAACTTTAAGTTCTAGAATCATATCTTGTGATTTCTTATGAATCAAGTCATTAATTGTGATTTTAAAAATTAAATCTTTTTCAAAACTAATCCTATCATATCTTTTCAAAATATCTTCTTATCTTATCTTGTTCAAAAATATCTTTTCAAAATATCTTCTCTAACTTCCTAACTTCCTATCTTTTCAAAATTTGTTTCAACTAACTAACTAACTTTTTGTTTATTTCTTATCTTTTTCAAAACCACCTAACTAACTCTCTCTCTCTCAATTTCGAAAATATCTCTCCCCTTTTTCAAAAATTTCTTTTTAATTAACTAATTATTTTTATTTTTAATTTTATTTCAAAAAAAAAAAAATTTCGAAAAATACTAACAAATTTTCAAAAACCAATTTTCAAAAATCACTAACTCCTTTTCAAAATAATTTTCGAAAATTATACCTCTCCCATCCTATTCTATTTATTCATTCATATCCTAACATCTCATCTCACATCTCTTCCATCAGTACAGTTGCATTTCTTCCTTTACATCACATCCTTTATCTCCCCCTTTTCTTCTACTCACAAAAGGGAACCTCTATACTGTGGTAAAGAGAATCTCTATTATTATTATTATTTTTCTGTCCATTCTTCCTTGTCTTATGAGCAGGAGCAAGGATAAGAACATTCTTGTGGAAGCAGATCCAGAACCTGAAAGGACTCTGAAGAGAAAATTAAGAGAAGCTAAAATACAACAATCCAGAGATAACCTTTCAGAAAATTTCGAACAGGCAGAGGAGATGGCAGCCGAAAATAATAATAATGTAAGGAAGATGCTTGGTGACTTTACTGCACCTAATTCCAATTTACATGGAAGAAGCATCTCCATTCCTGCCATTGGAGCAAACAACTTTGAGCTGAAACCTCAATTAGTTTCTCTAATGCAGCAGAACTGCAAGTTTCATGGACTTCCATCTGAAGATCCTTTTCAGTTTTTAACTGAATTCTTGCAGATATGTGATACTGTTAAGACTAAGGGAATAGATCCTGAAGTCTACAGGCTCATGCTTTTCCTTTTTGCTGTAAGAGACAGAGCTAGATTATGGTTGGATTCTCAACCTAAAGACAGCCTGAACTCTTGGGATAAGCTGGTCACGGCTTTCTTAGCCAAGTACTTTCCTCCTCAAAAGCTGAGCAAGCTTAGAGCTGATGTTCAAACCTTCAGACAGAAAGAAGGTGAATCTCTCTATGAAGCTTGGGAAAGATACAAACAGTTGACCAAAAAGTGTCCTTCTGACATGCTTTCAGAATGGACCATCCTGGATATATTCTATGATGGTTTATCTGAGCTATCAAAGATGTCACTGGACACCTCTGCAGGTGGATCCATTCACCTAAAGAAAACGCCTGCAGAAGCTCAAGAACTCATTGACATGGTTGCTAATAACCAGTTCATGTACACTTCTGAAAGGAATCCTGTGAGTAATGGGACGCCTATGAAGAAGGGAGTTCTTGAGGTTGATACTCTAAATGCCATATTGGCTCAGAATAAAATATTGACTCAGCAAGTCAATATGATTTCTCAGAGTCTGCATGGAATGCAAGCTGCATCCAACAGTACTCAAGAGGCATCTTCTGAAGAAGAAGCTTATGATCCTGAGAACCCTGCAATAGCAGAGGTAAATTACTTAGGAGAACCTTATGGAAACACCTATAACTCAACATGGAGAAATCATCCAAATTTCTCATGGAAGGATCAAAAGCCCCAACAAGGCTTTAATAATGGTGGAAGAAGTAGGTTTAGCAATAGCAAGCCTTTTCCATCATCCACTCAGCAACAGACAGAGAACTCTGAACAAAATGCTTCTAATTTAGCAAATCTAGTCTCTGATCTATCTAAGGCCACTGTAAGTTTCATGAATGAAACAAGGTCTTCCATTAGAAATCTGGAAGCACAAGTGGGCCAGCTGAGTAAAAGGATCACTGAAATCCCTCCTAGTACTCTCCCAAGTAATACAGAAGAGAACCCAAAAGGAGAGTGCAAGGCCATTGACATAAGCGCCATGGCCGAACCTCTGAGGAGAGGAGAGGACGTGAATCCCAAGGAGGAGGACCTCCTGGGACGTCCAGTGATCAATAAGGAGCTTCCCTCTGAGGAACCAAAGGACTCTGAGGCTCATCTAGAGACCATAAAGATTCCATTGAACCTCCTTATGCCCTTCATGAGCTCTGATGAGTATTCCTCTTCTGAAGAGAATGACGATGTCACTGAAGAGCAAACTGCCAAGTTTCTTGGTGCAATCATGAAGCTGAATGCCAAATTGTTTGGCATTGATGCTTGGGAAGTTGAACCTCCCTTGTTCATCAATGAACTAAGTGATCTGGATCAACTGACATTGCCTCAGAAGAGACAGGATCCTGGAAAGTTCATAATACCCTGCACCATAGGCACCATGATCTTTAAAGCTCTGTGTGACCTTGGTTCAGGAATAAACCTCATGCCCCTCTCTGTAATAGAGAAACTGGGAATCTATGAGGTGCAAGCTGCTAAAATCTCACTAGAGATGGCAGACAGCTCAAGAAGACAGGCTTATGGACAAGTAGAGGATGTTTTAGTAAAGGTTGAGGGCCTTTACATCCCTGCTGATTTCATAGTCCTGGATACTGGAAAGGAAGAGGATGAATCTATCATCCTAGGAAGACCTTTCCTGGCCACAGCAAGAGCTGTGATTGATGTTGACAGAGGTGAAATATTCCTTCAATGGAATGAGAACTCCCTTGTATTCAAAACTCAAGGATCTCCCTCTGCAACCATGGAGAGGAAGCAGGAAAAGCTTCTCTCCAAGCAGAGTCAACCAGAGCCCCCACAGTCAAACTCTAAGTTTGGTGTTGGGAGGCCACAACCAAGCTCTAAGTTTGGTGTTGAACTCCCATATCCAAACTCTAAGTTTGGTGTTGGAGAGTCTCAACAAAGCTCTGCACATCTGTGAGGCTCCATGAGAGCCCACTGTCAAGCTATTGACATTAAAGAAGCGCTTGTTGGGAGGCAACCCAATGTTTATCTAATTCTTATTTTTATTATTTTCATGTTTTCTTAGGTTTATGATCATGTGGAGTCACAAAATAAATATAAAAATTGAAAACAGAATCAAAAACAGCAGAAGAAAAATCACACCCTGGAGGAGCATCTGTCTGGCGTTCAAACGCCAGAACAGAGCATAGTTCTGGCGCTGAACGCCCAGAACAAGCATGGTTCTGGCGTTCAACGCCAGAAAAGGCAGCAAAGGGGCGTTGAACGCCCAAAAAGAGCACCAACCTGGCGTTGAACGCCCAGAGTTGTGTGCAAGGGCATTTTACATGCCTAAATTGGTGCAGGGATGTAAATGCCTTGACACCTCAGGATCTGTGGACACCACAGGATCATCTCAGGATCTGTGGACCCCACAGGATCCCCACTTTACCTCCTCATAATCCTAGTTTTTATTTCCACATCTTCTTCATCTATTCCTTCTTCTTTTGCTCGAGGGCGAGCAACATTCTAAGTTTGGTGTGGTAAAACAATTATGTAAAAGATCTATAGCTCAGTGGTAGAACATTTAACTGCAAATCAAGAGATCCCTGAGATACCTCAGGGGATACATTTTCTTCCACACAATTATTGGAAGCAACTAAGGGTGGAACATCAAGAGCACTCCATCATCCTTCATGAAATCAGAGAAGATCTAAAAGCAATGAAGGAGGAGCAGCAAAGACAAGGAAGAGACATAGAAGAGCTCAAGGACATCACTAAGGTGGACTCATTCCTTGTTCTTACTTTTTCTGTTTTTCGTTTTCTATGTTATGTGATTATCTATGTTTGTGTCTTCATTACATGATCATTAGTAGTTAGTAACTTTGTCTTAAAGTTATGAATGTCCTATGAATCCATCACCTCTCTTAAAAAAAAAAAAAACTGTTTTAATTCAAAAGAACAAGAAGTACATGAGTTTTGAATTTATCCTTGAACTTAGTTTAATTATATTGATGTGGTGACAATGCTTCTTGTTTTCTGAATGTATGCTTGAACAGTGCATATGTCTTTTGAAGTTGTTGTTTAAGAATGTTAAATATGTTGGCTCTTGAAAGAATGATGACTAGGAGACATGTTATTTGATAATCTGAAAAATCATAAAAATGATTCTTGAAGCAAAAAAAAGCAGCAAAGAACAAAGCTTGCAAAAAAAAATAGAAAAAAAAAAATAGGCGAAAAAAAAATAGAAAGAAAAAGAAAAAGCAAGCAGAAAAAGCCAAAAGCTCTTAAAACCAAGAGGCAAGAGCAAAAAGCCAATAACCCTTAAAACCAAAAGGCAAGGGCAAATAAAAAGGATCCCAAGGCTTTGAGCATCAGTGGATAGGAGGGCCTAAAGGAATAAAATCCTGGTCTAAGCGGCTAAACCAAGCTGTCCCTAACCATGTGCTTGTGGCGTGTAGGTGTCAAGTGAAAACTTGAGACTGAGCGGTTAAAGTCAAGATCTAAAGCAAAAACAAAGAGTGTGCTTAAGAACCCTGGACACCTCTAATTGGGGACTTTAGCAAAGCTGAGTCACAATCTGAAAAGGTTCACCCAATTATGTGTCTGTGGCATTTATGTATCCGGTGGTAATACTGGAAAACAAAGTGCTTAGGGCCACGGCCAAGACTCATAAAGAAGCTGTGTTCAAGAATCATCATACTGAACTAGGAGAGTCAATAACACTATTCGAAATCTGAAGTTCCTATAGATGCCAATCATTCTGAACCTCAATGGATAAAGTGAGATGCCAAAACTATTCAAGAGGCAAAAAGCTATAAGTCCCGCTCATTTGATTGGAGCTATGTTTCATTGATAGTTTGGAATTTATAGTATATTCTATTCTTTTTATCCTATTTTGATTTTCAGTTGCTTGGGGACAAGCAACAATTTAAGTTTGGTGTTGTGATGAGCGGATAATTTATACGCTTTTTGACATTGTTTTTAGTATATTTTTAGTAGAATCTAGTTACTTTTAGGGATGTTTTTAATAGATTTTATGTTAAATTCACATTTCTGGACTTTACTATGAGTTTGTGTGTTTTTCTGTGATTTCAGGTATTTTCTGGCTGAAATTGAAGGACTTGAGCAGAAATCAGATTCAGAGGTTGAAAAAGGACTGCTGATGCTGTTGGATTCTGACCTCCCTGCACTAAAAGTGGATTTTCTGGAGCTACAGAACTCGAAATGACGCGCTTCCAATTGCGTTGGAAAGTAGACATCCAGGGCTTTCCAGCAATATATAATAGTCCATACTTTGGCCAAGAATTGACGACGTAAACTGGCGTTCAACGCCAGCCTTCTGCCCAAGTCTGAAGTCCAGCGCCAGAAAAGGATCCAAAACCAGAGTTGAACGCCCAAACTGGCACAGAAACTGGCGTTCAACTCCACAAATGGCCTCTGCACGTGTAACACTCAAGCCCAAGCCCAAGCACACACCAAGTGGGCCCCGGAAGTGGATTTATACATCAAATACTTACTCATGTAAACCCTAGTAGCTAGTTTATTATAAATAAGACCTCTTACTATTGTATTAGACATCTTTGGACGTCTGGTTCTTAGATCAGAGGGGCTGGCCATCTCGGCCATGCCTGGACCTTTTACTTATGTATTTTTAACGGTAGAGTTTCTACACTCCATAGATTAAGGTGTGGAGCTCTGCTGTTCCTCAAAGATTAATGCAAAGTAGTTCTGTTTTCTATTCAATTCATCTTATTTCGCTTCTAAGATATCCATTCGCACCCAAGAATGTGATGAAGGTGATGATTATGTGTGACGCTCATCATCCTTCCCCCTTATGAACGCGTGCCTGACAAACACTTCTGTTCTACATGAATTAAGCTAGAATGAGTATCTCTTAGATCTCCTAACCAGAATCTTCGTGGTGTAAGCTAGAATGATGGCGGCATTCAAGAGAATCCGGAAGGTCTAAACCTTGTCTGTGGTATTCTGAGTAGGATTCAATGATTGAATGACTGTGACGAGCTTCAAACTCGCGATTGTTGGGCGTTAGTGACAGACGCAAAAGGAGGGTGAATCCTATTCCAGCATGATCGAGAACCGACAGATGAATAGCCGTGCCGTGACAGGGTGCGTGAGCATATGATTCACTGAGAGGAGGGGATGTAGCCACTGACAACGGTGATGCCCTTGCATACAGCCAGCCATGGAAAGGAGTAAGACTGATTGGATGAAGATAGCAGGAAAGCAGAGGTTCAGAGGAACGAAAAGCATCTCCATTCGCTTATCTGAAATTCCTGCCAATGAATCTACATAAGTATCTCTATCCCTATCTTACTATATAATATTCGAAAACATCATTGTCACTTTATATCTGCCTGACTGAGATTTACAAGGTGACCATAGCTTGCTTCAAGCCAACAATCTCTGTGGGATCGACCCTTACTCGCGTAAGGTTTATTACTTGGACGACCCAGTACACTTGCTGGTTAGTTGAACGGAGTTGTGTCCACACATAGTAAAGAGCCATAATAATGATTCCATACAATAACAAAGAGTACTACATTAAAGTGATCACAATTTCGTCCACCAAGGACCTTATATTTAATGATGTTACTAACAATAGATTGAAAAATATAGAGGAATTTATGAATAGCAGCGTGCGTGAGGAAGAGTTACACAAAGACTTTGATAGGACAGAGTGGAGTAGAACAAGTGGTATATGATATAAGAATTGGACTGGTTAAAGTGGAGTAGACCCAATGCTAAATAAGGACCATTTGGTGTTTGCTAACCCAATCAATAAAAATGAGATAACACTAAGTACCACTGGTTGGTGGGTAAATGAGATGGGTGAAATAGGCTTAGAAGGGGCGGATGACTTAACCTCATCTAACACATGCCCCTTTTTTCCTAGGTTTGGACCATATAGTGTAGATCACCATGTCTATAGGGATGTAGGTGTAGAATGCATCTCTCTGGAACGCAGAAAAAAATCCTTGAATCTACTGAGGTGCAAAAGAAACCTAGCAATAAAAAAAGAGTCTATATGATAGAGACCTAAAAGAACGGGAGGAAGCAAGAAAGACGAAGCAACTCTGTGAGAAGCGAGGGATCAATTTTGATGGAGTGAAGAACGATGTGGTGCTGGCAAGCCTAATGGGTAAAAAACGTAGAAAGGGGAAGCAACGACCAACAACTTTTCATCACATCCAAAAAAGAGAAGGCGTATCACTGGGACTTAGTGGAAGCCTGAAGCTATCGAGAAAAATTATTAGGTCAGGTGTTAAATACATTGCCAAATGAATATTGTATTATGGAATGTGAAGGGGATTGGGGGTGTGAAAAAAGTAGAAACGATCAAACGGTTACGTAGAAAAAATAATGTGAATTTTGTGGATATAATTGAAAAAAAAAGGAGAAAACAGATAGAAAATTGTTTTCGAATATATGGGGAGGAAATAATAATATAAGGTGAAAAAATGTTGACACAGTTCATATGTCAGGCGGTATATGTTGCATCTGGAGTACAAAATTTTTTTTATTGCTAGAGTATTATCCGTGGTGATAGATGGATTGTGTCGAAAGGAGTCATAAGAAAAAGTAAAATTGTGTGTTATATATGTGGTACATGGCTCATATTAGAGAGGATAAAATTAGGATGTGGGAGAAATTAATATGTGTAAAGTCTCAATTTGATGTCCCTGTATTCATAGGTGGAGATTTTAATGAGATTACGAATGAGTATGAAAGAAAGAGGTATAATGTATAGGAAATACTTCTCCTAATTATAACATGTAAGGATCAATGGCTACAAGAAAGAAATCAAAGGTAGAAGGATGCACGAGATCCCAGCCCTGTTGTATGATTTTTGTGAGGTTTTACTGATAAAAGAATAATTAAAATACAATTTTACTTGCTCTTTTAGCATTGTTTTTACTGCCACTAACATGTGATATTTTAAGCTTCTCTCAATTCTTTACATTTTTCAAATATTATTTCTAAAATTTGTACACACAAAAATAAAGATAGTATTTCTATAAACATAACAAGAATAAAAGATAACAGTAATAAAAAAATAACAGCACTTATGAATTATTCTAGAAATTAAAATATCTTATAATCTATAGATGTCACAAAAGTTTTCTTTTAAATAAGTACATAGCTCACCAAATTCAAAAAATTGTAAGGAATGAATAATTAAACAAATCATAATCCAGACAAACACACAAGTCTAAAACTAAAAGCAAACCAAATAGCAAGAATAAACATATTTCTTTAAATTAAGAGGTTTTTACATTTAGTTGAAATAAGCAAAGAAAAAAATAAGTTATTACCTTTGTCTTAGGATTCTTGTAGTGATGCACAAAAGTCGCCCATTCAGTAGGCGGTATATATGAATCAATCTTAATTGCTATAATTTCTTCTTTTGTCTTATTAGGATAAAAGTAAATATTTATAGGCTTTCCATCGATCACCAAATTCCTTAGGTAGTGTTTGTTTTGAGAGACTAGGACAGAGACTAGAGGATTGGGACTCAATATTATGTTCATTGAGCCAAAAATTGGTACTGAAAGTTCAGTTTTCATTCCTAAAATTTTAGTATTTTAGTACCTCCAAAAAGTGAGAACACAGGAGACTCAAATTTTTGGGGATAGAGATTGAAATCTAAATAATATTTTTTGACCAAAATACTCTCATTCTAATTAATTGATTTTATGTTTACCCCTTGTGTAATCTGATGCCAGGGCATTTTGGCCAGTTTTACTGACCTTTTCTTTACTGTTTTAGGGTAGTTTCATGCATTTTCTTAAGCAAATAAGCATGTTTTGGGTAGATATTCACTTACATCTTGATTCAAGCAAACATTGTGAATTTTACATGATTTCATGAGAATTATGCATGAATTTAATGACAAATTGGATAATGCATGATCTCATGACTTGGAATAGAGCTTTGGTGCACTTTAATTGCTTCATTTCAGGACAAAGGAAGCAAGGAAGAACCACGTTAGTAGCCACGTTAGTCTAATTAACGTGACCACTAACGTGGAATGGGAGCTAGCTTGCAACGTTAATGAGAAAAGTGATCGCCAATAACGCCTTCGAAAGCCATTATAGCCCACGTTAGTTGCCACGTTAATTACGTTAACGTGGAAGAGAAGTGAAGCTCCAATGTTAGTGGTAAAAGAGAATACCACTAACGTTGGAAAAAGGGGCACACTTGGCCACGTTAAGAGTCACGTTAATTACATTAACGTGAACTCTAACGTGGAAGGGACAAGGAATTACCAACGTTAGTGATACTCACCTTTGTTACTAACGTTGGATTAAGCCACTATTAAGCCACTATTGCCCACGTTAGTTGCCACGTTAATTATGTTAACGTGGAAGCTAACGTGGAAGAGGAATTGATGGACCAACGTTAGTGACACTCACCTTTGTCACTAACGTTGGAGATGGCAATCACCACCACGTTAGTGGTCATGTTAATCTAATTAACGTGAACTCTAACGTGGGAAGGAGGGGCGTTTGGAGCGTTAGTGACAAAGGTAAGTGTCACTAACACTCTCGAAGAATAGGCAAGTCCACGTTAAAGGTCACGTTAGCTATACTAACGTGAACTCTAACGTGGGGAAAAGGGGCAATAAGCAACGTTATTGGAAAAGGTGAATGCTAATAACGTTTGCGAAGGACCAAGAGGCAACATTAGTGGTCACGTTAGTGCCACTAACGTTGAAGTTAACGTGAATCAATTTTTACTTGGAACGTTAGTGAAAAAGGTGATCGTCACTAACGTTCTCGAACCCACACTTTCCCTTAACGTTAACACCACTAACGTCCTAACTAACGTCCATATCTAACTCACACTTTCTCTGCAAGCAAAGCTGAGCCCATTGAAGATTGTAACTGCTTCAACTAAAGATCCAAAGGTCCATATCCAAGATTTGAAGAAGCCAACTAGAAGATTAGAAGAGTAGTATATATAGGAGTAGTTTTGAACTAGTAAAGCAGCTTTTGGCATTTTGGAGAACTACACTCTGTATATTTTACTTTCCCTGCACTTTCTAGTTTTAGTTTTCAGAATGTACTTTTTGTTTACGCTTTCCATTCCCAGAGCTATGAACAACTAAACCCCTTTCATTGGGTTAGGGAGCTCTGTTGTAATTTGATGGATCAATAATAGTTTTTGTCATTCTTCTTCTTTCTTTTCTCTTGATTTTACTAGAAAGCTTTCAATCTTCATCCAATTGGGTAGTTGTCTTGGAAAAGAAGCTATTCATACTTGGATCTCTTCGGAGCCTTGGAAGAGGAATGAAGAGATCATGCTAGAAATGCTTTCTCATGTTGGACCAAATATAGTGACATATAATCCTACTAACACTTTGATTTGGGAATACATGTGGTATAATCAGTGACCATACTTCATCTCTTCTCATGCACAATTAGACCAAGGAATTGGCTATTGATCAAGATTTGAGATATTGGGTTGCCAAGGAATTGGAATCCAATCACTTAAGATTGCCAAGGAGATCAATGAATGCATTGATTGAGGAAGAGATAAGAATGAACTTGATCCGGAGAATACAACATCTCCTGAACCCAATGAATCCCTATTTCTGATCTTACCCATTCTCTTTACTTTCTGCCATTTACTTTTATGTTCACTTCCCCAAATCCCCATTTAAGATTCTGCAATTTACTTTCCACTATTTACATTCTGCTCTTTATTTCCAGCATTTACACTTTCTGTTATTTACTTTCCCACCATTTATGTTTCTGCAAACATCAACTCAATTTCTGCGTAGCTCAACTAGAACATTCCTCTGATTAAAGTTGCTTGACCAATCAATCCCTGTGGGATTCGACCTCACTCTATTGTGATTTTTTACTTGACGACAATTCGGTATACTTGCCGAGAAAAATTTGTTGAGAGACAAGTTTCCGTGCATCAAGTTTATGGTGCCGTTGCCGGGGATTGATTTTGTATCAACAATGATTAAATTGGTGGATAACTAGATTGAGCATTTTTCTTTTGTTTGATTTAATTTCTGTTTGAGTGATTTACTTTTAGTTTTAGTTATTTTTCTTCCCTTTACCCCTTACCCGTTTGTGTTGGTTTCTTATTTGTTACAATTCAGTTCACTAACCCACTAACTGTTTGATATATTACATCACTCACACTAATAGCACTTCTGACAAGAATACTTCCTGCATTTGTCTCCTTCTTGCTTGTGCCTTGTTAGTTGTATGATCCTTTTATTCTGAAGCTAAGAGGACCTTCCTTATACTAAGGAGGGAAGCAAGAGGAAAGATAGTTGTTAGTGTTGAGAAAGAGGAGGAGTATTTTGAACCAGACATGGATGAGAATATGGAGAACCATCATGAAGAAGAGGCTCACAACCACGGCAGAGAAGGTCTAGTGCATCATGCTGGATAAGAGAGAAGAGTTTTAGGCTCTTATATAAATCCAAACCTAGGAAACTGTGGAAGTAGCATCCAAAAGCCAACCATACATGCCAATAACTTTGAACTAAAGCCACAGCTCATCACCCTTGTTCAGAACAACTGTTCATTCGGAGGAAGTGTCCAAGAAGACCCCAATCAACATCTAACCACCTTCCTGAGGATATGTGATACTGTGAAGTCTAATGGTGTTCATCCTGACACCTATAGATTGCTTTTGTTCCCCTTTTCACTCAAGGACAAAGCATCTAAATGGCTGGAATCTTTTCCGAAGGAGAGTTTAGCAACCTGGGAAGATGTGGTGAACAAATTCTTGGTGAGATTCTACCCTCCTCAGAGAATTAACAGGTTGAGAGCTGAGGTACAAACCTTGAGGCAACAAGATAGTGAAATTCTCTATGAAGCATGGGAGAGGTTTAAGGACCTGACAAGAAGGTGCCCGCCAGATATGTTCAATGAATGGGTGCAGTTACACATTTTCCATGAAAGTCTTTCTTATGAATCAAAGAAGGCAGTAGACCACTCATCCGGGGGATCTCTGAACAAGAAAAAGACCATTGAAGAAGCCATAGATGTCATCGAGACTGTAGCTGAGAATGACTACTTCTATGCTTCTGAAAGAGGCAACACTAGAGGAGTGATGGAGCTAAGCAATGTGGATGCACTGCTGGCTCAAAACAAGATGATCACCAAGCAGCTGGCTGACCTTACCAAGAAGATGGAAAGGAACAAAGTAGCAGCAATCACCACCTCATCAGCAGCTCAAGAAGGAGTGAATGCAGAGGCAGAGGGTGATCAGGAACAAGCCAACTACATTGGGAACTCACCGAGGCAGACCTATGATCCATACTCTAAAACTTATAATCCTGGTTGGAGGAACTACCCAAACTTTGGGTGGAAAAATCAACAAGATCAAGGCCAACATCAGAGACGTCACAACCCCAACAACAATGCAGCTCACCAACATTCCACACAGAGATCATATCAGCACCCACCTAACAACACCTCTCAACATCCATATCAAAACCAAAATGGCCCTTCTCATCCCTCCAACCTCAACTCACCATCATCCGAAGATAGACTCTCAAGACACACAAATCTAACCGGCAAGTGTACCGGGTCGCATCAAGTAATAAAAACTCACGGGAGTGAGGTCGATCCCACAGGGATTGAAGGATTGAGCAATTTTAGCTTAGTGGTTAATTTAGTCAAGCGTATCAAGATTTGGTTGAGTGATTTGTGATTTGCAAAAATTAAATTGCATGGAAAGTAAAAGGAATGGGTAAATTGCATGAAGTTAAAGAGAGCAAGAAATTAAAGTGCTGAATCTTAAAGAACAAGAAATTAAATGGAAGAAACTTAGAATGCAAGAAATGTAAATTGCGAAATCTTAAAGTGCAAGAAATGTAAACGGCTGGAATTGTAAAGGGAATTGGGGATTGGATTTGCAGAATTTAAACAAGGAAAAGTAAATTGCATCAAACAGAAAAGTAAAAGAGTGTTTGGGTTGAATCGGATCTGAAGCAAAACAAGTAAATGAACATGAAAAGCAAAAACAGAATGTAAATTGGAATTTCAGATCTCAGGGGTCCATAGACTAGAAAACCAGGTCTAGATCTCACTACCTTCCTTGATCCAACAAGAACAATTGCAAGGGAAAAGTAAGTTGCAAAGAAAGTAGATGAAGAGCAATTAACAGAAAATAAATTCAATCAAGCAGTAAATAAAGCAGAGAGATCCAAGGATGAGATTGAAACAGAATTTCTTCAATTCTCCAACCCAAGATCCAAGACAATTGTAATTGAAATTGAAAGCAATAAAACTAAGAGGAAGAGAAGTGAATTCTCCTTCCCCAAGACTAAGAAATTAAAGATCACTCAATATCCAAAGCTCTCCGAAAACTATTATGAAAACTCAAAAGGGAAGCTCCCCGAAGAACTTGAATTCTATCCTATTTATACACTTTCTTCAAATGATCTTCAAGCCTTGAGTTGGGCCTTTGCTCTTGGTGGAATTGGGTTGAAAGAGGCCTTGGTTGATTGCTCTTGGAGTTTGGAGAAGAACCAAAGTGAACCAAATGAACCGGGTTGGAGTTTTGCAAAAGTTGGAGTAAAAGTTTGAGCAAAAGTTAGGGGCTAACTTTTGCTCCAACTTTTTATATCAGCCACCATAACTTGCTGCTATCCACGTTGGGACAAAAGTTAGGGGTCTAACTTTTGCTCCAACGTTGGCCTCCTAATGTGTACTTATGGCGCCAACGTTAGCCCAAAAGTTAGAGGCTAATGTTGGCGCAAACTTTTGCTCCTCCCCTTGTATTTTTCATGTGCCAACGTTAGCCCAAAAGTTAGGGGCTAACGTTGGCGCAAACTTTTGGTGGCCAGGGAGGTTTTTCTTATGCCAACGTTAGCCACCAAGTTAGGGGCTAACGTTGGCGCAAACTTTTGGTGCCCAGGGGTGATTTTCATGTGCCAACGTTAGCCCAAAAGTTAGGGGCTAACGTTGGCGCAAACTTTTGGTACCCAGGGAGTGATTTTCAAGTTCCAACGTTAGCCCAAAAGTTAGGGGCTAACGTTGGGGCTAACTTTTTACCCAAAAGTTTGTGCAAAAGTTTGAGGCTAACTTTAGGTCCAGCTTTTTGCTTCCTGGTTCAATTTCACTTATTCCATTGTCCTCTCTTTACTCTTAGCTATTCCTTCTTGCTTCAACCTTTCTCCAAGCTTTCTTCACCTATCATTAATCAACCAAACACATCAAAGCTATGCTTAAAATCATGAGATATTCATTCTTTCATAATATGTGACAATTATAGTATAAAACCTCATGAAATAGCATGAATTCATACATGGTTGATTAAATCAAAGGAAACATGAAAATCTACCCAATTAGCTTTCTTATGGCTCAAGAAAGTGCATAATTCAATTGAAAACTAAAGAAAAGGGCTAGTGAAACTAGGCTAAGATGACTTGTCATCACAACACCAAACTTAAAGCTTGCTTGTCCCCAAGCAAGAAAAGATTTATTGAGAAGAAAGAATGAAATGGAAGAGGATGTTCATGCTAGCAGAGTATTATTGATAGTTCATGGGATTTTGTGTGGATATGTAAATACTCACTTCTTATTGACTCCTAGGCCTAGAAAGTCTCCTTCAAGCTTCAAGTAACATACAGCTATGACCTCTCATTATTCCTTTATCCTTGGCTATTACTTTGTTTATAAGCTTTATTTGAGTGTCATGTGTAGCAAGTTCATTTCCTTTTCTTTATACTTGACACATTATTCACTATAGACACTTGGCTCACATTCCTTCTTAGAACATTGATGCCCAGCACTTCTTTGGGCTACTAAGTGCCTTGTAGTTAGGTTGCTCTTGATAGTGGACTTTCAGCTGATGATCCCGGGTTAGTTAACCCAAGTCACCGAGTATTGATGCACTCCAAAGAACTTAATAATCCAGGCAGATCCTAATACAAAGACACCACAGGCATATATTCTAAGGTTCAAGCTATTGGTGTCCAGCTTTGTTTCTTTTTGTTTTTCTTTTGTTCTGTCACTTCTTTTTTTTTTCTTTTTGTTTTTCTTTCTAACCAAGGATTTTTATTCGATTGAGATTCATAGACAGTAGGCCACTCTATACTTAGAAGGAGATATCCTGGCTCTTTATTCACTAAAAGTGAGCTATTATACAATCACACACATACCACCACTTACTTTTATTCTACTTCTATCTAATAGAGACCATTCTACTTCACATTCAAACATTTCTTTTATTGAACTTAAAGATGCAGGGGACAAAGCATGCAGTTAGTTAAGTGAAAGTAAACACACAAGCACATACTTGGACTAGCTTACTTATTGCAAAGAAAAATGATTCTACTTGTACTAGATGAATACTTTAGCAAGACATAAATCAAAGAATTTCTCAATAGTAAGAGTTAAGTATAGGTACAACCTATTGGTTTGCAGTTCTTTTATCCTTCCTTCTGTTGTGCCCCTTTTGAGTTATGATGCATAATGTCCTCAAATGGTGGTTAGTTTCCTGCACAATTCTCAAAAGTTGCTTGCTTCTCAAGCCCTTAGGTGACTGGTTAGTATGCATGAATTGAGTGTGGCTTTTGGATTTAATTTGGTTTGGGAACACTAAACTTAATTCCTTGCCACTGTCTCTAATGCAACAGGTTGTACATTTATGAATTCTTTTGGCCTTGCTAAAGGTTATGGAACCAAACTAAGAAGCAATTAACTGGTTGAATAATTTGTCTGATTGCTTGGAGCTATCATTATGCAAGAGGTGAGAGTATGCTTTTAAATGAGATTTTGGTGGAACACCAAACTTAGAATCCTTTATTCTCCCTTAAATTGTTTTGGTGTGCAACACCAAACTTAGCTCCTTGCAATACATACTTAATTATTCAACATTTTTATTGAAAAAGCTATGAAAAGAAAACTACCTCAGGTTGGGTTACCTCCCAACAAGCGCTCTTTTAATGTCACTAGCTTGACATCTTGTTCTTTGATCATGGAGGTTGAAAATCATAGTGCCTCAGCTTTTCTCCTCTTACTGTGAACTTTCTTCCGGTCTCCTCTTTGATGATCTCTAGGTGTTCAAGTGAAAGGACCCGGTTCACAGTGTAGTATTCAGATGATTGTGGGGACACCTTCATTGGTTGGGTGTTTAACACTACTTTATCCCCTGGTGAAAAGCCTTCAGTAGGGATCTTCTTGTTTCTCCACCCTCTTGGCCTCTTCTTCTTTTCTTTCTCAAAAGATACTCCCTGCCTTGGTGGTTCCTTATCTGAGATGTTGAATTTCTCATCTGGAGGTTTTGGATCTAGTTCCTCCTTGATTTCTTTGGTCTATTGCACCATCTCTACTTCTTTCAAGCATGGATTTGGAAGTTTTGGAGCTAACTCATTGACTACCTCCTTCAAACTTTGATCTCTGGCCTTATCCTCCGTACACTCTTCTTCTTGAGTGGGCTCATGTAGGGTTTTAAAAACATGGAATGCTAGGTGCTCATCATGCACTCTCAGCAACAATTCCCCTTTTTCAATATCTATCAATGCTCTGCCCGTAGCTAGGAAAGGCCTCCCCATAATGATGGGAGTGTTAGGGTCCTCCTCCATATCCAGGATGACAAAATCAACTGGGAGAAGGAATTTCCCCACTTGTACCAGTACATTCTCTACAACTCCAACTGCTTGCTGGATGGATTTGTCAGCCATTTGAAGGAGTATTCGTGTGGATTTCAGCTCACAAATTTGAAGTTTCCTCATTAGAGACAAAGGCATCAAGTTTATGCTTGCACCAAGGTCACAGAATGACTTTTCAATTGTTATGTCTCCTATGGTGCAAGGTATATAAAAACTCCCAGGGTCATCTTTCTTCTCTGGCAACTCTCTTTGGAGAATAGCACTACATTCCATTGTCATCTCAACAATTTGTCCTTCTTTTAGAGACTTTATCTTTGTCAGCATTTCCTTCATAAATTTGGCATACAATGGCATCTGTTCAAGTGCTTCTAAGAAAGGAATATTGATGCTGAGTGTCTTGAATATGTCCAGGAACTTTGAGTATTGCTTATCCTCATTCTCTTTTTGAACCTCTGAGGGTATGAAAGTTTGGGGATATATGGCTTCACCCCTTCCTTCTTCTCTTGTAGCTGTGGCTTAAGGATGTTCTTGTCTCTCTTTGAGCTTTTTGCATTCTTGGTCTTTCTATCCTTTTCTCTTCTCTCTTCTGTCTCTTCTTGTGGAACTTCTCTGTTGTGTTCTTCCTGATTGATGACTTCTTTCCCTCCAGTCTTCTCACTTCCCACTGTGATTGCCTTGCACTCCTCCCATTTTATGGCTTTTCCTGTGTCCTTTGGATTGGAGATTGTATCACTTGGGAGAACATTGGTTGGCCATTCAGCTTGTTTGGCCAATTGTCCCACTTGCCGTTCAAGATTCTTCATGGTGGCTTCATGTTTCTCTTGTCCTTTGAGCAAAATCTCTTGCCCCTTGGCTAAACCTTGAGTGGTCTGGGCAAGTGACTGTGTGTTTTGGGTAAGGGTTTGCAAGGCTGCTTCAAGACTTGAGATCCTGGTTTCATGATGGTCAGTGGGTGGTATGGCAGGGTATGATTGTTGTGGCTGGAAATTGTTTGGAGCATTGAGGTGGGCATTTTGTGAGTTGAATGGTGGTGTGGAGAAGTTATTTTGGTGAATTTGTGAATTATTGTGGGGTGGTTGATATGTGTTTTGTGGTTTCTTGTATTGGTTAGTGTTGTTAGATGAATGATTTTGGTTGTGTGTGTTGCGGGAATGGTTGGAGTTGTTATTTTTCTGCCACTGGTTTTGATTATCACCCCATCTCAGGTTGGGGTGGTTCCTCCAGGATGGATTGTAGGTGTCACCATAAACTTCATTTTGACCTGAGCCTTGGTTGTGCACATATTGAGGTTGTTCTTGTTGTTGTTCTTCTTTGTTCTCCTCATTCTGCCCCCATTTGGTTGATGATTGGCTTGTGTTGATTGCTGCAACTTGGAGACTATCAATCCTCTTGGCCATTTGATCAAATTGTTGTTGAATTTGCTGCTGCATCATCTTGTTTTGAGCTAAGATGATGTCTACTCCTTCTAGCTCCATTACTCCTCTCCTATGTGATGTTTGGCGATTTCTTTGGTGAGCAAAGAAATATTGATTGTTGGCCACCATGTCAATAAGATTTTGAGCTTCTTCTGCTGTTTTCATCAGTTGCAATGATCCTCCAGCTGAGTGGTCAAGTGATTCTTGAGCCTTTAGAGTGAGTCCTTCATAGAAGTTCTGTAGCTTGTCCCACTCAGTGAACATTTCTGGTGGACATTTCCTTAGCAGAGCCTTGTATCTCTCCCATGCTTCATACAGATTTTCAGCATCCAATGGTGTGAATGTTTGCACCTCAGTTTTCAGCCTGATGACTCTTTGAGGTGGATAGAATTTGGCTAGAAATTTAGTCACCAAATCATCCCAGCTAGTGATGCTTCCTTGAGAAAAAGTTTCAAGCCATTGTGCGGCCTTGTCCCTTAATGAGAATGGGAATAGCATAAGCTTGTAGGTCTCAGGATTCACGCCATTGGACTTGACAGTGTCACAAATCCTTAAGAAGGTAGATAGATGTTGATTTGGATCCTCCAATGGTCCTCCCCCAAACGAGCAGTTGTTTTGAACCAATGTAATGAGTTGTGGCTTCAATTCAAAGTTATTTGCATTGACATTAGGGGTGAGAATGCTGCTTCCACAATGTCTAGCATTTGCAAAGGTGTATGAAGCCAATACTCTCCTTTGGGGTTGACCATTGTCGTTGGCCACTCCCACTTGTGGATTTGTTGGATTTTCTTCCATTTCTTGGTTTTCTTCTCAACCTCCAAAATGTTTCAGGATCAAAAGGTGTAGATTCATTGCTTTTTCCTCCTGACATAAACACAGAACCAGGAACTAAAATTAAGCACTCTATTGCTAGAGTGAAGTTAGTGTTAACTTAAGCAAAAATTCAAACAGTTAGTGGGTTAGTCAAAAATTAAAGAAACAGAAAATAAAAAGTGCTTGATCTAGATCTCCACTTCACTTAATCATTGTCAATCTAATCAATCCCCGGTAACGGCGCCAAAAACTTGATGAGTATTTTGGTGGAAAAATGAATTTCTCCCAAAACACACAAATCTAACCGGCAAGTGTACCGGGTCGCATCAAGTAATAAAAACTCACGGGAGTGAGGTCGATCCCACAGGGATTGAAGGATTGAGCAATTTTAGCTTAGTGGTTAATTTAGTTAAGCGAATCAAGATTTGGTTGAGTGATTTGTGATTTGCAGAAATTAAATTGCATGGAAAGTAAAGGGAATGGGTAAATTGCATGAAGTTAAAGAGAGCAAGAAATTAAAGTGCTGAATCTTAAAGAACAAGAAATTAAATGGCAGAAACTTAGAATGCAAGAAATGTAAATTGCGGAATCTTAAAGTGCAAGAAATGTAAATGGCTGGAATTGTAAAGGGAATTGGGGATTGGATTTGCAGAATTTAAACAAGGAAAAGTAAATTGCATCAAACAGAAAAGTAAAAGAGTGTTTGGGTTGAATCGGATCTGAAGCAAAACAAGTAAATGAACATGAAAAGCAAAAACAGAATGTAAATTGGAATTTCAGATCTTAGGGGTCCAGAGACTAGAAAACCAGGTCTAGATCTCACTACCTTCCTTGATCCAACAAGAATAATTGCAAGGGAAAAGTAAATTGCAAAGAAAGTAGATGAAGAGCAATTAACAGAAATTAAATTCAATCAAGCAGTAAATAAAGCAGAGAGATCCAAGGATGAGATTGAAACAGAATTTCTTCAATTCTCCAACCCAAGATCCAAGACAATTGTAATTGAAATTGAAAGCCATAAGACTAAGAGGAAGAGAAGTGAATTCTCCTTCCCCAAGACTAAGAAATTAAAGATCACTCAATATCCAAAGCTCTCCGAAAACTATTATGAAAACTCAAAAGGGAAGCTCCCCGAAGAACTTGAATTCTATCCTATTTATACACTTTCTTCAAATGATCTTCAAGCCTTGAGTTGGGCCTTTGCTCTTGGTGGAATTGGGTTGAAAGAGGCCTTGGTTGATTGCTCTTGGAGTTTGGAGAAGAACTAAAGTGAACCAAATGAACCGGGTTGGAGTTTTGCAAAAGTTGGAGTAAAAGTTTGAGCAAAAGTTAGGGGCTAACTTTTGCTCCAACTTTTCATATCAGCCACCATAACTTGCTGCTATCCACGTTGGGACAAAAGTTAGGGGTCTAACTTTTGCTCCAACGTTGGCCTCCTAATGTGTACTTATGGCGCCAACGTTAGCCCAAAAGTTAGAGGCTAATGTTGGCGCAAACTTTTGCTCCTCCCCTTGTATTTTTCATGTGCCAACGTTAGCCCAAAAGTTAGGGGCTAACGTTGGCGCAAACTTTTGGTGGCCAGGGAGGTTTTTCTTATGCCAACGTTAGCCACCAAGTTAGGGGCTAACGTTGGCGCAAACTTTTGGTGCCCAGGGGTGATTTTCATGTGCCAACGTTAGCCCAAAAGTTAGGGGCTAACGTTGGCGCAAACTTTTGGTACCCAGGGAGTGATTTTCAAGTTCCAACGTTAGCCCAAAAGTTAGGGGCTAACGTTGGGGCTAACTTTTCACCCAAAAGTTTGTGCAAAAGTTTGAGGCTAACTTTAGGTCCAGCTTTTTGCTTCCTGGTTCAATTTCACTTATTCCATTGTCCTCTCTTTACTCCTAGCTATTCCTTCTTGCTTCAACCTTTCTCCAAGCTTTCTTCACCTATCATTAATCAACCAAACACATCAAAGCTATGCTTAAAATCATGAGATATTCATTCTTTCATAATATGTGACAATTATAGTATAAAACCTCATGAAATAGCATGAATTCATACATGGTTGATTAAATCAAAGGAAACATGAAAATCTACCCAATTAGCTTGCTTATGGCTCAAGAAAGTGCATAATTCAATTGAAAACTAAAGAAAAGGGCTAATGAAACTAGGCTAAGATGACTTGTCATCAAGTTCCCTCTTCGTTTTATCTTTTTGAAGTCTAAAAAAGGAAAATCATGTATGAAATAGAACATGCTTCCATAGTAGCTTAGGAATTTTTAATTCTGTCTCTAATATTTTCAGTTGCTTTTGTCATATGTGTGCTGGTCCAAATTACCTGTTTTCAATCTTCATCATGCTTACTTGTATGCTTGCCTTTTGAATTTAATGAAAAAGAATGTTATGAAAAGAAAAACCACAGTGAGGGTCATATTGTGGAGTAAGTTCTTTAGCTTTATGGTGTGGTAATAGGTTAGCTAAGTTGGTTCACTTGTAAGGTATAAGGACACCTATGCACTGAATTACATGCTTGAAGCACATTCTATGAGATTAACCAAACAACAAGATCCTAATAAGAAAAAGAAAAGAACAATAAGAGTTTGAAAAAGAAAGAAAAGTAATAAGAAATAAGGCTAGGCACCAAGGGCTTGAATCTTGAGGGATGTGTTTGTGGTGCTCGTGTACCAAGGATCTGCTTGGATGAATAAGTTCTTAGGAGTGCTTCATCACTTGGTAACTTGGGTTAACTAACCCGGGATTATCAACTGAAAATCCACTATCAAGAGCAACCTTGCTATAGAACATTTAGTAACCCAAAGAGGTGCTGGACACCAAGGCCTCAAGGAAAGAAAATAACAAACCATGTGCCTGTGGTGTGCATGTATGGGGGAGAGAGACTTGAGGGAGTAAGTCCTTAGGGGTGTTTCAACACCTAGCACCTTGAACCAACTGGTTCGGGAGTGTTGGCTGAAAGCTTATTTTAAAGAGTCGCCCCCTCACAGAGTGGTGTGCGAATTGTGAATCACACTTTTCACAACTCGTACCACTAACCAGCAAGTGCACTGGGTCGTCCAAGTAATACCTTACGTGAGTAAGGGTCGATCCCACGGAGATTGTTGGTTTGAAGCAATCTATGGTTATCTTATAAATCTTAGTCAGGAAATCAATTATAATTATCAGTATAAATTGCGAAGAATAAAAGAGCATGGATTAAATACTTGTTCTGCAGTAATGGAGAATATGTTGGAGTTTTGGAGTTGCTTTGTCTTCTGAATCTCTGCTTTCTCCCTGTCTTCTTCTTTACGCACGCAAGGTTCCTCCTATGGCAAGCTGTGTGTTGGTGGATCACCGTTGTCAATGGCTACCATCCGTCCTCTCAGTGAAAAAGGTCCAGGTGCGCTGTCACCACACGGCTAATCATCTGTCGGTTCCCACTCATGCTGGAATAGGATCCATTGATCCTTTTGCATCTGTCACTACGCCCAGCCCTTGTGAGTTTGAAGCTCGTCACAGTCATTCAATCCCTGAATCCTACTCGGAATAGCACAGACAAGGTTTAGACTTTCTGGATTCTCAAGAATGCTGCCAATGGATTCTAGCTTATACCACGAAGATACTGATTAAGGAATCCAAGAGATATTCATTCAATCGAAGGTAGAACGGAGGTGGTTGTCAGGCACGCGTTCATAGGTTGAGGATGATGATGAGTGTCACGGATCATCACATCCATCATATTGAAGTGCGAATAAACATCTTAGATGGAAACAAGCGTGTTTGAATAGAAAACAGAAATAGTTGCATTAATTCATCGAAACACAGCAAAGCTCCTCACCCCAACAACGGAGTTCAGAGACTCATGCCGTCAAAGAGTACAAAGTTCAGATCTAAAATGTCATGAGTTACAAAATAAATCTCTAAAAGTTGTTTAAATACTAAACTAGTAACCTAGGTTTACAGAAAATGAATAAACTAAGATAGATGGTGCAGAAATCCACTTCTGGGGCCCACTTGGTGTGTGCTGGGGCTGAGACTTAAGCTTTACACGTGCCTGGGCTGTTTCTGGAGTTAAACGCCAGGTTGTAACCTGTTTTGGGCGTTCAACTCCAACTTGTAACCTGTTTCTGGCGTTTAACGCCAGACTGCAACATGGAACTGGCGTTGAACGCCAGTTTACGTCGTCTATCCTTGAGCAAAGTATGGACTATTATATATTGCTGGAAAGTCCTGGATGTCTACTTTCCAACGCAATTGAGAGCGCACCAATGGGACTCCTATAGCTCCAGAAAATCCATTCCGAGTTCAGGGAGGTCAGAATCCAACAACATCAGCAGTCCTTTTTCAGCCTGAATCAGATTTTTGCTCAGCTCCCTCAATTTCAGCCAGAAAAATACCTGAAATTACAGAAAAACACACAAACTCATAGTAAAGTCCAGAACTGTGATTTTTATTTAAAAACTAATAGAAATATAATAAAAACTAACTAAATTACACTGAAAACATACTAAAAACAATGCCAAAAAGCGTATAAATTATGCGCTCATCACAACACCAAACTTAAATTGTTACTTGTCCCCAAGAAACTAAAAACAAAGTAGGATAAAAAGAACAGAATATACAATGAATTCCAAAAATATCTATGAAGATTAGTCTTAATTAGATGAGCGGGGCTATTAGCTTTTTGCCTCTTGAATAGTTTTGGCATCTCACTTTATCCATTGAGGTTTAGAATGATTGGCATCTATAGGAACTCAGAATTCAGATAGTGTTATTGATTCTCCTAGTTTAGTATGTTGATTCTTGAACACAGCTACTTTATGAGTCTTGGCCGTGGCCCTAAGCACTCTGTTTTCCAGTATTACCACCGGATACATACATGCCACAGACACATAACTGGGTGAACCTTTTCAGATTGTGACTCAGCTTTGCTAAAGTCCCTAATTAGAGGTGTCCAGGGTTCTTAAGCACACTCTGTTTTTGCTTTGGACCTCGACGTTAACCGCTCAGTCTCAAGTTTTCACTTGACACCTTCACGCCACAAGCACATGGTTAGGGACAGCTTGGTTTAGCCACTTAGGCCAGGATTTTATTCCTTTAGGCCCTCCTATCCACTGATGCTCAAAGCCTTGGATCCTTTTTATTACCCTTGCCTTTTGGTTTTAAGGGCTATTGGCTTTTTTCTCTTGCCTTTTAGATTAAAGAGCTTTTGGCTTTTTCTGCTTGCTTTTTCTTTTTCTTGCTCTCTTTTTTTTGCATTTTTTTTTCTGCAAGCTTTGTTCTTCACTGCTTTTTCTTGCTTCAAGAATCATTTTTATGATTTTTCAGATTATCAAATAACATTTCTCCTTTTTCATCATTCTTTCAAGAGCCAACAATTTTAACATTCATAAACAAGAAATTCAAAAGACATATGCACTGTTCAAGCATTCATTCAGAAAACAGAAAGTATTGCCACCACATCAAAATAATTAAAGTATTTTAAAATTCGAAATTCATGTACTTCTTTTTCTTTTTCAGAAAACATTTTTCATTTAAGAAAGGTGATGGATTCATATGACATTCATATCTTTAAGACATAGACACTTAGATACTAGTGATCATGTAATAAGACCCAAACATAAATAAACATAAAGCATAGTAAACGAAAAACTGAGAAATAAGAACAAGGAGATTAAGGAACGGGTCCACCTTAGTGAGGGTGGCGTCTTCCTCTTCTTGAAGAACCAATGGTGCTCTTGAGCTCCTCTATGTCTCTTCCTTTTCTTTGTTGCTCCTTCCTCATAGCTCTTTGATCTGCAGTCAAATGCTCTACCACTGAACTATGGACCCTTGAGATGAACCTCTCCATCTCTCATGACTCGGGGATGAAAGCAACTGCCTTCCTTTTCCTCTTTCTAGAGGTTTCTCCGGCCTTAGGTTCCATAAATGGTTATGGAAAAACAAAAAGCAATACTTTTACCACACCAAACTTAAAAGGTTTGCTCATCCTCGAGCAAAAGAAGAAAGAAGTGGAGAAGATGGAGGAGATGGAGGTGTGTGAATTGGTGGGTTTGGGAGGGAAATGGTTTGAATTTGAATGGTGAAGTAGGTGGGGATCCTGTGGGGTCCACAAATCCTGTAGAGGATCCTGTGGGGTCCACAAATCAAGTGGGGTCAAGGACTTAACATCCCTGCTCCAATTAGGCGTGTAAAACGCCCTTGCTGTGCAATCCTGGCGTTTAACGCCAGACTACTGCTTGTTTCTGGCGTTAAACGCCCAAATGTAGCTTGTTTCTGGCGTTTAACGCCAGGTAGATGCTTGTTTCTGGCGTTAAACGCCAGCTTGGTGCTTGTTTCTGGCGTTTAAATGCCAGACTGCTCTCCTCTAGGGTGTGCTATTTTCAATGCTGTTTTTCATTCTGTTTTTGATTTTTCAGTAGTTTTTGTGACTTCACATGATCATCAACCTAATAAATCATGAAATAACAAAAAGAAAATAAAATAGATATGATTAAATAACATTGGGTTGCCTCCCAATAAGCGCTTCTTTAATGTCAAAAGCTTGACAGTGAGCTCTCATGGAGCCTCACAGATAATCAGAGCAAGGTTGGAATCTCCCAACACCAAACTTAGAGTTTGTTGTGGCCTCCCAACACCAAACTTAGAGTTTGAATGTGGGGGTTTTGTTTGACTCTGTATTGAGAGAAGCTTTTCATGCTTCCTCTCCATGGTTACAGAAGGAGAACCTTGTGTCGTATAGTTTGCAATGTCTGCAAACCACAGAGCTTCCTGAATAGCAAACAATTGCTCATCCAGAAAGGTTTCAGAGATCTCAGTAGGAGGGAGGGATGCTCCTGCTACTGGTTCTATCCGGGACAGGTGATCAGCTACTTGATTCTCTGTCCCTTTTCTGTCTCTTATTTCTATATCAAACTCTTGCAGAAGCAACACCCATCTTATGAGCCTGGGCTTTGAATCCTGCTTTGTGAGTAGATATTTAAGAGCAGCATGGTCAGTGTACACAATCACTTTTGATCCTACTAAGTATGATCTAAACTTGTCAATGGCATAAACCACTGTAAGCAGCTGTAATTTTTCTGGGCATCATTTAAAACACGGCTAGCATAATAAATGACATGCATAAGCTTGTTATGCCTCTGTCCCAGTACTGCACCAATGGCATGGTCACTGGCATCACACATTAGTTCAAATGGTAATGTCCAGTCTGGTGCAGAAATAACTGGTGCTGTGACCAGCTTAGCTTTCAGAGTTTCAAACGCCTGCAAACACTCTGTGTCAAACATAAATGGCGTGTCAGCAGCTAGCAGATTGCTCAGAGGTTTTGCAATTTTTGAAAAATCCTTTATAAACCTCCTATAGAATTCTGCATGCCCCAAAAAGCTTCTGATTGCCTTAACAATGACAGGTGGTGGTAATTTTTCAATTACCTCTACCTTAGCTTGATCCACCTCTATTCCCCTGTTCAAAATCTTGTGCCCAAGGACAATCCCTTCAGTCACCATAAAGTGACATTTTTCCCAGTTTAAAACCAGGTTAGTCTCTTGGCATCTTTTCAGAACTAGTGTCAGGTGATCAAGACAGGAGCTGAATGAGTCTCCATATACTGAGAAGTCATCCATGAAGACTTCCAAAAATGTTTCCACCATATCAGAGAAAATAGAGAGCATGCATCTTTGAAAGGTTGCAGGTGCATTACACAGCCCAAATGGCATCCTTCTGTAGGCAAATACTCCAGATGGACATGTGAATGTTGTTTTCTCTTGATCCTGAGGATCTACTGCGATTTAGTTGTAGCCTGAATAGCCATCCAAAAAGCAGTAATAATCATGACCTACTAGTCTTTCTAGCATTTGGTCCATGAATGGTAAAGGAAAATGATCCTTTCTGGTGGCTGTATTGAGCCTTCTATAGTCAATACACATGTGCCACCCTGTAACTGTTCTTGTAGGAACCAGTTCATTTTTTTCATTATGAACCACTGTCATGCCTCCCTTTTTAGGGACAACTTGGACAGGGCTCACCCAGGGGCTATCAGAAATAGGATAAATAATCCCAGCCTCGAGTAACTTGGTGACCTCTTTCTGCACCACTTCCTTCATGGCTGGATTTAGCCGCCTCTGTGGTTGAACCACTGGCTTAGCATCATCCTCCAATAGGATCTTGTGCATGCATCTTGCTGGGCTGATGCCCTTAAGGTCACTTATGGACCACCCAAGAGTTGTCTTGTGTGTCCTTAGCACTTGAAGTAGCACTTCCTCTTCCAGGGGATTTAAAGCAGAGCTTATGATTACCGGAAAAGTGTCACCTTCTCCCAGAAATGCATATTTCAGGGATGGTGGTAATGGTTTGAGCTCGGGTTTAGGAGGTTTTTCCTCTTCCTGAGGAAGTTTCAGAGGCTCTTTCAATTCCTCTGAATCTTCCAGATCAGGCTGAACATCTTTAAAAATGTCCTCTAGCTCTGATTCGAGACTCTCAGTCATATTGACCTCTTCCACTAGGGAGTCAATAATATCAACGCTCAGGAAGTCGTCTAATGTGTCTGGATGTTGCACAGCTTTGACAACATTCAACTTAAACTCATCCTCATTGACTCTCAGGGTTATCTCCCCTTTTTGGACGTCAATGAGGGTTCGTCCAGTTGCTAGGAATGGTCTTCCTAGAATGAGAGTTGCATTCTTGTGCTCCTCCATTTCCAGCACTACAAAGTCAGTAGGGAAGGCAAATGGCCCAACCTTGACAATCATGTCCGCAATTATGCCTGATGGGTATTTAATGGAGCCATCAGCAAGTTGAAGACAGATCCGGGTTGGTTTGACCTCTTCAGTCAAGCCAAGCTTTCTGAAAGTGGATGCAGGGATCAGGTTGATGCTTGCCCCAAGATCACATAAAGCTGTCTTGGTGCAATTACCCTCTAATATGCATGGTATCATAAAGCTCCCAGGATGTTTAAGCTTTTCTGGGAAGCTTTTCAGAATGACTGCACTGCATTCTTAGTGAGGAGAACTCTTTCAGTTTCTCTCCAATCCTTCTTATGACTCAAGATATCTTTCATGAACTTGGCATAAGAGGGTATTTTCTCAAGTGCCTCTGCAAACAGAATCTTTATTTCAAGAATCCTGAGATAGTCTGCAAAGCGAGCAAATTGCTTATCCTGCTCCTCTTGGCGGAGTTTTTGAGGATAAGGTATCTTGGCTTTGTACTCCTCAACCTTGGTTGCTGAAGGTTTATTTCCTACAGAAGTGGTTGGAAAAGCCTTTTTAGAGGGGTTGTTATCAGCACTTGTGTGTGTCTGATCCCTCACTGGCATTTGAATGCCAGGGTTAGAAGCTGGATTGGCGTTGGACGCCAACTCTTTACTTGTTCCTGGCGTTTGAACGCCAGAACTAAGCTTCTATTGGGCGTTTGACGCCAAATCCCTGCCTGTTTCTGGCGTTTGAACGCCAGAGTTATTCCTCTTTGGGCTCTTACTGTCCTCAGAGGGATTTTGAATAGCAGTTTGTTCATTTCTTGGCTTCCTGCTTCCTTGAAGTGAGGTATTTAATATTTTCCCACTTCTTAATTGAACTGCTTGGCACTCTTCTGTTATTTGTTTTGATAACTGCTGTTCTGTTTGCTTCAACTGTACTTCCATATTCAGATTAGCCATTCTTGTGTCTTGTAGTATCTCCTTGAATTCGGCCAGCTGTTTTGTTAGAAAGTCCAATTGCTGATTGAATTCAGTAATTTGTTCTGCAGGACTGAGTTCAGCAGTTACTGTTTTAGCCTCTTCTTTCCTGGAAGATTCACTGCTTAGGTACAGATGCTGATTTCTGGAAACTGTATCAATAAGCTCTTGAGCCTCTTCAATTGTCTTTCTCATGTGTATAGATCCACCAGCTGGGTGGTCTAGAGAAATCTGAGCTTTCTCTGTAAGCCCGTAATAGAAGATGTCTAACTGCACCCATTCTGAAAACATTTCTGAGGGGTATTTTCTTAGCATCTCTCTGTATCTCTCCCAGGCATCATAAAGAGATTCATTATCTCCTTGTTTAAAGCCTTGGATGTCCAGCCTTAGCTGTGTCATCCATTTTGGAGGGAAGTATTGATTCAGAAATTTTTCTGACAACTGTTTCCATGTCCTTATGCTAGCCTTAGGTTGGTTATTTAACCACCTCTTAGCTTGGTCTTTTACAGCAAATAGAAACAGTAATAATCTGTAGACATCCTGATCTACTTCCTTATCATGTACTGTGTCAGCAATTTATAAAAATTGTGCCAGAAACTCTGTAGGTTCTTCCTGTGGAAGACCAAAATACTGGCAACTTTGTTGCACCATGATAATGAGCTGAGGATTCAACTCAAAGCTACTGGCTCCAATGGAGGGTATACAGATACTGCTCC
Organism: Arachis hypogaea; assembly: GCF_003086295.3. Classification (NCBI taxonomy): domain Eukaryota; kingdom Viridiplantae; phylum Streptophyta; class Magnoliopsida; order Fabales; family Fabaceae; genus Arachis; species Arachis hypogaea. Next base: position 46,172,548 of record NC_092054.1, on the reverse strand, counting down.
CATATGAAGCAGTAGTGGGGTTAGCATATGACCCCAGAGTCCTTCTGGACTGTTCATTTCCACTTAGGTCCATGATGGAGAAAGGGAGATGATGCGGATTGCAAATAATTTTTTTTTTTGAAAACCGAAATTAAAATAAAATAAAATAAAATAAAATAAATGAAAAATGACTATATTTTCAAAAATTAGAAGAAAAAGAAATAAAAGAAAATTAAAAACTAAATTAATTAATTAAAAAGATTTGAAGAGAGAGAGAAATTGGTTAGGAAGTTTTGAAAAAGATATGTCTTAAAATTAAAGATACTTGTAAGAAAATAAAATAAAATAAAAACAGAAAAGATATGAAAAAGATTTGATTTTAAGATTTGAGATTAGAAAAGATAAGATAAGCTAGGTAAGAGAAGATAAGGAATTTAAATTAAAAAGTTTTGAAATTTAAATTTGAAATTTGAAAATTAAATTTTGAAATTTGAAATTTGAAATTTGAAATTTTGAAAATTGAAATTTGAAAATTGAAATTTGAAATTTGAAATTTGAAAATTGAATTTTGAATTTTCAAAAAAGTCAATAATATAAGATAAGAATTTGAAAGAGATTTAAATTTTGAAATGATTTGATTTTTATGTTTGAAAATTAAATTTTGAATTTTAAATTTTAAAATTTGAATTTTGAAATTTTGAAAGTTGAAATTTGAAATTTGAAATAAGATAAGATAAAAATTTGAAAAAGATATGATTTTTTTTGAAAAAAATTTGAATTTTAAAATTTTTAAAACTAAGATAAGATAAAATAGAAATTTTAAAATAAAAATCTGAATTTTTTTTGAAAAAATTTCGAAATATTAGCTCAAAAATAGTTAGAGAAGATATTTTTTTGATTTTTGAATTTTATGATGAAAAAGAAAAACACACAAAAGACACATAACTTAAAATTTTTAGATCTAAGGCTCCTTGTTTTCGAAAATTTTGGAGCGAAAACACCAAGGAACACCAAACTTAAAAATTTTAAGATCAAAATACAAGGAAGACTCAAGAACACTTTGAACACTCACAAGAACAACAAGAACATGAAGAAAGAAAACCAAACTTAAAATTTTTAGAAAACCAAAATAAAATTTTCGAAAACCAAAGAAAAATTAACAAGAAAACAACAAACTTAAAAATTGACACAAGATTAAATCAAAGAAAGATTATTTTTGAAAAGATTTTAGAAAGAGATAGCCAATTACCATGAACATAAACACAACGCTCTAGCCAATTGAGTTATAAATTTAAAGTGTTTTTAAAAAAAAGTATTTAATATATAAAAATTTTTATATTTTGGATACTAATAATTTGAAAATGCACAAGAAAAACGAGAAAAATCACAAAACAAGAAAAACTAAAGATCAAACAAGGAAAATAAACAAGAACAACTTGAAGATTAAGAAAGAACAATGAACACAAATTTGAAAATTTAAAAGACAAAGAAAGGCATGCAATTGGCACCAAACTTAAAATATGACACTAAACTCATAGAAAAACTAAAAACTAATAAAGAAAAATAATATTTTTGAAAAATTTTTGAAAAGAATATAAAAGACTCTGACCCAAAAGACAAAATTTTCCTAATCTAAGCAACAAGATAAACCGTTAGTTGTTCAAACTCGAACAATCCCCGGCAACGGCGCCAAAAACTTGGTGTGCGAATTGTGAATCACACTTTTCACAACTCGTACCACTAACCAGCAAGTGCACTGGGTCGTCCAAGTAATACCTTACGTGAGTAAGAGTCGATCCCACGGAGATTGTTGGTTTGAAGTAATCTATGGTTATCTTGTAAATCTTTGTCAGGAAATCAATTATAATTATCAGTATGAATTGCAAAGAATAAAAGAGCATGGATTAAATACTTGTTCTGCAGTAATGGAGAATATGTTGGAGTTTTGGAGATGCTTTGTCTTCTGAATCTCTGCTTTCTCCCTGTCTTCTTCTTCACGCACGCAAGGTTCATCCTATGGCAAGCTATGTGTTGGTGGATCACCGTTGTCAATGGCTACCATCCGTCCTCTCAGTGAAAAAGGTCCAGGTGTGCTATCACCGCACGGCTAATCATCTGTCGGTTCCCACTCATGCTGGAATAGGATCCATTGATCCTTTTGCGTCTGTCACTACGCCCAGCCCTTGTGAGTTTGAAGCTCGTCACAGTCATTCAATCCCTGAATCCTACTCGGAATACCACAGACAAGGTTTAGACTTTCCAGATTCTCAAGAATGCTGCCAATGGATTCTAGCTTATACCACGAAGATTCTGATTAAGGAATCCAAGAGATATTCATTCAATCAAAGATAGAACGGAGGTGGTTGTCAGGCATGTGTTCATAGGTTGAGGATGATGATGAGTGTCACGGATCATCACATCCATCATATTGAAGTGCGAATAAACATCTTAGATAGAAACAAGCGTGTTTGAATAGAAAACAGAAATAGTTGCATTAATTCATCGAAACACAGCAGAGCTCCTCACCCCAACAATGGAGTTTAGAGACTCATGCCGTGAAAGAGTACAAAGTTTAGATCTAAAATGTCATGAGTTACAAAATAAATCTCTAAAAGTTGTTTAAATACTAAACTAGTAACCTAGGTTTACAGAAAATGAATAAACTAAGATAGATGGTGCAGAAATCCACTTCTGGGGCCCACTTGGTGTGTGCTGGGGCTGAGACTTAAGCTTTACACGTGCCTGGGCTGTTTCTAGAGTTAAACGCCAGGTTGTAACCTGTTTTGGGCGTTCAACTCCAACTTGTAACCTGTTTCTGGCGTTTAACGCCAGACTACAACATGGAACTGGCGTTGAACGCCAGTTTACATCATCTATCCTTGAGCAAAGTATGGACTATTATATATTGCTGGAAAACCCTGGATGGCTACTTTCCAACGCAATTGAGAGCGCGCCAATTGGACTCTTGTAGCTCCAGAAAATCCATTCCGAGTGCAGGGAGGTCAGAATCCAACAACATCAGCAGTCCTTTTTCAGCCTGAATCAGATTTTTGCTCAGCTCCCTCAATTTCAGCCAGAAAAATACCTGAAATTACAGAAAAACACACAAACTCATAGTAAAGTCCAAAATTGTAATTTTTATTTAAAAACTAATATAAATATAATAAAAACTAACTAAATTACATTGAAAACATACTAAAAATAATGCCAAAAAGCGTATAAATTATCCGCTCATCACAGAGAACTTAGCCTAAGGATGCAATAAACCATGAAAAGGGGGAGGATCAAAGAATAAGGATCTCATAGGATGCAACCAAGCAAGTTTTCAAAAGCATGATAAGGACTTGGAAACCAGTAAAGGAATGAACCTAAGTTGCTATGCATGAAACCCCATAAACCAAGAGCTTTACTTCTATAATAAGAACTTGTTCCTCTTGTTCTTTCATTCATCATTCTTATGTTTCAGTACATGCTTAGGGACAACCAAGCTTTAAGTTTGGTGTTGTGATGCCAGGGCATTTTGGCCAGTTTCACTGACCTTTCTTTTACTGTTTTACGGTAGTTTCATGCATTTTCTTAAGCAAATAAGCAAGTTTTGGGTAGATATTCACTTACATCTTGATTCAAGCAAACATTGTGAACTTTACATGATTTCATGAGAATTATGCATGAATTTAATGACAAATTGGATAATGCATGATCTCATGACTTGGAATAGAGCTTTGATGCACTTTAATTGCTTGCTTTCAGGACAGAGGAAGCAAGGAAGAACCACGTTAGTCTAATTAACGTGACCACTAATGTGGAATGGGAGCTAGCTTGCAACGTTAATGAGAAAAGTGATCGCCAATAACGCCTTCGAAAGCCATTATAGCCCACGTTAGTTGCCACGTTAATTACGTTAAAGTGGAAGCTAACGTGGAAGAGAAGTGAAGCTCCAACGTTAGTGGTAAAAGAGAATACCACTAACGTTGGAAAAAGGGGCACACTTGGCCACGTTAAGAGTCACGTTAATTACATTAACATGAACTCTAATGTGGAAGGGACAAGGAATTGCCAACGTTAGTGACACTCACCTTTGTCACTAACGTTGGATTAAGCCACTATTAAGCCACTATTGCCCACGTTAGTTGCCACGTTAATTACGTTAACGTGAAAGCTAACGTGGAAGAGGAATTGATGGACCAACGTTAGTGACACTCACCTTTGTCACTAACGTTGGAGATGACAATCACCACCACGTTAGTGGTCACGTTAATCTAATTAACGTGAACTCTAATGTGGGAAGAAGGGGCATTTGGAGTGTTAGTGACAAAGGTAAGTGTCACTAACGCTCTCGAAGAATAGGCAAGTCCACGTTAAAAGTCACGTTAGCTATACTAACGTGAACTCTAACGTGGGGAAAAGGGGCAATAAGCAACGTTATTGGAAAAGGTGAATGCCAATAACGTTTGCGAAGGACCAAGAGGCAGCGTTAGTGGTCACGTTAGTGCCACTAACGTTGAAGTTAACGTGAATCAATTTTGGCTTGGAACGTTAGTGAGAAAGGTGATCGTCACTAACGTTCTCAAACCCACACTTTCACTTAACGTTAACACCACTAACGTCCTAACTAACGTCCATACCTAACTCACACTTTCTCTGCAAGCAAAGCTGAGCCCACTGAAGATTGTAACTGCTTCAACTAAAGATCCAAAGGCCCATATCTAAGACTTGAAGAAGCCAACTAGAAGATCAGAAGAGTAGTATATATAGGAGTAGTTTTGAACTAGTAAAGCAGCTTTTGGTATTTTGCAGAACTACACTCTGTATATTTTACTTTCCCTGCACTTTCTAGTTTTAGTTTCAGAATGTACTTTTCATTTACGCTTTCCATTCCCAGAGCTATGAACAACTAAACCCCTTTCATTGGGTTAGGGAGCTCTGTTGTAATTTGATGGATCAATAATAGTTTTCATCATTCTTCTTCTTTCTTTTCTCTTTATTTTACTAGAAAGCTTTCAATCTTCATCCAATTGGGTAGTTGTCTTGGAAAAGAAGCTATTCATACTTGGATCTCTTCGAAACCTTGGAAGAGGAATGAAGAGATCATGCTAGAAATGCTTTCTCATGTTGGACCGAATTTGGGTTTGGATGGATATAGTGACATATAATCCTACTAACACTTTGATTTGGGAATACATGTGGTATAATCAGTGACCATACTTCATCTCTTCTCATGAGCAATTAGACCAAGGAATTGGCTATTGATCAAGATTTGAGAGATTGGGTTGCCAAGGAATTGGAATCCAATCACTTAAGATTGCCAAGGAGATCAATGAATGCATTGATTGAGGAAGAGATGAGAATGAACTTGATCCGGAGAATACAACATCTCCTGAGCCCAATGAATCCCCATTTCTGATCTTACCCATTCTTTTTACTTTCTGCCATTTACTTTTATGTTCACGTCCCCTAATCCCCATTTAAGATTCTGCAATTTACTTTCCGCCATTTACATTCTGCTCTTTATTTCCAGCATTTACACTTTCTGTTATTTACTTTCCCGCCATTTATGTTTCTGCAAACATCAACTCAATTTCTTTGTAGCTCAACTAGAACATTCCTCTGATTAAAGTTGCTTGACCAATCAATCCCTGTGGGATTCGACCTCACTCTATTGTGAGTTTTTACTTGACGACAATTCGGTATACTTGCCGAGGGAAATTTGTTGAGAGACAAGTTTCTGTGCATCATAATCAAATTATGACTACTTCTCAAATCTTCTCATTTGTTCATCTTTACATCGCCAGGAACATAGTTGCATCGTCACCCATCGTAGCCATCGCGAGGTAAGTGAGTTGCTGCCGTACCTTCATCTTTATAGCCAGTGTTCTCATCTCCTCATCTTCTCCTACGCAGGACAAGCATCAAAGACCCCAGCTGCAGCCTCTGCCTATTGTCGTTGCTAGGTCTACCACCACCTTGTCATCGACGTAGCTTCCGTGACTTAGGTTAGTTAGTCTGATCAAAATTTGTGTCCTGATTGGATATTCTAAACTGGTTTTGATAATGTTGCGTGGTTACCTTCCTTTGGTTTTTCTTCTTTTTATTAGATTGTTTAATGGGGATTACGTCAGTTGTCTGATTAATCTTGCTTTGATGTTTTTGAACCTTTTATTATATATGCATAAATCTTCCTCCAATTTTAGGTATATTTTTCTGTTTCTATTTATTTTCAATTTTGAGACTTAGATGCAATGTGGGTAGACTTGGAATTAATCATGCAATGTGTTTTGGCTTAATATATTTGATTTGAGGTATTGATTTTAATGGAATAAAGTGAAGTACCAGATTTGTGTTAAAACTAAAATGTGTTGTTGTTAACCATAACTTTCTCATCTTTCTTACTACTATTTAGTATTTGGATAAATAACCTGCACCTTACTCGATGGGATCATTGGCACTGCTGCCGGCGGCAAGATTGACTGGATGATTCCTTCACTTCTCAGTTGGAGCTCAGGGGAGAAAAGAAAGGGGCTGGAAATTGAAACAGGATTTGAGTTAGGGTTTCATTTTAAAATTAGGGATAATTTTATAATTTCAAATATTTTTGTCTCAATTTCTATATAAAACCAAACAGGATACTGAGACATAACTCAGTCCTATACACTTTTACACCAAACATAATACTGAGACTTATTTGAGTTATTTCAGTCTCAGTCTTACTCATTCAATCTCAGTCTCAATCTCAATCTTTTTTCCAAATGCTACCATAGTACCCATTTAATGCCAACAACATAATCAAACTCAATTTTTTTTCAAATTATTTAAGACAAAGTTAGACTTCATAATAAAAATACCATCATTTATGAATCTTTTTTATAGTAGTTACATCACCAAATCCAATCAAGGATTTGAGAGTAAGCATCTAAAACCAAACAAACAAACAAAAAAACACCAATATATAATCACACATATCTAGTGGACATCTATTATGACAATAACCAAAGAAACAAATAAAATATGACATATATAATTACACATATCTAGTGGACATCTATCATGACAATAACTAAACAAACAAACAAAACATGAATATATAATCACACATATCTAGTGGTGGACATCTATCCTGATAATATTTTTAAGTGTGGCATCTTATATTGCTAAAATATCATGTTCACCGCTTACCTATTTTTCTTAAAGTACTATTTCTCTTCCATGATTTACAACAATAATTAAAACTAGAGGTATGGAGCATTTTAAGTAAAAAAAGACCCAACAAATGAAGAAACATGTCAATCCTTCAAATAAATTGGACAATGCAAAATAAAATTTCATGAGAGAATAATAGACATAAAAAGTATTGCATGTACACCTACAATTTAAGCTATATAATAGGAGAAAACAAACATAAACAGATACAGTGTACCACAAACAAGTAGCATACCAACCACTTAAAACTATAGGCAATGAACAATTTAATTAGAAAGAAAACATTAAAATATCTAAAGTGTATATTATAACACTCTACCACACAAAGCTTTACGTCTAGGTTGTAAACCAAAAGTGGTGAGGCACTACGACCTCTAAAAACAAAATATGTACTTATGTATATATGAAGAATAGTTTTAATTAGGAGCGTTGAAAAAAGGATAAACAAAACAAACAGAAACCACATCACACTCGAAACGTGAAGATTTTAAAGCAGAAAAATGAAAAGTAGAAGAGAGAAAATATGTACATATATAAAGAGTTCCAACAAGATACTTATAGCAAACTCCAGACTCGATCTATGAAGCAAAGGCCGGCCGGAGAACATATATATATATATATATAGCCCAAAATAAACCAAAAACATAAAATACAAATCCTGGTTCTCTAAAGTCAACCTCTAAGAGGGACAAAATACAAATTCTATACAAATGTGGATAATACTACATATATACATGTACAAATACAAAATTCAAAATCTCCAAAAGTAGATCTTCACTGCCAAAGAGTCTCTGGCACGTTCAGCGAAGTACCTCACGTCTTGCATCTGAAAAATAATAGAATATGTATGGAAAGAGAACTGGAGATTTTCAGTACGGTAATAGTGCCTAAATAGTTAAGATATAAGGTTTCGGGAAGCCAGAGGCATTTCTAAACTCTAACAACCCATACTCAAAATCATAGAGTTCTCACTATACCCGAATTATGGTAATTATATCTAAGGATTCTAGTCTAACTCTTCCTTTTCCATTATATGCAAACCTCCTTATCACCAATTGGACAACCCTCAACGTCACCTCTGCCAACATGAGGGATCTCTCAAAAACAGACACATACAATACAAACAAGAAAAATATAGATATGGATAGCAGATACAACAATTAGATCAAGTAGTAGTTAATTACAGTTAATCAAATAGGCAAGCCAAAACAAATGCATACTTAAACAAAACATACAAGTGCATAGGATGCATGTCTGCCCTATGGCTGATGAGTCTCGTCTATCAGTTATATAGCCAAACCCGACATGTTTAGTGGCCAACCCTGGACAGGAACATTACAATAGGAGCAAGTGGGACAAAACCGTAACCCTTGTATTTTATCTGCGTAACCTGGAACAAGGGGGACAACCTCAACCCTTGCCTCTTACCCAGGCGGTGTTAAAATTCTTAACCTAGAGCAAGTGTAACAAAACTCAACCCTTGAATCTTACCTTGCGTCTCAAACCATTATCCGGAGTAAGTGGACAACGCCACTCTATCTTACCCGGTATCTCAACTTTTACCTGGAATAAGTGGATAATGCCACTTACCCGGTGTCTCAACTTTTACCCGGAGCAAGTGGATAATGCCACTGCATCTTACCCGGTCACATATCTCAATTAGATTTCATTTCATTTCCAAATCCATTTCCAATTCATTCAAAAATCATAATTAAGATAAATCATCATCATCCACCATTCTTATAGCCAACCTCGTCATCCTCAATTCTTTTTTAATCATCATCATTCCTTTTTATCACACCTCTCATCAACCCATCATAATCCTTAACACTCTAATCTATACTCTTATTCAACTTCATCAATTTTACTTGATAATCATGCTTACACTTATTCTCAAGCCTAAAACAAGTTATCGGACCTTAAACAGGGGTTATGAAAGTTTGAAAATTTAGGAAAATGGTTAAAAACTCAAAAAATAAATACAACTTTAGCAAAACAAAGTGGTCATGCATATGCATGCCACCGGCGTACGCATGAGTTCAAAAGTTGCAAAGGTCACGTACATGAACCACCTTCACGTATGCGAGAGTATGGACAGCACCATGGACTTGCGTATGCATGACATTCCCCACGTACGCATGAATGTGAATTTCTCCAAAAAAAGCTGTTAAGTTCAGAAAACCAGTTTTTCACACCAAACTTTAAATACACATAACCTTTTCGTTAAAAATAATTTACAGTCCGTTCTTCGAATGTCTTAAATTTCACAGATCCAATTTTTATTTAAGACAAGTTTCACAAGATTTTGGGGTCTAGAAGCCAAGTTATTGCCCACCGAAGTTGGTCAAACATAAGTTTTTACGAAAAGTTCAAATCCTCTAATTTTCCAAAATTCTCAATCCAAAACCAAACCAATCCCACCTAATTCAATACCAAACCTTCTACACATTATTACATACTCTTTATTCATTTTACAACCAATCCAACAACTAAATCCTTCATCATTCAATAATTTTCACTTACAAATCCAACGATTCCCACTATTATCATCAATCATTATCAACAATAATAATTAACATACATTCCACCGCATCAGAAATCATCATTAATCACATTTTATCCATATACTAAATCAAATCTTTATTCAAACCTCTAATTCATTTCACCATTCAAAATCCAATCACAATTCATATATTAACGACTAATTTCAATGCCATCATCACAATCACACTCATACAATTCACCACATACATTCAATCAATCAAGCATATAATTCAGACATATCTTAATGGCCGCTAGCCTAAGTTTTACGCAACATTATATATTAACTACAAGAAACTGAAATCATACCTTGTCCAATTTCTCTCCAAGCTCAAAACACCTTAAAACCCTCCTAATGGTAATCAGTGACTAAGAGAAGGGGGGGTTGAATCTTAGCCCATCTTTTTGCTAAATATTACTTTCTGCCTTTTAAGATAGCTTCAGGAGATATTTCTACTTTTTGTCTCATAACAAGTCAAGAGACATTTTCTTTTTGTCTCGTAACCGGTTAGGAGATATTTTTCAATTTTGTCTCCTACGCAATAGAATCAGAAATGGAGTAAATGAGAAAGAGAGAATCACACCCAGAAGTATCCTGGTTCAGCTGCTAAGTGCAATGCAGCCTACATCTAGTCTCCATCACAACAATGACGGAATTTCACTATAATCAACAAATTACGTACACCAATTCTTCCATAGGAACTACCCATTCCTATCCGGGACAAGTCTAGAATCTATCCCCAAAACTGAACTTGACTTGGTCACCTACCAAACTTTCAACTGCAAAGTGCTAACCCAACTTGCAAGGGAACAAGTCCAGATTCTACCCCAACCTGAACTTGATTAGACCTCAATCTAGCTTTCAACCGCAAAGTGCTAACCTAACTTGCAATGGGATCCCCTCAGGATCATGACAACAAAACAGAAATACATACAAAGAATTTCTGAGATAATAATGGCTTTTTCTTTAATTCTCTGGCTTTTCTTTAACTCTCTGCCTTTTTCCACTCATTGGCTTTTTCTTACAAAACCTCACATTTTTCCTTTTACCAATGAAACACAGACAGACTCACTGAGAAAAAGAAATATTTAATGAAAGCCATGAAGGAGAAGAATAAATAGCTCAAAGAGTTATGGGAACCCAAACGTGTGCTCTCACTCCTTGTCTCAAGCCTTAGCCGTTCACCCTTATTATAGATGGGGAAGCTTCCAAGGTTGAAATGATTCAACCGAGCCAACTTCTTCTTCTTCAACACCAAACCAGTTCTGACAGAGAGAAGAGAGAGGGAACCAAAAGCTAAACCAACATGCAATTACCTCTCTCTCATCCCTTTTCTTCAAGCTTCATCAATCTGAGCCTTCCATCTTGACTTGGTCCCCAAGAAGGATTCCTGACCCTTGATGAACACTTGATCTATGACAGCTCCTCCTGCTCCACTTTTGCTTCCTCCTTCACGTAGCCTCTCTAGCTACCTTTTGTGATGGGTGAACAAAAAGTAGAGTCGAGCCATGCCTCAGGGATCTTCTTCTCTGACTAAAATGGATTGCTTCCATTTCTAGGTATAGAGATCTTGAGACTTCCTCACCACATCTTACCTATTGTGGTAAAGATCTCAGCCACACCATGCCTTGGATCTTCTTTTTGCAAGGGTCATCATCACCTTGGCCTCTTGCTTGCATCTAGCTTCTCTGCTTCTACCTCTGATAACTTCTTCCATTTTCTTTCACTGATGAAAGTGACAATCTGAAACCAAGAGAGAGAAGAGAGAGACGAAAGAAAATCTTTCAATGAGAGTAAAGAAGGAGATTAAAATGAGTTAATTATCCATTTCTTTCCCCCATGCTTTATAACGTGTGAAATTAATTAATTCCATCAAATCAATTTCAACTTTCTCTTTCCTGTTTCCAAGGATTAAAACTAGTTAATTGAATTTGAAATCCATCACCCATTGAGAAAGGCATCTGTGGAAGGCATGCTTTTAATTCAATTAAAATTTGGATTCCATTCCAGAGGGGAGTGGGTATCCGAACCATGCTTCATCAAAATTAGACTCCTTTGTATTGTGATTGTTGTATGGTTTCCTTGGGTCATTTCCTTCTTTATTTATTTTATCAATATGGGCTTTTGATTTGGGCTTATATTCATTTCAAATTTCAGCCACTTTATGTTTGAATTGATTTTTGCACAAAGCTAAAGTAATTCTTTGGCCAAAGTGGGCTGTTCTATCTTTTTGGCCCAATAGGAAATTAAATTGTTTGCCTGCACATTTGAACATAAATCATCAAACAACCTATTGAAAATTATTAAATAAAATATTTAATAATAATTTTAATAATTTCTTAATTTACATTTTAATAATGTTTGATCATCATTTCAGTTTGCCAAACTCAACAATCTCCCCCTTGATGACAAAAATTATTAAACTAAATTGAAAGAGTAATTAGGATGGATAACTTCCCTTTGATGATTTGCCAAAATCTCTCCTTTTCTTTTGTTCAATGTGCTCCCCCTTAATCTGTGCCTGATTAACAAAATATTCAAGAAAGACATCACCTGTATACAAGCTCTAAAGAGTTCCAGGAAGATAAAGATTTCAAAACATGGAACCTTTAAGACCGAGCCATTATTTTCACAATATGATCCAGACCGCACATATATGTATATTTGAGCAAATAAATTTTTCAAAATATAATCAGAGCTCAAGTTTAAATTCTCTAACACAAAGTGCTCAAAACAATGAGCCAAAACAGAGCACAAAGCATAGCACAAATATTAAACAGAGCACAAATATGAAACAGAATGCTCATGTTCAAACAAAATGCTCATGTCCAAACAGGACAGCAAAGAAATAGCTTCAATTCAGCAATTCAGCCCTTCTTTCATTTTTCTCCCCCTTTTGTCATCAAGGAGGGACACATCATATGTTAAAAATTTGCAAGACTCTTATCAATTCACAAAAAATCATCAGCCCTCCTTGAAACAAGCATGAATCAGAGCTAAACCAAAAGTTAATTAAATACTATTTATTCACAAGCTCAAATTCTAAGCTATAAACAATATTCACAACTAGATCAAATAGTAGATTTTTCAACATAAATTTAAATAATAAATAGTAGTAAATTCAAGTTATAAACAGCAAGTTCAAACATCATCATAGATAAAAACAAACAGCAACAATAGCAGCTTCAAACATTATCATCATAGATAAAAACAAACAGCAGCCTTTCAATTCACTTTTCTTTCTCCCCCTGCATGGAAAAATAGTTCACCATATATGCAAAAAGTGTAGAGCATGTAAAAAAGTAAAAGCCAGGTTACAGTCACCCAACAGAGTTCAACAACTGAAATCCAAAAATAAAACAAAAATAATGATAAACCAATGTTTCAGAAACAATTTTTCAGCAACAACATCATGGAGCAGCCTAAAAAAACTCAGATACCAAAACAAAACAAAAACTATAATAAGTATAAGCAATATTCACAATCAGACCAATATGCATACACATAGCTGCGTGAAATAATAGTGTAAAACAATGAAAATTGCAGCCAGTCTCAAGCATCATAAATTCAACTTGTTTCACTATAACTATTTCAATTTATTTTCACACAATGCTTGCTCCCCCTGTTGTTATCGAGAATGGTAATTCTGCACACAAAAACAGTTTAATATGCAATCCACAAGTGCAAAACATGTATAAGTGTTAGTGTCAACAAAAGTTGTAAAATATATCATCAAAAAAATAGATTATAAGAAAACAGCTGCATCAAGTTGGACTAGACATCAGATCCCTCATCCTCGATTGCAAGAGGATCTTTCTCTTCTTTCAAAATTGTGTCCTTGGCTGCCTTTGTGCCCTTTTTCTGAGATTTCTTTACAGCACCACTACCCATAAGATATAAAATTTTGTCTTTGATTTCATTACTCAGATTGACACCAAAATACTCAAAAATGCAAGGTAAAAATATTCTATATGTAAAGAAAAATGGGAGTAGTAGAGAAGATGAAAAGTTATCATAATAACTGCTTTAAATGTTCAAAAATCCTTTGAAAGCATAGACCAATTCAATAAAATGAAATTCAAAGAACTTTGAATTTTAAAAACAATACAGGCAGTTTTGAAATGACAAGTCAAATAAAAGAATGAAAAGATTTTGAAACTGATTTGACTTGAAAAATGATGAATGCAAATACTCTTCTTTTTGGTGTATGTGATCAAAACAATAAATGAGACCCACTACATAAAACAAAACAACTTTCTTTTGGGCTTAGTGGTGGTTTTAAGGAAACACATTTGACCACCAAAGATTTAGTTCAGATCCAAATTCATTTAAAATTATCAACACATAGTCTAAACTTCATGGAACCTAGAGGGAGTCATTATCTGCCCAGTTTTGTCTCCTGTAACTTGAGAGACAAAAACAACCAGAAAAATCTTTAAGCATATTTAATTAAAAGAACTCAACAACGAACAGTCCCCAGAGTGGTTCTCAATTTCACAAATTGAATGTCAATTGTTCCCTTTAGCACATGTTCTTTTATGGAATGAAATCTTACTTTAATGTGCTTAGTTCTTGAGTGTAAAACATGATTTTTTTTTAAAAAAAAGGATTTATTGCACTCAAGTTGTCACAAAACATAGGGATACTATTGACTTGCAATTCGTAATGTGCAAGATGTATTTTAAACCAAGTCAATTGAGAACAAGAGGAAGTTGAGATATATATTCGGCCTCAGCCGTTGACAGAGTAACAGTAGCTTGTTTCTTGCTTGTCCACACATGGATTTTCCAAGACAACAACAAATTTCTGAAATGCTGCTCCTATTCACACGATCTCAGCGAGATCTTAAAATGGACCAGTTCTTCCTCCTTTGCTTTTATTCAAGAAGGATCTTCAATTATTTTTTTCATTTTGGGAGTTCCATTTCTGATGCAAGAGCGAAGTTATTGAATTTGCCTCTCCTTCTTCTTGAGAATCTTGTGGTAACTCCATGAGAGGGATCTCCAATGATGAATTCATGTGGATAGTTCTTTAAGAACTTCTATTCTCTTGGCTTTTGTGAGGTGATCTCAGGTTGAGTATGATCATGAACAGTTCCATTGAGATTTCAGAAATCTCTGGGACAGTAAGAGATAAAATAGAATCGTCTCCTAGATTCTGGTTTGCAAAATTGTGAACAGCATCTTCCATTGAAGGTTCAGATTTGTCTTTTCCTTGAATTCTATCTGAATTTTGTGCAATCTTAGTTCCTGCATCAATTTTCTCAACAACACTTGAAATAGAGTTAGAATCATAAGAAAATGATATGTATGAACTCCCCAATTATTCCATGTTTCTTGATGCAAACTTTATAAGCTTTAGTAGTGGTTGAATATCCAACAAAGATACCTTCATAAGATTTTTGGATCAAATTTTTTAAAAATATCTTTAGTGTTTAACACAAAGTATTTGCATCCAAAAGTATGAAAGTACTTAAGATTGGGTGGTACTCCTTTTCAAAGCTCATATGGTATTTTCTTTAAAACTTTTCTAATGATGATTTGGTTCAAAATATGGCTTAAGTCCAAAAGAATTTTGGAATTTTATTTTCACCAAAACATAGCCCTAGTCGTTTCTTGAAGGGCTCTATTTCTCCTTTCAACAACTCTATTTTATTGAGGTAGTCTAGGATATAAAAAAATATATGAAATACCAAATTCATCAAAGTGTTGTTTTCCAAACTCATTTTCATCATCACTTCGTAAAAAAACAATTTTTAAAAAAATTTCATTTTGAATCATTTTGCATAGAGTTAAAAAAGCAAGAAAGACATCATTCTTATGAGCTAAGAAAAAGAATCCATCCAAACTTAGTATAGTCATCAAATACCACTAAGCTATAATACTTACCACCAAGACTTTGAGTGTAACACCCTAACTACCAAAGCTCACGCTTCCGGCTGCGCAACTCTGATAGCTCGGATATTACGACGACTTTTATACTATTTAATACTAAAATATGAGCCTGTTTAAAACTTAAACCGTGAAACCGCTCCCAAAAATACTTTCGTTCGATGACGTACATTCACAGAATATCATACAACTTACAAAAGTTCATAAAGAGTACATCCATATATATACACATATATATAAATAATATTACAAGCATTAGACAATACAATTCCTATCCCTCTTATAGAATATCTCAAGATAAAGGCGAGGGTACAAATAATAGTCTAAAGCAATATAGAGCATTTCAACAACAACTAAATAAACTCATCGTGACTTCTGCACCCATATCCTGAAAGGGGAAAAATGTAGGGGGGTGAGAACATCATCCTCGAAAGGGTTCTCAGTAGAGGGTTTTTGGGAATTACTGTAATAGGATACGTGAAGATAATCGCACCAGTGATTCATAACCGTCTCATGCCTCTTTTCAAAAACAACGGTTTACAATGAAAGTAAAGTCGGAAATCTTTTCGGAAAGAAGAACCGTTCAATTCTCAAAAACTCAAAAGCCTTTCAAAACGGTTTATCTATGCGAAACCAAAATAGCCTTTCATAATTTTATTCCAAACCAGAAACACAAAACCAAAATCAACCATCAGTTAATCTCTTTCCAACCACGGCCCTAGGCCCAAACAATCCAACCAACAACCAATCACCACAATCCAACAGAGTCCCAGATGCAAACACAGATATGAAGTTCAAGCACAAACAAACAGTTATTACAAGTAGAACAGTTAGCAATTAATTACATAGGCAAACCAAGTATAATAAGCACACCCAACCAATGTCACACAAATGCATATGATGCATGCCTGTCCCTAGTGGCTGATGATATCATCTGTCGGTTATAGAGCCAACCCGACAAGTCCTGGTAGCTAACCATTGGACTGTCCCTCTGTCGTGCATCCCCAACTCGAGTTATACTCATCATAAACTTGATCATAATCATGATCCATATCCATCACCCTCACTGGTGAATATTTATCCATCACCATCACTGGTGAATATTTATGGGGGCGAGCTCATCCGGGCCTTTCACAGTGCCCGGCCACACTTACGACATAGGGTCAACAGAGTATCAAGTCTCAACCTGGAGCACGTGGTGGCTAGCCACTGCTACTACCCAGGGAAACTCGTATCTCAGATAGTGGAAGTGCAAAATCACAATTATCAATATCTCAGCATATATGCATTCATTCTCAGCCATGGATCAACATCCATCTTAGCCATCCGGCTCACGGTTCAATCCAGAACCAGCCAATATTCATAAATCATACACAGCCATTCAGGCTCACGATAAAACAGCACTTCCACATTCAAAATCATCAAATTCATGAAATCGGCATTTAAGCCATAAATCACTTTCTCAATTCATTTCACTTTGAAATCAAGTTTCAACTCTTTTCAGCCTTGGCTTTAAAGATCTCATTTCTCAAATCATCTCAGGCTCATAAGCCACTTTTACCCAAGGTAAATTCCCCTTTTAAAAACAATGCCACTCTCGGCATCCTCTTTCCACAACTTCCATAATCATGGTAAGTTAAAAGCCTCTTTGAGATATTCAAAATCACCCATCCAACAATGGGATTTTATAATAAAAGTTTCTCGGCAGAGTCCCAAGTCTTTAGGGGAGAATAACATAACTCATTTCGCCAAATTCATTTAAAATCGTTAAAACATTGGCTTTCCGATTTGAGTAATAAAATAGGATCTAAGACAAACCGAGTCACGTAATCATTTACTTCTTTCAAAGCCGTTTCCTTTACCTAGGTAAAACCAGCTTCAACCCCCATGATAAATTCTAAAGCATTTCGACTGTTCAAAATTGTTTTAGTCTTGCAAAAGTTCAGAATTCAAGGAGCACTTAAAACCTTTCTCAAACATTTCAAAATGAAACTTGTCAATAGACATTCAGGTTCTTTCAAAGCCATTGAAACTTCTTTAATTGAAACCCCCAAGTCAAATTCAAAGGCATAAACCCTTTTCACGTTCAAACAGCTTTAAAACACAAGTTTCACCTAAATAACTTTCTCTTGAAAGAGATACAATGCCTTTCTTAAGAAGCAAGACTAAATTACAATTTCCCCTTTTACTAACTCATTTCAAAATCATGAATCATCCTTTTCTTGATAATTCAAATAAAATAGTAGAAGTCTTTAACTCATCATTCTCCAAACAACATTTCAATAAAGACTCGGATTTTATAGAAATTTCGGCAGCACCTCCCCTAAAACTTGGACTTTGCCACCCGGTTCGGGTCCCAACTAAACCGTTCCACAATCCTTTTCAACAGCCCAAAATCCAAAATCAGTTCAAGGCAAGCCAAATCCAACAACCATCTCAATTCCATATTCCAAGAAAACCGTTTCAAAAATCAAATCATTATCAGCCGAATAAACTCATTTCTAAAGTTTCAAAGAAACGGTTCAGCAATAGTCATTTATCAAACCAGATCATTAAAGCAAGCCAAGCTGAATTTAAGAGTGTATTCTATTTTTTTCACATTCTCAAGAAAGTCCATTCAACTCAAATCGATTTCCAATGAATTAAACTCGATCTCAAAGCTTTAAAAGAATCAATTTCAAAAGCGTTTCGTTTCACAGGGCCACACAACAGTCGAGTTAAACCAACACCCATAATCATACAAAACAACCAAACAATACATAGGACTGATACAATCACCAAATACACATCCTCACATCAGTACCCATATGTAAAAATTCCAATATACAAAATATAGTTTTCGGAAAGCGCCCCTACCTCAAAACGCAATTCCATAATCCAAACGTCTCATAGAGTCCTTTCCGCCTCGACCCGAACTGACGGCAACCAAAACCTCAGCTCCAAGCCACTTTCGCAACAGTCTTAACAACTCTAATCGCAACATACAACAACCGAAACTCAATCTTATAGCAATTAATGCCATAATCCTCAGCGTGAGATTACAGAACAGTAACGAAAGGGCTTTCAAATCGAAACGCTTACCGAACCGAAGAAGAAACGGCTGAACCGAAATGGCGGCGGTCTCCGAACCAGTTCAACGGCAGCCCGGCAGCCACCTCAAGCGGCTGCGGCGACAAATTCCGATCACGACATCTGAAACCAACACACAGCGACTATAGTATTCCCGGAATTCAAAAAGGACAGAAACCACAATTAAAACCCTTACCGGCAAACTCTTCCAGCAGCGGCAGCAGGGTCTCAAGTGGGAGAAGCTCAGCCCGGAGCTCCGTCGGTGATCCCGGAAGTCATAGCGGCCCAAATCATGGTGACTCAGCCTGCTCCTCTTCCTATAGCGATTCCCGTAACAACATCACACGCCAAAAGGGGTAGGGAATGGCAGAGCTCAGCCACGGTGAAGTAGGGCGGTACAACGGCGGCCAAGCACAGTCCTCTAAACGGTAGTGATGCGGCCACAGCTCCTCTTCTCCGTGTTCGTCGGCGACAGGGAAGCACAAAGGCAGCACCTTCTCTTTCTCAGCGGACCAAAGCAACGGAGGCAGAAGGACTCATCTTGCTTCTCCAGCTCGCGTCTTCCCCCTCTTGCCGGTAACAGCAACGCGGCTCGAGGTCCATGGACGGCGGCGACGGGACCCAAGTTATGCCCCTCTTCGACGCGTTCATCTCTCCTCCCTTAGCTTAGGTCACGAACAGAGAAGATCCATGGTGATGATGGCACAGCGACGCGGCAACGTGAGCTTGCAGCAGCGATGCCCAGGTGCGGCGGCGACGGCGCACGACAGCGCCCCTTCCTCCTCTTTCCTCGCGCCAGCTTCGACGGATTGACAGTGGCGGAGGCGGCGCGAGTCCTCTCTCTTCTTCGCGATTTATGGCATCGGGGAGGGCGGCTTCTGCGGTGGCGCCAGGGAGTGACAGCAGTGCGCGAAGCTTCTCCAACGACGGCAACGACGCGACGGCGCGGTGGCGCGGCGACGGCAACACGATGAGCTTCCTTCCGCCTCTCCTCTGCCGCAACTCAGTCTCCATCTCCCTCTCTGCCTCAGTTTCTCTCTTTCATGGAAATCAAGGAGAATTGCGTGTATTGCCGCTGCTGTTAGAAGGGAAGGCTGCAGCAGCTGTGGGGAAACCGGGTCGGGTTAGGGTTTTTAGGGTTAGGGTTTCATTTCAAAAATTAGGGTTATGAGCATTTTAGTAATTGCAAATGAAATTGGGGATAATATAGTAATTGAAACCCAAATTAACTCCAACACTAATCATATAGGAAAATACTATTTGCTCATCAACTTTACAAATTATTTTCAATAAAATGCCCAAATCAAATAATTAGAGATGATATAGTTAAATCCTTTATTTTCCCAAAATAGCAGTATTACTATTTTAAAATATTAATTATTTAATCCAAACCATATGAAAACCCTTATTATTTCACAACTATCAACTTTATACTTTAAATATAGAAAATAATCCAATAATTATAAAATTGGATAATAATCATAAATTATCTCAAGTTCAATAAATCAAAACTTGCCTTAATTATCTTTAATAAAATGATTTCTGAAATTAAGGCTGTAAATAACTATATGATTTGAAACTTGATCATAAAAAGACTTTTCAAAGGTTCTGGGTCTTACATTCTACCCACCTTATAAAAATTTTCGCCCTCGAAAATTGATACAGAATGAAAGTAATTCCATAATAGTTCACCCTTGAACACATTTAAAGAAGAAGCAAAAATATCTCAAAATATAATCATATATATGATTTTCAAATACTTTGATTATCATAAGCATAAGGATGCGAAGGTAGGAGTGTAACTGCCAGGCAAACGTTACAAGATAGGCTCAATGCAAAAGCTGACATGGGTCAATCCTGTGATAGTAAGGCAAGGCATCAAGGCTATCAAACAGGATGGGGTTAAAACGACGTGCTCAACATCCGCACACTAATCTCACACCAACCTCAAAGCTTTAACTTTCCAACTCCATCAAGCACTTTACAAACCCCAAATTTGATCACAAGCCTGACAACCACAAACCCGTTTGCAAGGAACAAAATGCTCACAACTCATAACGTTGCACACCTACCGCTTCAACTTCCGCATACACGTATAACGTCTTAAAGAACTAACGCATCGCGTTACTACGTCTACAAGTCGCACGTGATATCAAAATAATTCTCGAGTCTACTCAGAAGAATACGAGATCTTAGAAAGGAGAGACAAATGTCAAAGACAATACTCATAGATTTGAAAGAATATATCCAATTCCAGAAAAACAAGGATGTTCAAGCAATGAAGTTTGCTAGACACAATTCAATTGACAACTTCAAAGATAACCCTTAGATCAAAGAAGTTCAATAGGATCAATAAGAAGAAAATTAGCGCATCAGTTTGAAACAAACTCAAGCTGAGTCGAGGAAGCATGAGGTTTACAGAAGAGAATATTTCAAACCCAAGACAAAGCTCACAGAACTCAAGAGCACGATTAAAATACTTCCGAATACTTTGTTCATAAAAGAATCGAAAACTTGCGGAAAAATCATTTCGCAGTCTGGAAGAAAGTCAAGTAATAAACATTCTTCAAGAGAGTAACAAAAGCATAAACGTGACTTTGCTATAATACAACTTCATGTTGAAACAGATCATGTAGAATTTTAAAAACAAGGTGCACACAAGTTTGGCTAAAAGCTAAAACATTTCCTCAAATATTTTAGAAAGATAAATAGGTGCACAGCTTAACCAAAGGCAATCATAAAACTCAGAAAAGAAATCAAACGCTTGTTCAAAAATTTCCAAAGCTCATATTCAAACAAGCGTGTATAAAATCATGGCAAAGACGAAGGAGAAAATTAAACTCTCTTTAGAAAGGAAATTCCGAGGTAAAATTTTGCTTACAATCTGGTAAGGAAATAGGCGGTGCGTTACAAACAAACCAATTTCCACTAAACAAGGGAGCTTTTCCAAAACCTCATTTAAAAATGGCGCATGCCAACTTTAAATTAATTTCGTCAAAATTGGGCAATGGTTTCAATCTCAATCAAGCAACAGAAAATAAATTCCGTTTAATATTTCTTCAAAGAGAATTCAAAATTCTTTTAAAAGGTTCAAAACAAGACTCCAAAAGTGTTCTTGAAATCACCATCTCAGAAGAACATTCAAGAAGTTTAAGATGTACTAAAAAGGAGTCAAGCCTTGCAAGAAAGGATCTTAAACCAAGGTAGCCCAAACAAGATTCACTAGGCATGAGTCATCAAACAAGCTTTCAATTGATCCAAAAGAATACAAAAGTCATAGGAAAAGACAACTCAATCATTTGTAATTTCTCAATGATAAATCTTTGACTAAAAACTCTTGTAGAAATAATGGGAGAATAAATAATGCACTAAATTGAAACGAATCAAACTGACTCACATAAGGATGAGATCCACAAGAGAAGACAAACCAAGATCAATGGTAATGTTTTCAAGATGTAAAAGATTAGTTAAAGACAGAGTCACGTATGACATTCATAGAGGTGAAAAGCTTAAGAGAGAACTTAGTCCGTTCATAAGAAGAAAGCTATGAGTCCAACATTTTCAAAAGAACAACAATGGCATAAACCATGTAGTATGCTAAATCAAACTCAAATTAAAATGAATTAAGTAAAGTTTATCAAACGAAACTCAACCGGGATAAAAGCGAGAAATCCCCTTTCTTTCCAGAATTTCGAAAAACACCCCAAATACATAATCAAACGAAGATGTACATTGGAACTATAGTAAAATTACTAGAGAGTTAATTTACTTTTAAAGTAAGTGCAATTCCGTGAACCGGTAAAAACACAGGCAAGGTATTAAAATAGAGAGTTGCTAAACTGTATAAATAATTCCAAAGTCTCATTTATAGAAAAGTATATATCTAATCAACAGCAATTTATAAAATCTCAAAATTGGCTATGATCACTGTCCAGTAAGAGAAAAACTGAATCAACAATTTCTCAAAGAATGGAATCAGAACCCGGAGTTAAAAGTCACAGCACATTAAGACAAGTTCAAGGCTATATCAAAGAATACTTGAATCAGGAAGAACTCAAACAGAGAAAGACAGAGGCAACAAGGATTCCAAACAAGCATATGCAATTGAGATCAAACAAGAATGCATATGAATAGAGAAATAGAGTGAAAACATCAAATTACTTTTTGAAAGGAGTAGTAAACAAGAACTTCAAGTTAGGACATGAAAGAACAAGTCGACTCGAATGAAATTCAAGACACATAACTGAATAGCCTCGAGAAATAGTTTCTAGCGTTCTCAAAACCCGCGATTCGCTCTACTCAAAACTCGGATTTCATCTATGATAACCCACTAGTGCTTTCATATACATAATTCACTAGTATTAAGCCGGCCAAACTTAATACCAAGAATCATGCAATGCAAGACTAACAGCGTTAATCAATAGATCGTCATGTGCATAAAGCTCTAATTCTCGTCATTCAACAAGGCCTAGTACATGACAAACGCTCAGAGTATGCAATTGAAGCATAGTCAGTCCATTCCTCAGGCTCTACAGGAAGAACTGCTCTGATACCATAATGTAACACCCTAACTACCAAAGCTCACGCTTCCGGCTGCGCAACTCTGATAGCTCGGATATTACGACGACTTTTATACTATTTAATACTAAAATATGAGCCTGTTTAAAACTTAAACCGTGAAACCGCTCCCAAAAATACTTTCGTTCGATGACGTACATTCACAGAATATCATACAACTTACAAAAGTTCATAAAGAGTACATCCATATATATACACATATATATAAATAATATTACAAGCATTAGACAATACAATTCCTATCCCTCTTATAGAATATCTCAAGATAAAGGCGAGGGTACAAATAATAGTCTAAAGCAATATAGAGCATTTCAACAACAACTAAATAAACTCATCGTGACTTCTGCGCCCATATCCTGAAAGGGGAAAAATGTAGGGGGGTGAGAACATCATCCTCGAAAGGGTTCTCAGTAGAGGGTTTTTGGGAATTACTGTAATAGGATACGTGAAGATAATCGCACCAGTGATTCATAACCGTCTCATGCCTCTTTTCAAAAACAACGGTTTACAATGAAAGTAAAGTCGGAAATCTTTTCGGAAAGAAGAACCGTTCAATTCTCAAAAACTCAAAAGCCTTTCAAAACGGTTTATCTATGCGAAACCAAAATAGCCTTTCATAATTTTATTCCAAACCAGAAACACAAAACCAAAATCAACCATCAGTTAATCTCTTTCCAACCACGGCCCTAGGCCCAAACAATCCAACCAACAACCAATCACCACAATCCAACAGAGTCCCAGATGCAAACACAGATATGAAGTTCAAGCACAAACAAACAGTTATTACAAGTAGAACAGTTAGCAATTAATTACATAGGCAAACCAAGTATAATAAGCACACCCAACCAATGTCACACAAATGCATATGATGCATGCCTGTCCCTAGTGGCTGATGATATCATCTGTCGGTTATAGAGCCAACCCGACAAGTCCTGGTAGCTAACCATTGGACTGTCCCTCTGTCGTGCATCCCCAACTCGAGTTATACTCATCATAAACTTGATCATAATCATGATCCATATCCATCACCCTCACTGGTGAATATTTATCCATCACCATCACTGGTGAATATTTATGGGGGCGAGCTCATCCGGGCCTTTCACAGTGCCCGGCCACACTTACGACATAGGGTCAACAGAGTATCAAGTCTCAACCTGGAGCACGTGGTGGCTAGCCACTGCTACTACCCAGGGAAACTCGTATCTCAGATAGTGGAAGTGCAAAATCACAATTATCAATATCTCAGCATATATGCATTCATTCTCAGCCATGGATCAACATCCATCTTAGCCATCCGGCTCACGGTTCAATCCAGAACCAGCCAATATTCATAAATCATACACAGCCATTCCGGCTCACGGTTCAATCCAGAACCAGCCAATATTCATAAATCATACACAGCCATTCAGGCTCACGATAAAACAGCACTTCCACATTCAAAATCATCAAATTCATGAAATCGGCATTTAAGCCATAAATCACTTTCTCAATTCATTTCACTTTGAAATCAAGTTTCAACTCTTTTCAGCCTTGGCTTTAAAGATCTCATTTCTCAAATCATCTCAGGCTCATAAGCCACTTTTACCCAAGGTAAATTCCCCTTTTAAAAACAATGCCACTCTCGGCATCCTCTTTCCACAACTTCCATAATCATGGTAAGTTAAAAGCCTCTTTGAGATATTCAAAATCACCCATCCAACAATGGGATTTTATAATAAAAGTTTCTCGGCAGAGTCCCAAGTCTTTAGGGGAGAATAACATAACTCATTTCGCCAAATTCATTTAAAATCGTTAAAACATTGGCTTTCCGATTTGAGTAATAAAATAGGATCTAAGACAAACCGAGTCACGTAATCATTTACTTCTTTCAAAGCCGTTTCCTTTACCTAGGTAAAACCAGCTTCAACCCCCATGATAAATTCTAAAGCATTTCGACTGTTCAAAATTGTTTTAGTCTTGCAAAAGTTCAGAATTCAAGGAGCACTTAAAACCTTTCTCAAACATTTCAAAATAAAACTTGTCAATAGACATTCAGGTTCTTTCAAAGCCATTGAAACTTCTTTAATTGAAACCCCCAAGTCAAATTCAAAGGCATAAACCCTTTTCACCTTCAAACAGCTTTAAAACACAAGTTTCACCTAAATAACTTTCTCTTGAAAGAGATACAATGCCTTTCTTAAGAAGCAAGACTAAATTACAATTTCCCCTTTTACTAACTCATTTCAAAATCATGAATCATCCTTTTCTTGATAATTCAAATAAAATAGTAGAAGTCTTTAACTCATCATTCTCCAAACAACATTTCAATAAAGACTCGGATTTTATAGAAATTTCGGCAGCACCTCCCCTAAAACTTGGACTTTGCCACCCGGTTCGGGTCCCAACTAAACCGTTCCACAATCCTTTTCAACAGCCCAAAATCCAAAATCAGTTCAAGGCAAGCCAAATCCAACAACCATTTAAATTCCATATTCCAAGAAAACCGTTTCAAAAATCAAATCATTATCAGCCGAATAAACTCATTTCTAAAGTTTCAAAGAAACGGTTCAGCAATAGTCATTTATCAAACCAGATCATTAAAGCAAGCCAAGCTGAATTCAAGAGTGTATTCTATTTTTTTCACATTCTCAAGAAAGTCCATTCAACTCAAATCGATTTCCAATGAATTAAACTCGATCTCAAAGCTTTAAAAGAATCAATTTTAAAAGCGTTTCGTTTCACAGGGCCACACAACAGTCGAGTTAAACCAACACCCATAATCATACAAAACAACCAAACAATACATAGGACTGATACAATCACCAAATACACATCCTCACATCAGTACCCATATGTAATAATTCCAATATACAAAATATAGTTTTCGGAAAGCGCCCCTACCTCAAAACGCAATTCCATAATCCAAACGTCTCATAGAGTCCTTTCCGCCTCGACCCGAACTGACGGCAACCAAAACCTCAGCTCCAAGCCACTTTCGCAACAGTCTTAACAACTCTAATCGCAACATACAACAACCGAAACTCAATCTTATAGCAATTAATGCCATAATCCTCAGCGTGAGATTACAGAACAGTAACGAAAGGGCTTTCAAATCGAAACGCTTACCGAACCGAAGAAGAAACGGCTGAACCGAAATGGCGGCGGTCTCCGAACCAGTTCAACGGCAGCCCGGCAGCCACCTCAAGCGGCTGCGGCGACAAATTCCGATCACGACATCTGAAACCAACACACAGCGACTATAGTATTCCCGGAATTCAAAAAGGACAGAAACCACAATTAAAACCCTTACCGGCAAACTCTTCCAGCAGCGGCAGCAGGGTCTCAAGTGGGAGAAGCTCAGCCCGGAGCTCCGTCGGTGATCCCGGAAGTCATAGCGGCCCAAATCATGGTGACTCAGCCTGCTCCTCTTCCTATAGCGATTCCCGTAACAACATCACACGCCAAAAGGGGTAGGGAATGGCAGAGCTCAGCCACGGTGAAGTAGGGCGGTACAACGGCGGCCAAGCACAGTCCTCTAAACGGTAGTGATGCGGCCACAGCTCCTCTTCTCCGTGTTCGTCGGCGACAGGGAAGCACAAAGGCAGCACCTTCTCTTTCTCAGCGGACCAAAGCAACGGAGGCAGAAGGACTCATCTTGCTTCTCCAGCTCGCGTCTTCCCCCTCTTGCCGGTAACAGCAACGCGGCTCGAGGTCCATGGACGGCGGCGACGGGACCCAAGTTATGCCCCTCTTCGACGCGTTCATCTCTCCTCCCTTAGCTTAGGTCACGAACAGAGAAGATCCATGGTGATGATGGCACAGCGACGCGGCAACGTGAGCTTGCAGCAGCGATGCCCAGGTGCGGCGGCGACGGCGCACGACAGCGCCCCTTCCTCCTCTTTCCTCGCGCAAGCTTCGACGGATTGACAGTGGCGGAGGCGGCGCGAGTCCTCTCTCTTCTTCGCGATTTATGGCATCGGGGAGGGCGGCTTCTGCGGTGGCGCCAGGGAGTGACAGCAGTGCGCGAAGCTTCTCCAACGACGGCAACGACGCGACGGCGCGGTGGCGCAGCGACGGCAACACGATGAGCTTCCTTCCGCCTCTCCTCTGCCGCAACTCAGTCTCCATCTCCCTCTCTGCCTCAGTTTCTCTCTTTCATGGAAATCAAGGAGAATTGCGTGTATTGCCGCTGCTGTTAGAAGGGAAGGCTGCAGCAGCTGTGGGGAAACCGGGTCGGGTTAGGGTTTTTAGGGTTAGGGTTTCATTTCAAAAATTAGGGTTATGAGCATTTTAGTAATTGCAAATGAAATTGGGGATAATATAGTAATTGAAACCCAAATTAACTCCAACACTAATCATATAGGAAAATACTATTTGCTCATCAACTTTACAAATTATTTTCAATAAAATGCCCAAATCAAATAATTAGAGATGATATAGTTAAATCCTTTATTTTCCCAAAATAGCAGTATTACTATTTTAAAATATTAATTATTTAATCCAAACCATATGAAAACCCTTATTATTTCACAACTATCAACTTTATACTTTAAATATAGAAAATAATCCAATAATTATAAAATTGGATAATAATCATAAATTATCTCAAGTTCAATAAATCAAAACTTGCCTTAATTATCTTTAATAAAATGATTTCTGAAATTAAGGCTGTAAATAACTATATGATTTTAAACTTGATCATAAAAAGACTTTTCAAAGGTTCTGGGTCTTACATTCTACCCACCTTATAAAAATTTTCGCCCTCGAAAATTGATACAGAATGAAAGTAATTCCATAATAGTTCACCCTTGAACACATTTAAAGAAGAAGCAAAAATATCTCAAAATATAATCATATATATGATTTTCAAATACTTTGATTATCATAAGCATAAGGATGCGAAGGTAGGAGTGTAACTGCCAGGCAAACGTTACAAGATAGGCTCAATGCAAAAGCTGACATGGGTCAATCCTGTGATAGTAAGGCAAGGCATCAAGGCTATCAAACAGGATGGGGTTAAAACGACGTGCTCAACATCCGCACACTAATCTCACACCAACCTCAAAGCTTTAACTTTCCAACTCCATCAAGCACTTTACAAACCGCAAATTTGATCACAAGCCTGACAACCACAAACCCGTTTGCAAGGAACAAAATGCTCACAACTCATAACGTTGCACACCTACCGCTTCAACTTCCGCATACACGTATAACGTCTTAAGGAACTAACGCATCGCGTTACTACGTCTACAAGTCGCACGTGATATCAAAATAATTCTCGAGTCTACTCAGAAGAATACGAGATCTTAGAAAGGAGAGACAAATGTCAAAGACAATACTCATAGATTTGAAAGAATATATCCAATTCCAGAAAAACAAGGATGTTCAAGCAATGAAGTTTGCTAGACACAATTCAATTGACAACTTCAAAGATAACCCTTAGATCAAAGAAGTTCAATAGGATCAATAAGAAGAAAATTAGCGCATCAGTTTGAAACAAACTCAAGCTGAGTCGAGGAAGCATGAGGTTTACAGAAGAGAATATTTCAAACCCAAGACAAAGCTCACAGAACTCAAGAGCACGATTAAAATACTTCCGAATACTTTGTTCATAAAAGAATCGAAAACTTGCGGAAAAATCATTTCGCAGTCTGGAAGAAAGTCAAGTAATAAACATTCTTCAAGAGAGTAACAAAAGCATAAACGTGACTTTGCTATAATACAACTTCATGTTGAAACAGATCATGTAGAATTTTAAAAACAAGGTGCACACAAGTTTGGCTAAAAGCTAAAACATTTCCTCAAATATTTTAGAAAGATAAATAGGTGCACAGCTTAACCAAAGGCAATCATAAAACTCAGAAAAGAAATCAAACGCTTGTTCAAAAATTTCCAAAGCTCATATTCAAACAAGCGTGTATAAAATCATGGCAAAGACGAAGGAGAAAATTAAACTCTCTTTAGAAAGAAAATTCCGAGGTAAAATTTTGCTTACAATCTGGTAAGGAAATAGGCGGTGCGTTACAAACAAACCAATTTCCACTAAACAAGGGAGCTTTTCCAAAACCTCATTTAAAAATGGCGCATGCCAACTTTAAATTAATTTCGTCAAAATTGGGCAATGGTTTCAATCTCAATCAAGCAACAGAAAATAAATTCCGTTTAATATTTCTTCAAAGAGAATTCAAAATTCTTTTAAAAGGTTCAAAACAAGACTCCAAAAGTGTTCTTGAAATCACCATCTCAGAAGAACATTCAAGAAGTTTAAGATGTACTAAAAAGGAGTCAAGCCTTGCAAGAAAGGATCTTAAACCAAGGTAGCCCAAACAAGATTCACTAGGCATGAGTCATCAAACAAGCTTTCAATTGATCCAAAAGAATACAAAAGTCATAGGAAAAGACAACTCAATCATTTGTAATTTCTCAATGATAAATCTTTGACTAAAAACTCTTGTAGAAATAATGGGAGAATAAATAATGCACTAAATTGAAACGAATCAAACTGACTCACATAAGGATGAGATCCACAAGAGAAGACAAACCAAGATCAATGGTAATGTTTTCAAGATGTAAAAGATTAGTTAAAGACAGAGTCACGTATGACATTCATAGAGGTGAAAAGCTTAAGAGAGAACTTAGTCCGTTCATAAGAAGAAAGCTATGAGTCCAACATTTTCAAAAGAACAACAATGGCATAAACCATGTAGTATGCTAAATCAAACTCAAATTAAAATGAATTAAGTAAAGTTTATCAAACGAAACTCAACCGGGATAAAAGCGAGAAATCCCCTTTCTTTCCAGAATTTCGAAAAACACCCCAAATACATAATCAAACGAAGATGTACATTGGAACTATAGTAAAATTACTAGAGAGTTAATTTACTTTTAAAGTAAGTGCAATTCCGTGAACCGGTAAAAACACAGGCAAGGTATTAAAATAGAGAGTTGCTAAACTGTATAAATAATTCCAAAGTCTCATTTATAGAAAAGTATATATCTAATCAACAGCAATTTATAAAATCTCAAAATTGGCTATGATCACTGTCCAGTAAGAGAAAAACTGAATCAACAATTTCTCAAAGAATGGAATCAGAACCCGGAGTTAAAAGTCACAGCACATTAAGACAAGTTCAAGGCTATATCAAAGAATACTTGAATCAGGAAGAACTCAAACAGAGAAAGACAGAGGCAACAAGGATTCCAAACAAGCATATGCAATTGAGATCAAACAAGAATGCATATGAATAGAGAAATAGAGTGAAAACATCAAATTACTTTTTGAAAGGAGTAGTAAACAAGAACTTCAAGTTAGGACATGAAAGAACAAGTCGACTCGAATGAAATTCAAGACACATAACTGAATAGCCTCGAGAAATAGTTTCTAGCGTTCTCAAAACCCGCGATTCGCTCTACTCAAAACTCGGATTTCATCTATGATAACCCACTAGTGCTTTCATATACATAATTCACTAGTATTAAGCCGGCCAAACTTAATACCAAGAATCATGCAATGCAAGACTAACAGCGTTAATCAATAGATCGTCATGTGCATAAAGCTCTAATTCTCGTCATTCAACAAGGCCTAGTACATGACAAACGCTCAGAGTATGCAATTGAAGCATAGTCAGTCCATTCCTCAGGCTCTACAGGAAGAACTGCTCTGATACCATAATGTAACACCCTAACTACCAAAGCTCACGCTTCCGGCTGCGCAACTCTGATAGCTCGGATATTACGACGACTTTTATACTATTTAATACTAAAATATGAGCCTGTTTAAAACTTAAACCGTGAAACCGCTCCCAAAAATACTTTCGTTCGATGACGTACATTCACAGAATATCATACAACTTACAAAAGTTCATAAAGAGTACATCCATATATATACACATATATATAAATAATATTACAAGCATTAGACAATACAATTCCTATCCCTCTTATAGAATATCTCAAGATAAAGGCGAGGGTACAAATAATAGTCTAAAGCAATATAGAGCATTTCAACAACAACTAAATAAACTCATCGTGACTTCTGCGCCCATATCCTGAAAGGGGAAAAATGTAGGGGGGTGAGAACATCATCCTCGAAAGGGTTCTCAGTAGAGGGTTTTTGGGAATTACTGTAATAGGATACGTGAAGATAATCGCACCAGTGATTCATAACCGTCTCATGCCTCTTTTCAAAAACAACGGTTTACAATGAAAGTAAAGTCGGAAATCTTTTCGGAAAGAAGAACCGTTCAATTCTCAAAAACTCAAAAGCCTTTCAAAACGGTTTATCTATGCGAAACCAAAATAGCCTTTCATAATTTTATTCCAAACCAGAAACACAAAACCAAAATCAACCATCAGTTAATCTCTTTCCAACCACGGCCCTAGGCCCAAACAATCCAACCAACAACCAATCACCACAATCCAACAGAGTCCCAGATGCAAACACAGATATGAAGTTCAAGCACAAACAAACAGTTATTACAAGTAGAACAGTTAGCAATTAATTACATAGGCAAACCAAGTATAATAAGCACACCCAACCAATGTCACACAAATGCATATGATGCATGCCTGTCCCTAGTGGCTGATGATATCATCTGTCGGTTATAGAGCCAACCCGACAAGTCCTGGTAGCTAACCATTGGACTGTCCCTCTGTCGTGCATCCCCAACTCGAGTTATACTCATCATAAACTTGATCATAATCATGATCCATATCCATCACCCTCACTGGTGAATATTTATCCATCACCATCACTGGTGAATATTTATGGGGGCGAGCTCATCCGGGCCTTTCACAGTGCCCGGCCACACTTACGACATAGGGTCAACAGAGTATCAAGTCTCAACCTGGAGCACGTGGTGGCTAGCCACTGCTACTACCCAGGGAAACTCGTATCTCAGATAGTGGAAGTGCAAAATCACAATTATCAATATCTCAGCATATATGCATTCATTCTCAGCCATGGATCAACATCCATCTTAGCCATCCGGCTCACGGTTCAATCCAGAACCAGCCAATATTCATAAATCATACACAGCCATTCCGGCTCACGGTTCAATCCAGAACCAGCCAATATTCATAAATCATACACAGCCATTCAGGCTCACGATAAAACAGCACTTCCACATTCAAAATCATCAAATTCATGAAATCGGCATTTAAGCCATAAATCACTTTCTCAATTCATTTCACTTTGAAATCAAGTTTCAACTCTTTTCAGCCTTGGCTTTAAAGATCTCATTTCTCAAATCATCTCAGGCTCATAAGCCACTTTTACCCAAGGTAAATTCCCCTTTTAAAAACAATGCCACTCTCGGCATCCTCTTTCCACAACTTCCATAATCATGGTAAGTTAAAAGCCTCTTTGAGATATTCAAAATCACCCATCCAACAATGGGATTTTATAATAAAAGTTTCTCGGCAGAGTCCCAAGTCTTTAGGGGAGAATAACATAACTCATTTCGCCAAATTCATTTAAAATCGTTAAAACATTGGCTTTCCGATTTGAGTAATAAAATAGGATCTAAGACAAACCGAGTCACGTAATCATTTACTTCTTTCAAAGCCGTTTCCTTTACCTAGGTAAAACCAGCTTCAACCCCCATGATAAATTCTAAAGCATTTCGACTGTTCAAAATTGTTTTAGTCTTGCAAAAGTTCAGAATTCAAGGAGCACTTAAAACCTTTCTCAAACATTTCAAAATGAAACTTGTCAATAGACATTCAGGTTCTTTCAAAGCCATTGAAACTTCTTTAATTGAAACCCCCAAGTCAAATTCAAAGGCATAAACCCTTTTCACCTTCAAACAGCTTTAAAACACAAGTTTCACCTAAATAACTTTCTCTTGAAAGAGATACAATGCCTTTCTTAAGAAGCAAGACTAAATTACAATTTCCCCTTTTACTAACTCATTTCAAAATCATGAATCATCCTTTTCTTGATAATTCAAATAAAATAGTAGAAGTCTTTAACTCATCATTCTCCAAACAACATTTCAATAAAGACTCGGATTTTATAGAAATTTCGGCAGCACCTCCCCTAAAACTTGGACTTTGCCACCCGGTTCGGGTCCCAACTAAACCGTTCCACAATCCTTTTCAACAGCCCAAAATCCAAAATCAGTTCAAGGCAAGCCAAATCCAACAACCATTTAAATTCCATATTCCAAGAAAACCGTTTCAAAAATCAAATCATTATCAGCCGAATAAACTCATTTCTAAAGTTTCAAAGAAACGGTTCAGCAATAGTCATTTATCAAACCAGATCATTAAAGCAAGCCAAGCTGAATTCAAGAGTGTATTCTATTTTTTTCACATTCTCAAGAAAGTCCATTCAACTCAAATCGATTTCCAATGAATTAAACTCGATCTCAAAGCTTTAAAAGAATCAATTTCAAAAGCGTTTCGTTTCACAGGGCCACACAACAGTCGAGTTAAACCAACACCCATAATCATACAAAACAACCAAACAATACATAGGACTGATACAATCACCAAATACACATCCTCACATCAGTACCCATATGTAATAATTCCAATATACAAAATATAGTTTTCGGAAAGCGCCCCTACCTCAAAACGCAATTCCATAATCCAAACGTCTCATAGAGTCCTTTCCGCCTCGACCCGAACTGACGGCAACCAAAACCTCAGCTCCAAGCCACTTTCGCAACAGTCTTAACAACTCTAATCGCAACATACAACAACCGAAACTCAATCTTATAGCAATTAATGCCATAATCCTCAGCGTGAGATTACAGAACAGTAACGAAAGGGCTTTCAAATCGAAACGCTTACCGAACCGAAGAAGAAACGGCTGAACCGAAATGGCGGCGGTCTCCGAACCAGTTCAACGGCAGCCCGGCAGCCACCTCAAGCGGCTGCGGCGACAAATTCCGATCACGACATCTGAAACCAACACACAGCGACTATAGTATTCCCGGAATTCAAAAAGGACAGAAACCACAATTAAAACCCTTACCGGCAAACTCTTCCAGCAGCGGCAGCAGGGTCTCAAGTGGGAGAAGCTCAGCCCGGAGCTCCGTCGGTGATCCCGGAAGTCAGAGCGGCCCAAATCATGGTGACTCAGCCTGCTCCTCTTCCTATAGCGATTCCCGTAACAACATCACACACCAAAAGGGGTAGGGAATGGCAGAGCTCAGCCACGGTGAAGTAGGGCGGTACAACGGCGGCCAAGCACAGTCCTCTAAACGGTAGTGATGCGGCCACAGCTCCTCTTCTCCGTGTTCGTCGGCGACAGGGAAGCACAAAGGCAGCACCTTCTCTTTCTCAGCGGACCAAAGCAACGGAGGCAGAAGGACTCATCTTGCTTCTCCAGCTCGCGTCTTCCCCCTCTTGCCGGTAACAGCAACGCGGCTCGAGGTCCATGGACGGCGGCGACGGGACCCAAGTTATGCCCCTCTTCGACGCGTTCATCTCTCCTCCCTTAGCTTAGGTCACGAACAGAGAAGATCCATGGTGATGATGGCACAGCGACGCGGCAACGTGAGCTTGCAGCAGCGATGCCCAGGTGCGGCGGCGACGGCGCACGACAGCGCCCCTTCCTCCTCTTTCCTCGCGCCAGCTTCGACAGATTGACAGTGGCGGAGGCGGCGCGAGTCCTCTCTCTTCTTCGCGATTTATGGCATCGGGGAGGGCGGCTTCTGCGGTGGCGCCAGGGAGTGACGGCAGTGCGCGAAGCTTCTCCAACGACGGCAACAACGCGACGGCGCGGTGGCGCGGCGACGGCAACACGATGAGCTTCCTTCCGCCTCTCCTCTGCCGCAACTCAGTCTCCATCTCCCTCTCTGCCTCAGTTTCTCTCTTTCATGGAAATCAAGGAGAATTGCGTGTATTGCCGCTGCTGTTAGAAGGGAAGGCTGCAGCAGCTGTGGGGAAACCGGGTCGGGTTAGGGTTTTTAGGGTTAGGGTTTCATTTCAAAAATTAGGGTTATGAGCATTTTAGTAATTGCAAATGAAATTGGGGATAATATAGTAATTGAAACCCAAATTAACTCCAACACTAATCATATAGGAAAATACTATTTGCTCATCAACTTTACAAATTATTTTCAATAAAATGCCCAAATCAAATAATTAGAGATGATATAGTTAAATCCTTTATTTTCCCAAAATAGCAGTATTACTATTTTAAAATATTAATTATTTAATCCAAACCATATGAAAACCCTTATTATTTCACAACTATCAACTTTATACTTTAAATATAGAAAATAATCCAATAATTATAAAATTGGATAATAATCATAAATTATCTCAAGTTCAATAAATCAAAACTTGCCTTAATTATCTTTAATAAAATGATTTCTGAAATTAAGGCTGTAAATAACTATATGATTTGAAACTTGATCATAAAAAGACTTTTCAAAGGTTCTGGGTCTTACATTGAGTCCTTGTAGGACCAGAAAGATCAATATGTAGCATTTCCAAAGTTCTTTTGGTTGAGATGTCATCCTTGGGTTTGAAAAAAACTTTTTTGTTTATTTACCCAATTGACAAGCATCACAAGTGATGTCATTGTCAAATTTTATTTTTAGGAAGATATCTAACCAAATTCTTTTTCGCAAGCTTAGAAACTAGAAACATGCTTGTATGTTCTATTTTCTTATGCCATAACTATTTCTCAGAATCTATGGAAATAAAACAAGCTACATTTTGTTCTATTAGTTCCTCTAAGGTTAGTCCATACACATTCTCGCATCTTATAACTTCAAACAAAATTTCACCAGATTTTTCACACACAACCAACCATTTCAATTTCTTGAAAATAGTCAAACAACAAAAATCACACAATTTTCTCATGCCTAGAAGATTGTGGTTCAACCAATCAACTCAAAATACAACATCAATGAAAGTTGAGAAATTCTTACCAACCTTACCTACGGCCACTGGTGCATGAAATTGTGAGTGCATTTTTCACAATTCCGCACAACTAACCAGCAAGTGCACTGGGTCGTCCAAGTAATACCTTACGTGAGTAAGGGTCGATCCCACGGAGATTGTCGGCTTGAAGCAAGCTATGGTTATTTTGTAAATCTTAGTCAGGAGATTAATGATAAGAGTGATTATATTTATGAAAAATAAATAACATAAAATAAACAGTACTTGTGATTCAGTAATGAGACACAGGTTAAGGTTCCGGAGATGCTCTGTCATCTGAATCTCTGCTTTCCTACTGTCTTCTTCTCTAAACACGCATGGCCTCCTTCCATTATCTGTCAGTTTTCACTAGCGTCGGAATAGGACCATTATCCTTTTGCACACTGTCACTGCGCCCAACATTCACGAGTTTAATGCTCGTCACAGTCATCCCCTTCCAAATCCTACTCGGAATACCACAGACAAGGTTTAGACTTTTCGGATCCCAGGAATGCTGCCAATGATTCTAGCCTATACCACGAAGGTTCTAACCTCCGGACTCGGTCCGTGGATTAGAAACCCAAGAGATACGCACTCAAGCGGTCGCCCAATGACTATGTTGAGCTCAGATAGAACGGAGTGGTTGTCAGGCACACGTTCATAGGGTTGAGGATAATGATGAGTGTCACGGATCATCATATTCTCCATATTGAAGTACGAGTGAGTATCTTAGAATAGAATCAAGCGTAATTGAATAGAAAACAGTAGTAATTGCATTAATCCACTGAAACACAGCAGAGCTCCTCACCCCCACCTATGGGGTTTAGAGACTAATTCCATCAAAGGTACAATATGAAATGTAAAAATGTCATAAGATGTTCAATAAATCTCTAAAAGTAGTTTTTATATTAAACTAGAAACCTAGGTTTACAGAAAATGAGTAACTAAGTGCAGATAGTGCAGAAATCCACCTCTGGGACCCACTTGGTGTGTGCTTGGGCTAAGAATTGAAGCTTTTTCGTGCTTAGGCTATTCCTGGAGTTAAACGCCAGCTTTGGTACCAGTTTGGGCGTTTAACTCCAATTCTGGTGCCAGTTTGGGTGTTTTACGCCAGAATTTTTAGGCTGAATTTGAACACCAGTTTGGGCCATTAAATCTCGAGCAAAGTATGGACTATTATATATTTTTGGAAAGCCCAGAATGTCTACTTTCCAACGCAATTAAGAGCGCACAAATTGGGCCTCTGTAGCTCCAGAAAATCCAGTTTGAATGTAGAGAGGTCAGAATCCAACAGCATCTGCATTCATTTTTCAGCCTCTAAATCAGATTTTTGCTCAGGTCCTTCAATTTCAGCCAGAAAATACCTAAAATCATAGAAAAATACACGAACTCATAGTAAAGCCCAGAAATGTGATTTTTGAATAAAAACTAATAAAAATATAATTAAAAGTAACTAAAATATACTAAAAACTACCTAAAAATAATGCCAAAAAGGGTATAAATTATCCGCTCATCACAACACCAAACTTAAATTGTTGCTTGTCCCCAAGCAACTAAAAACAAAATAGGATAAAAAGAAGAGAATATACAATAAATTTCAAAAAACATCAATGAAGATTAGTCTTAATTAGATGAGCGGGACTAGTGGCTTTTTACTTCTGAACAGTTTTGGCATCTCACTTTATCCTGTGAAGTTCAGAATGATTGGCATCCATAAGAACTCAGAATTCAGATAGTGTCATTGATTCTCCTAGTTTAGTATGTTGATTCTTGAACACAGCTACTTTATGAGTCTTGGTCGTGACCCTAAGCATTTTGTTTTCCAGTATTACCACCGGATACATAAATGCCACAGACACATAACTGGGTGAACCTTTTCAGATTGTGACTCAGCTTTGCTAGAGTCCCCAGTTAAAGGTGCCCAGAGCTCTTAAGCATACTCTTTTTGCTTTGGACCATGACTTTAACCGCTCAGTCTCAAGCTTTTTACTTGACACCTTCACGCCACAAGCACATGGTTAGGGACAGCTTGATTTAGCCGCTTATGCTAGGATTTTATTCCTTTAGGCCCTCCTATCCATTAATGCTCAAAGCCTTGGATCCTTTTTACCCTTGCCTTTTAGTTTAAAGGGCTATTGGATTTTTCTACTTGCTTTTTCTTTTTATTTCTTCTTTTTTTCTTTTTTTTCGCAAGCTTTTGCTATTCACTACTTTTTCTTGCTTCAAGAATCAATTTTATGATTTTTCAGATTATCAATAACATTTATCCTTTTTCATTATTCTTTCAAGAGCCAACAACTTTAACATTCATGAACAACAATATCAAAAATATGCACTGTTCAAGCATTCATTCAGAGAATAAAAGGTATTGCCACCACATCAAAATAATTAAACTAATTTCAAGATAGAATTTGAAATCCATGTACTTCTTTTTCTTTTTCAGAAAATAATTTTTTTCATTTAAGAAAGGTGAAGGATTTGTAGGACATTCATATTTTTAAAACATAGACACTAGACAGTAATGATCATGTAATAAAGACACAAACATAGACAAAACATAAAGCATAAAAATCGAAAAACAGAAAAATAAGAACAAGGAAATTAAAGAATGGGTCCACCTTAGTGACGGCGGCTAGTTCTTCCTCTTGAAGATCCTATGGAGTGCTTGAGCTCCTCTATGTCTCTTCCTTGCCTTTGTTGCTCTTCCCTCATGGCTCTTGTTGAGGTCCATGAGTGGACTCTCTTGTTTGCTCCATCTTCTTTCTAGTGATGGGCTTTTGAGATGAATCTCTCCATCAACTATGACTCAGAGTTGGAAGCAACTGCCTTCCCTTTCCTCTTCCTAGAGGTTTCTTCGGCCTTAGGTGTCATTAATGGTTATGGAAAAATAAAAAGCAAAGCTTTTTCCACACCAAACTTAAAAGGTTTGCTCGTCCTCGAGCAAAAGAAGAAAGAAGGGAGTAGAATAAGAATGATGCAATTAATTTTGAAATCTTATTACTGTATACAAGAAAATGTTTAAAAGGATTTAAAAAGAAGTTGAAAAGATATGTAAGTTTTGAAAACGTTTTGGAAGGAATTGAAAAGAATTAAAAAGAATTGGAAAGATTATTAATATTTGAAAATAGAAATTGAAAGATGAACGTTTGAAATATGTTTGATGCAAAAATTATGAATTAAAACATGAAAAATTGAAAAAAAAAATCGAATTGGAAACAAAATTACCTCCCTTGTGTCATCCTGGCATTAAATGCCCAGAATGCTATCCATTCTGGCGTTTAACGCCCACTTGACTGCCTATTTGGGCATTTAACGCCCAACCAGATACCCTGGCTGGCATTAAACGCCAGGATTCCTTCTTTACTGGGCATTTTTCTGAACGCCCAGAATGCTGCCTATTCTGGCATTTAGCGCCCAGAATGATACCTTTTCTGGTGTTAAACTCCCAGAATGATAGCCATTCTGGCGTTTAACGCCCAAAATGCCCCCTTTACTGGCGTTTTGACGCCAGTGAGCTCCTTTTCTGTGTGATTCCTCTGCTTTATGTCCTGAACCTCTATTTCTCTGACTTATTCACTGAAATGCATATAACTAACATAGATAACAAAATTAAATAGACTTATATAATTGTTACAAACATCTAATTTTTTATAATGGCTGGGTTGCCTCCCAGCAAGCGCTTCTTTATTGTCTTTAGCTGGACTTGACTGAGCTTTTAATTTAGTCTCAGTTTTGAGCATTCTTGCTCAATATTGCCTTCAAGATAATGTTTGACTCTTTGTCCATTAACAATGAACTTTTTGTCAGAGTCAATATCCTGAAGCTCTACATATCCATATGGTGACACACTTGTAATCACATATGGTCCCTTCCACCGGGATTTCAATTTCCCAGGGAACAATCTGAGCCTGGAGTTAAACAGCAGAACCTTCTGTCCTGGCTCAAAGACTCTAGATTCAGCTTTCTGTCATGCCATTTTTTTGCTTTCTCCTTGTAAATTTTAGCATTTTCGAAAGCATTGAGTCTGAACTCCTCCAGCTCATTCAACTGGAGTAATCTTTTCTTTCCAGCTACCTTTGCATCAAGGTTTAGGAATCTGGTTGCCCAGTAGGCCTTGTGTTCTAGTTCTACTGGCATATGACAGGCTTTTCCATACACAAGCTGGTATGGAGAGGTCCCTATAGGAGTCTTGAATGCTGTTCTATATGCCCACAGAGCATCATCCAGACTTCTTGCCCAATCCTTTCTACGGGTACTTACAGTCCGTTCCAGAATTTGTTTTAGTTCTCTATTCGAGACTTCAGCCTGCCCATTTGTCTATGGATGATATGGAGTCGCCACTTTATGGTTAATTCCATATCATACCAAAGCATAGTCAAGCTGTTTATTACAGAAATGAGTGCCTCCATCACTGATAAGTATCCTAGGGACACCGAACCTGCTGAAGATATGCTTCTGGAGGAACATCATTACTGTCTTGGTATCATTAGTGGGTGTTGCAATTGCCTCTACCCATTTGGATACATAATCGACTGCCACTAGGATATAAGTGTTTGAATATGATGGTGGGAAAGGCCCCATGAAGTCAATACCCCATACATCAAATAACTCAATCTCTAAGATCCCTTGCTGAGGCATGGTATAACCGTGAGGCAGATTACCAGCTCTCTGACAACTGTCACAGTTACGTACAAACTCTCGGGAGTCTCTATAGAGAGTGGGCCAGTAGAAACCACATTGGAGAACCTTGGTGGCTATTCGCTCACCTCCAAAATATCCTCCATATTGTGATCCATGGCAATGCCATAGGATCTTCTGTGCCTCTTCTCTAGGCACACATCTGTGGATTACTCTGTCTGCAAACCTTCTAAAGAGATGTGGTTCATCCCACAAGTAGTACTTTGCATCAGAAATTAATTTTTTCATTTACTGCTTACTGTACTCTTTGGGTATGAATCTCACAGCTTTATAGTTTGCAATATCTGCAAACCATGGTAATTCCTGAATGACAAAGAGTTGCTCATCCGGAAAGGTTTCAGAGATCTCAGTAGGAGAGAGGGACGCCCCTTCTACTGGTTCTATCCGGGACAGGTGATCTGCTACTTGGTTCTCTGTCCCTTTTATATCTCTTATTTCTATATCAAACTCTTGCAGAAGCAACACCCATCTTATGAGTCTGGGTTTTGAATCCTGCTTTGTGAGGAGATATTTTAGAGCAGCATGGTCAGTGTACACAACTACTTTTGATCCTACTAAATAAGAACTGAACTTGTCAATGGCATAAACCACTGCAAGTAACTCCTTTTCTGTGGTTGTGTAATTCTTCTATGCATCATTTAAAACACGGCTAGCATAATAAATAACATGCAGAAGCTTGTTATGCCTCTGTCCCAATACTACACCAATGGCATGGTCACTGGCATCACACATTAGTTCGAATGGTAATGTCCAGTCTGGTGCAGAAATAACTGGTGCTGTGACCAACTTAGCTTTCAGAGTTTCAAACGCGTGCAGATAGTCAGTGTCAAAGACAAATGGCGTGTCAGCAGCTAGCAAATTACTCAGAGGTTTTGCAATTTTTGAAAAATCCTTTATAAATCTCCTATAGAATCCTGCATGCCCTAGAAAGGTTCTAATTGCCTTAACATTGGCAGGTGGTGGTAATTTTTTAATTACCTCTACCTTAGCTTGATCCACCTCTATTCCCTTATTCAAAATTTTGTGCCCAAGGACAATTCCTTCAGTCACCATAAAGTGACATTTTTCCCAGTTTAAAACTAGGTTAGTCTCTTAGCACCTTTTTATAACAAGTGCTAGATGGTCAAGGCAGGAGCTGAATGAGTCTCCGAATACTGAGAAGTCATCCATGAAGACTTCCAGAAACTTCTCTACCATATCAGAGAATATAGAGAGCATGCACATCTGAAAGGTTGCAGGTGCATTGCACAGACCAAATGGCATCCTTCTGTAGGCAAATACTCCAGATGGACATGTGAATACTATTTTCTCTTGGTCTTGAGGGTCTACTGCAATTTAGTTGTAACCTGAATAGCCATCCAAAAAGCAGTAGTATTCATGACCTGCTAGTCTCTCTAGCATCTGGTCTATGAATGGTAAAGGAAAATGATCCTTCCTGGTGGCTGTATTGAGCCTTCTGTAGTCAATACACATACGCCACCCTGTAACTGTTTTTGTAGGAACCAGTTCATTCTTTTCATTACGAACCACTGTCATGCCTCCCTTCTTGGGGACAACTTAGACAGGGCTCACCCAGGGGCTATCAGAAATAGGATAAATAATCCCAGCCTCCAGTAACTTAGTGACCTCTTTCTACACCACCTCCTTCATGGCTGGATTTAGCCGCCTCTGTGGTTGAACCACTGGCTTAGCATCATCCTCCAATAGGATCTTGTGCATGCATCTTGCTGGGCTAATACCCTTAAGATAACTTATGGACCACCCAAGAGCTGTCTTGTGTGTCCTTAGCACCTGAATTAGTACTTTCTCTTCCTGTGGATTTAAAGTAGAGCTTATGATCACCGAAAAAGTGTCACCTTCTCCCAGAAATACATATTTCAGGGATGGTGGTAGTGGTTTAAGCTCGGGTTTAGGAGGCTTCTCCTCTTCCTGAGGAGTTTTCAGATGTCCTTCTGTTCTCTCTGGTTCCTCCAGATGAGGCTGAACATCCTTAAAAATGTCCTCTAGCTCTAATTCGAGACTCTCAGTCATATTGACCTCTTCCACCAAGGAGTTAATAACATCTGCACTCAGACAGTCTTTTGGTGTGTCTGGATGCTGCATAGCTTTGACAGCATTCAACTTAAACTCATCCTCATTGACTCTTAGGGTTATCTCTCCTCTATGGATGTCAATGAGGGTTCGTCCAATTGCTAGGAAAGGTCTTCCTAGAATGAGGGTTGCACTCTTGTGCTCCTCCATTTCCAACACTAAAAAGTCAATAGGAAAGGCAAAGGGCCCAACCTTGACAATCATGTCCTCAATTATCCTGATGGGATTTTAATGGAGCCATCAGCAAGTTGGAGGCATATCTGGGTTGGTTTAACTTCATCAGTCAAACCAAGCTTTTTGACAGTGGATGCAGGTATTAGGTTGATACTTGCCCCAAGGTCACATAGAGCTGTCTTGGTACAAGCATCCTCTAATGTGCATGGTATCATAAAGCTTCTGGGATCTTTAAGCCTCTCTGGTAGGCTTTTCAGAATGACTGCACTGCATTCTTCAGTGAGGAAAACTTTTTCAATTTCTTTCCAATCCTTCTTATGGCTTAAGATCTCTTTCATGAACTTAGCATAAGAGGGTATTTGCTCAAGTGCCTCTGCAAACGGAATCTTTATTTCAAGAGTCCTGAGATAGTCTGCAAAGCGGGCAAATTGTTTATCATATTCCGCTTGGCAGAGTTTCTGAGGATAAGGCATCTTGGCTTTATATTCTTCAACCTTGGTTGCTGCAGGTTTATTTCCTACAGAAGTGGTTGGAGAAGCCTGCTTAAGGGGGTTGTTATCAGCACTTGCAAGTGTCTGACCCCTTTTGTGGCG
This sequence comes from Arachis hypogaea, assembly GCF_003086295.3. Taxonomy (NCBI): domain Eukaryota; kingdom Viridiplantae; phylum Streptophyta; class Magnoliopsida; order Fabales; family Fabaceae; genus Arachis; species Arachis hypogaea. Next base: position 46,128,878 of record NC_092054.1, on the reverse strand, counting down.
TTTGAACGCCAGAATTGGGGGCTGCATGGGCGTTTAATGCCAGATTGCCACCCTTTTCTAGCGTCTTGATGCCAGAATTGGCTGTCCCTTTGGCATTTAACGCCACCTTTTCACCCTTTTCTGGCGTTTGAACGCCAGAATTATTCCTCTTTGGTCTCTTACTGTCCTCAGAGGAATTTTGGGTAGTGGTTTGGTTATCCTTTAGTAGCTGTTCCTTTCTTGGCTTCCTGCTACCTTTGATTGATACATTCAATGTTTTCCCACTCCTTAATTAAACAGCTTGGCATTCTTCTGTTATCTATTTAGACAGCTGCTGTCTTGTCTGATCCAATTGTGCTTCCATATTTTGGTTGGAATTTTTAGTATCTTGGAGAATCTCTTTGAATTCTGTGAATTGTTTTGTTATAATAAGCAATTGCTGATTGAGTTCAGCAACTTGTTCTTGAGGACTAAGTTCAGTGGATACTGCTTTAGCCTCTTCTTTCAGGGAGGACTCACTACTCAAGTACAGATGCTGATTTCTAGCAACTGTATCAATGAGCTCTTGAGCCTCTTCAATTGTCTTTCTCATATATATAGATCCACCAGCTGAGTGATCTAGAGATATTTGAGCTTTTTCTGTAAGCCCATAGTAAAAGATGTCTAACTGCACCCACTCTGAAAATATTTCAGAGGGGTATTTCCTTAGCATCCCTCTGTACCTCTCCCAGGCATTATAAAGGGATTCATCATCCTCTTGTTTAAAGCCTTGGATGTCCAACCTTAGCTGTGTCATCCTTTTTGGAGGAAAATATTGATTCAGGAATTTATCTGATAACTGTTTCCATGTTCTTATGCTTGCTGTGGGTTGGTTATTTAACCACCTCTTAGCTTGATCTTTTACAGCAAATGGAAACAATAATAATCTGTAGACATTCTGATCCACTTCTTTATCACGTCAGCAATTTGTAAGAATTATGCCAGAAACTCAGTAGGTTCTTCCTGTGGAAGACCAGAATACTGACAATTTTACTGCACCATGATAATGAGTTGAGGATTCAGCTCAAAACTGCTTGCTCTGATGGGGGGTATACAGATACTACTCCCGTATGCAGCAGTAATGGGGTTAGCATATGACCCCAGAGTCCTTTTGGACTGTTCATTTCCACTTAGGTCCATGATGGAGAAAAGAAAATTGATGTGAATTGCAAATAAAATATATTTTTATTTTTATTTTATTTAATTAAAAACAAACCAAATAAATAAAAAAATAAGATAAAATAAAATAATTAGAGAATAAAATATAAATCTTGAAAACTAGAAGAAAAATAAAAAGAAATTCGAAAACTAAAATAATTAATTAATTAAGAAGATTTGAAAAACTTTGGATATGATTTTTGAAAAAGATTTTGAATTTTGAAATTTTAAAACTAAGATAAGATAAAATAAAAATTTTTAAAATAAAAATCTAAATTTGTAAATGGAATTTTCGAGAATTCAATTAAATAAATAGAAAATATATTTTTGAATTTAGTGAGGAAAGAGAAAAACAATAAAATGACACCAAACTTAGAATTTTTAGATCAAAACAACGAAAACAAACAAGAAAACTTTGAATGTCACGATGAACACCAAGAACACTTTTTTAAAAATTTTTAAGAAAATAGAAACACAAAGGACACCAAACTTAAAAATATGAAACTAAACTCAAACAGAAGACTAAATTATGAAGTTATTAGTTTTTTTAAAATTTTCGAAAATAGTTTAAAAAAGTAAAATAAGGATTTTAAAATTTTAACCCAAAATAATAATAGAAGACTCAATGTTAGTGACTCTACACCAAAAAGACAAATTTTCCTAATCTAAGCAACAAAATAAACCGTCAGTTGTCCAAACTCAAACAATCCCCGGCAACGGCGCCAAAAACCTGGTGCACGAAATTGTGATTTCACTTTTCACAATTCCGTACAACTAACCAGCAAGTGCACTGGGTCGTCCAAGTAATACCTTACGTGAGTAAGGTCGATCCCACGGAGATTGTCGGCTTGAAGAAATCTATGGTTATTTTGTAAATCTTAGTCAGGAGATTAATGATAAGAGTAATTATATTTATGAAAAATAAATAACATAAAATAAACAGTATTTGTGATTCAGTAATGAGAAACAGGTTGAGGTTTCGGAGATGCTATGTCATCTGAATCTCTACTTTTCTACTGTCTTCTTCTCCAAACACGCATGGCCTCCTTCCATAGCAGGCTGTATGATCCTCTCGGATGAAAAATACCAAGCGCTGTCACCGTATAGCTAATCATCTGTCGGTTCTCACTAGCATCGGAATAGGACCATTATCCTTATGCACACTGTCACTGCGCCCAACATTCGCGAGTTTGAAGTTCGTCACAGTCATCCCCTTCCAAATCTTACTCGGAATACCACAGACAAGGTTTAGACTTTCCGGATCCCAGAAATGCTGCCAATGATTCTAGCCTATACCACGAAGGTTCTAACCTCCGGACTCGGTCCGTGGATTAGAAACCCAAGAGATACGCACTCAAGCTGTCGCCCAATGACTACGTTGAGCTCAGATAGAATGGAGTGGTTGTCAGGCATGCGTTCATAGGGTTGAGGATAATGATGAGTGTCACGGATCATCATATTCTCCATATTGAAGTACGAGTGAGTATCTTAGAATAGAATCAAGCGTAATTGAATAGAAAACAGTAGTAATTGCATTAATCCATTGAAATACAGCAGAGCTCCTCACCCCCACCTACGGGGTTTAGAGACTCATGCCGTCAAAGGTACAATATGAAATGTAAAAATGTCATGAGATGCTCAATGAATCTCTAAAAGTAGTTTTTATATTAAACTAGTAACCTAGGTTTACAGAAAATGAGTAACTAAGTGCAGATAGTGCAAAAATCCATTTTCAGGGCCCACTAGGTGTGTGCTTGGGCTGAGCATTGAAGATTTTTCGTGCTTAGGCTGTTCCTGGAGTTAAATGCCAGCTTTGGTGCCAGTTTGGGCGTTTAACTCCAATTCTGGTGCCAGTGTGGGCGTTTTACGCCATAATTTTTAGGCTAACTTTGAACGCCAGTTTGGGCCGTCAAATCTTGGACAAAGTATGGACTATTATATATTGCTGGAAAGCCCAGGATGTTTGCTTTCTAACGCAATTAATAGCGCACCAATTGGGCTTTTGTAGCTCTAGAAAATCCAGTTTGAATGCAGAGAGGTCAGAATCCAACAGCATCTGCAGTCATTTTTCAGCCTCTGAATCAGATTTTTGCTCAGGTCCCTCAATTTCAGCCAGAAAATATCTGAAATCATAGAAAAATAAACAAACTCATAGTAAAGCCCAGAAATGTGATTTTTGAATAAAAAGTAATAAAAATATCATAAAAAGTAACTAAAATATACTAAAAACTACCTAAAAACAATGCCAAAAAGGGTATAAATTATCCGCTCATCAGCCACAATTTTTCATTTACCATGGTCACTGAAAGTCACAAAGCTTCCATCAAATTCATTAAAGAAAGTGAATTTTTCGGTCATGTGCCTAGAGCATCTCCTATTCAAGTATCACATGTCTTTCTTCTTCTTGGATGCTAAGCAAAACTGCACAAATCTTTTAAGTGACCTTAGGTATCCAAACTAATTTGGATCCTTTGAAGTTAACCCTTCTTGGTTGCTCAAGAGCATTAAAATCATAGACAACCTTGTATGTTTTGTTTCCTACTCTTCTTTTTGTCAATAAAGCATTAAGAAGAAGAGTGACCAGATTTATTGCAATTAAAACAGTGATTTGTGTGAGCATGTTGCTGAAAACACTTTAAGATATGATGCTGATGGTGATCAAAAGATTTGAATTTTCTGGTATTTGAAAGGGTGCATTTCTTTTGAAAGATCCATCTCTAACATTAGTACCTTCTTTTTCCAGAAATCTTAAACCAAAATTTCTTGACACAGATGGGTATCTAGAACGTGAGACTCTTTTGTGAAAGAGAAATTTTCTAAAAATGTTCTCATTGTTAGAGATGTAACCCAAACCAGAGTTTATTTGAAGCAGGTTCAGGTTTTGAATAAGATGCATTTTTATAAAAAAAATATGGCTTTTCAAAATCAGCATCAATGTTAGATGAATATTCAAGACCAGATTTATCAAAAGATGATTTTATTTTTGTAGATGATGCTGTGAATGTGCAAGTGATTTTTTTTAAATGCATCATTTTTCATTACATACCCTAAACCTAATTTTTCAAACAAAGTTCTTTGATTAGCAAGTAATTTGTCTAAGTTGCTTGAGTTATGTGCAAATTTTGCTAAATCATGATTCAAACTTTTGATCATTTAATCTTTTATTTTCAGCAACAGATTTTTGAAAAGGATCAATAACATGCTTTCCTTTGAACTTTTCAATTTCAGATTTCAAAAATCTATTTTCTTCAATGAAATTAAAAGCACATTTGGTCACCTTCACATTTTCTTCCAAAAATATTTTCAGTTTTCAAAACTTCAAGCTCAGATTTGCAAATGTTCTATTTATTCAGCAATTTTTCAGAAAGGTGAGTGAGATTATCAATAATAACTTGCAAATCATCAAGAGATAAGTCATAGTAATTTACCTCTTCTTGTTGATCTTCATCTTAGGAATTTTCTTCCTCATCTGAGTCAATCTTGAGATCCTCTTAAGAAGCCATAATTCCCTTGGTTCCTTTGAGTTTCCACCTTTGCTTCTTCCTTTAAGTCTCATCATCCTTCTGAGTTTCCTATCAAAACAAGCAAACTCGTAATCTTATAAATAGTCACTGGATTCATCATCTAATGATTCAGTGCAAGATTTAAGAGCCACTCTCCCCTCTCCCTTTTTTTATCATCATAATTATTTTTTTTCATATGCTAGTAACTTTTCTCTCAACTTATTACAGGTTATTTCACTTTCCACTCTCTTGTCAAGCTTCTCAAGATTTTCCTCACTAGCATCTGTTCGGAATAAGTAATCCCAATAGCTTCCAAGCTATTACTGATGATAAAGAATGTCATCAATTGATTCTCCTTTCTTCATAGAGAACATCTCATACTCTTTGCTCATCATATCAATGTTGGTTTCTTTTACTTGTGTGGTGCCCTCATTTGTGACTTCAAACTTTATCCCAGATTTTCTTTGTTATTTTGCATCTTAAATCCTTCGGTATTCTTTGAAGCTAATTACACAGTTCAGCATGTTGACAGCATTGCCATTTAGTTTTTCTTTCCTTTTGTCATCTTCATTCTATTCTGCTTTGATTTTGGGAGAGACAACGCCACCAGGGCCATCCTTTGTAGGGACTTGAGGACAATTTATGATTATCTTCCACATGTTATAATCCACTGACTGAGAAGAGATCTTCATTCTTTCTTTTCAATAGTTGAAGGTTTTTTTTTTTAAAATGGAGATCTGTTGTTGGACTGTCCTTCTGTCAGAATATAAGCCACTGTGTTTGAACCCATGTAGTTCACCATCAGGATCTTTTCCTCCAAGCTGTGAAGCTTGATCTCTTTGAGACCAAGCTCTGATACCAATTGATGATAATTAGTGGCTAAGAGAAGGGGGGTTGAATCTTAACCCCTCTTTTTGCTGAATATTACTTTCTGCCTTTTAAGATAGCTTCAGGAGATATTTCTGCTTTTTGTCTCATAACCGGTTAGGAGATATTTTTCAATTTTGTCTCCTACGCAACAGAATCAGAAATAGAGTAGATGAGAAAGAGAGAATCACACCCAGAAGTATCCTGGTTTAGCTGCTAAGTGCAATGCAGCCTACATCCAGTCTCCATCACAACAGTGATGGAATATTACTATAATCAACAGATTACATACACCAATTCTTCCCTAGGAACTACCCATTCCTATCCGGGACAAGTGCATAATCTATCCCCAAAACTGAACTTGACTTGGTCACCTACCAAGCTTTCAATTACAAAGTGCTAACCCAACTTGCAAGGGAACAAGTCCAGATTCTACCCCAACCTGAACGTGACTAGACCTCAATCTAGCTTTCAACCGTAAAGTGCTAACCTAACTTGCAAGGGGATCCCCTCAGGATCATGACAACAAAACAGAAATATATACAAAGAATTTCTGAGATAATAATGGCTTTTTCTTTAACGCTCTGCCTTTTTCCACTCATTGACTTTTTCTTACAAAACCTCACATTTTGCCTTTTACCAATGAAACACAGACAGACTCACTGAGAAAAAGAAATATTCAATGAAAGCCATGAAGGAGAAGAATAAATAGCTCAAAGTGCTATGCGAACCCAAACGTGTGCTCTCACTCCTTGTCTCAAGCCTTGACCGTTCACCCTTATTATAGAAGGGGAAGCTTCCAAGGTTGAAATGGTACAACCGAGCCAACTTCTTCTTTTTCAACACCAAATTGGTTTGGACAGAGAGACGAGAGAGGGAACCGAAAGCTAAACTGATGATTACCAAAAGCATGGGTTTGGATTTTCACACTAAAAATAGAATTTATCCGTTGCAAGTATAGTCCAAACCCAACAATTGATCATCAATCAAATTATAATCCTAAAGATGTCACAATCAACACAAAATAACTGGGAGTTTTAAGTCCCGGGTCGTTCTCCCTAGGAACTAGTGACCACAAGTGCATACAATTTTTGGTTGTGGGAAATAAGGGGTGTTTTCAATGATAAGGAAGCAACAAATAAAGAGATAAAAGAACAAGACAAAATTGTAATTAATAAACTAATGAAAGAACAAAAGAACTATGTATGTAATATAAACAAGTAAGGCTAAAAGGTAATGGAAAAGTGGTTCAAAACATAAATGAAACCTTGACTTGGGATGAGTTATGGGACCCCTTCCTTGCCATAGCCACAACTATGATAATTATCATGAGTTAATCTCGCCTAGTTAACCCCAAACATTGAGGAGTAAGTCAAGCAAGCATAATTGACCTTAATCCATAAGTTCTAACCAACTTACCAAACTAGTTGGTAAAAGACTAGCTTTAATGGAAACAAGAATTAACTAACTCCTCAAGAATTACTACTAAATATTGGTCATTATGGCTCTAATAATCCATAAACTCATTCCCAAGTTAAGGGGTGAAAATCTACCTCATAATTAAAATTGGCATTTCATCAAACATATAGAGTGCATAAACATAAAACATGGCAAAATTGGGAAAATAGTAAAAGCTATGAACCATAAATGATCAAAATCAATAAAAGCAACTCAAACAAACATATAAAAGCCATCAAACATCAAAATTAACAACTAGGAATTCAAAATTGCAAAACTATGTGAATATTGACAAGAGATAGTAAGATATATGAAAGTGTAGAACAAGTAATGTAATTGAAAGAGAAATTAAAGAAATACTTACAATGCTATTGCTAGAATCCAAAATCAAACTTGTAATATAAAATTCTACAAACCCTAATTAGAACCCTAAGAGAGAATTTCCTAATCAACACTACTCCTACTCCTACTATGTGTTTTTCCTATTCTAAGATGGCTCTCTTTGTTATGTGTTGTTGCTCCTTTATATAGCCCTTCATTTCAACCTCCAAGCCTTCAGAGATGGGCCAAAAGAGCCTCAAAATTGCGAGTCACGTGCACTTTTAATGAAGGCACGCACTGGTAACTGTGCGGATGCACAGATGTGTGCGTCCGCACACTTCGCTGAATTTTCACTTGTGCGTACGCACAGAGGGTTGTGCGCAAGCACACTTCGCGATGCTCTGGATTTGCTTTGCTTGGATTCTTGTGCATACGCACAGGTGGTTGTGCGCACGCACGCATGTTGATTTCTTCCATGTGCGTACACACGCATCCTTGTGCGCACGCACACATGGCTGTGTGCTTCCTCCTTGTTTTCTTCATGTTTTCTCCCTTTGTACATGCTTCCTTCCACTTTTGCACACCCATTCTTGCCTCTAGGACCTGAAATCACTCACAAAATATATCACGGCATCGACTGGCATAAAAGTGGAATTAAATTACTCGATTTAAGCACAAAAATGCATGTTTTCACATTTATGTCCAAATTAGGAAGATAACACAAAAGTATGCCATTTGAGTGCTTAAGTGTGAGTTTATGTGATGAAACCATCCAAATCAAGCTAAAATATATCGAAAAATATGGACTCATCAATTCCCCCACACTTAAACAATAGCATGTCCTCATGCTAAATACATTCAAAGGAGAAGGATAAAAGGGCAAGCAACTTATTGAATGCACTATCTATATGCATGCATCTATGCTATATACTATCTATATATATCTATCTATAATGTCCTATTGATTTGGTGTAAACAAACAAGAGAGTTCCAATCAATCCAAGATAAGACCTTAGGTCTAGGTAAGAAAATATAACAATATAACCAAAATCCAAAGACTGGAATTGAGATTTATAAACTAACAACCAAACAACTTGCAAGAAGATACAATATAAGGAACAAGAACATAGAATTGAGTGATCGAACCCCTCACCGGATGTGTTTACACTCTAATCGCTCAGTGTTTAGGGTTTAATCACTCAATTCTCCTTTAATCATGTTTTTCAAGGATTTGCAAGTCATCTAACAATCAACTAATATTTGATGCTTGAAAAACAAATATCATGAGGTCTTTTGAGGGTTGTAATGGGGCTAGGGTCAAGGTAAGATTAATATGGTTAAGTAGACTTAGTGAATTACATCTTTGATTAGCTCAAGTGTCCACCTAATCCTATATCATCCTATGTACATACAATAAAACAACCTAGCTACCCATTTGTCTCCTATCTCACCGATAAAACACTATTTTATGGTTTATCTTATACTCAATTGAGTAGTTTTTATTAAGTCCTTATCCACTTATTCATACTAATTGCATGGTTTTACATTTTCCTTCCTAATCTTGTGCTATGATTGAAAACATGTTTCCTGGGCCTTTAAAATTGCTAATTTTAATCCTCTCTTATTACCATTCGATGCCTTGATATGTGTGTTAAGTGATTTCAGGATTTATAAGGTAGGAATGGCTTAGAGGATGGAAAGGAAGCATGCAAAAGTGGAAGGAATACAAGAAGTTGAAGAAATTGCTAAGCTGTCCAGCCTGACCTCTTCGTACTTAACTGACCATAACTTGAGCTACAGAGGTCCAAATGAGGCGGTTCTAGTTGCGTTGGAAAGCTAACATCTGGGGCTTCGAAATGATATATAATTTTTTATAGTGGCCCTGAAGATAAGTGACGCGCATGCGTGAATCCACGCACACACGTGGTTTTGCAGAAAAACCAGCAACCTGTACGTAATTGAATTCACCCCCAACGATTTCTGGGCTATTTCTGACCCAGTTTTTGGCCCAGAAAACACAGATTAGAGGCTATAAAGTGGGGAAATCCATTCATTCATGGAGACACAATTTTCATATTCACAATTTAGGTTTTAGATGTAGTTTCTAGAGAGAGGCCTCTCTCCTCTCTCTAGGTTTTAGGATTTAGGATTTCTCTTAGTTTTAGGTTTATGGTTAATGTCTTCTCTAATTCCAGGTTCAATGTTCCTTTAATTTAGTTTTCTCTTCTACTTTTATCTGTCCTAGCATTTTGGTTTATTTCTTTCCCTTTGTTGATTACTTTATGTTGCCAATTTGATTTATGAACACTTCATGTTAGATTTGAATTTCTATTTAATGCAATTTGAGGTATTTCAGATTTATGATTTTAATTTAGCTTTTTATCTTCTTAGCTTTGGTTGAGTAATTGGTGACACTTGAGTTATCAAACTCCATTGTTAATTGATAATTGGAATTTGCTGGTTGATCTGGATTCCTCTAAAGCTAGTCTTTCCTTGGGAGTTGACTAGGACTTGAGGAATCCCATTAATTGGTCCACTTGACTTTCCTTTATTTAGTAAGGGTTAATTAAGTTGGAGTAATAAATAATTCTCATCACAATCGATAAGGATAACTAGGATGGGATTTCCAGTTTTCATACCTTGCTAAGAGCTTTATTAGTTATTACTTTAATTCTTGCAATTTACTTTTCCCGTTCATTATTCAAAAACCACAAAAAGATACCGTTCCATAACCAATAATAAATCATACTTCCCTGCAATTCCTTAAGAGACGACCCGAGGTTTAAATACTTCGGTTATTAATTTTATTAGGGGTTTGTTACTTGTGACAACCAAATTTTTGTACGAAAGGATTCTTGTCGGTTTAGAAGCTATACTTGCAACGAGAACTTATTTGTGAAAATTCTAGACCACACAAAAGTTATTTCGTCACTCACATCTACTCATGCATTTTCTTTCCGAAACACATACATATGCATCCTTTATTCAGCTTTTTATTTCATATGCTACTATGCACAAGATTTGATTTGATTGATTTTTTTTATGAACAATTCCTTGTTTTGTGTTATCAAGAGAAGATGCTTATGTCTTGAACAATGAATGCATGAGTGTTACCCTATTATTCAAGTTTTCTCAATGAATATCCCAAATAAGCTTATCACCAATGTTTCCTAACAATTTTCCTCCATACTTAGAGTATACACACTACTCCACCCAAGCTAATCAAAGAGTAATCCAAGGAAATCAATGGTTTTTCGCTTTAGAAAGAATAATGTGGTTAGCATTAGAACAAAAGGGGAATTAAAGGCTTAAAAAAGGGGTTACAAAGGTGAATGCAAGGGTTGGCCATATAGGTTAGTGAATTCAATAACAAGAATGGCCTCAATCATGCTAAATGCAATCAAACAACAAATACAGGAAATATAGATTCATGCAAATCAATGATCACAATAAAAAAGGAGTGTAAACACACAAGAACAAACTTTATGGTTGGAAATGTGCAACCATCTATCAGAGCTCAAATCTCCTAAGGTATGTTGTTCTAGCTCTTTTCTATGTTCTATGAAAAAGGATGCTTCAAGCAAGTTGAAAAACAATTTTTTCAATTCAATCAATGGCACGCCCTAAGAAGGGTTTCATGAAAATTTATTGTTGTTTCACCAAACTTATTTCATATATGTATGTATGTTGTGATAGATGCAATTTTCAAAAATTTTCCTAGTTCTATTCCTAATTTTCAACATGCAAAAATTAACATGAACAATTAGGACAACATTGAACTAGGTGCTATACTATTCACATTATCCACTCACAACTTCTATCTATAAACTATATACCATACAAAAATGCAACATGCAATAACTATATATAAGCTATGATATTTATACCAAAAGAAAATGCAATGCAACAGTCAAAAACACTCCAAATATCTATAAGAAACATAATAAAAGAAAACAAACAAAAACAAAGTGCAAAGTGTTCAGAAAAGAAAGTTTACACCCCAAAATGGCGAATCCTCCCCCACACTTAAACGTTGCACGGTCCTCCATGCACGAACAAAATCCGGTGGTGAGGAGCTATGAAGCTCCACCTTCAGCTAGTGAGCTCAGGGGTTCCGGTTGCTGAGTAAACAAATAAACACAATTGAGGAAAAGTGAGATGTGTGTGGTATGACAATGTGTGTGTTCTAAGTGTGCGCGGTTAGAACAACACACATTGGCCGGAAAAATGGGGATCACACAATCAAAAGAATTAGCATATGTCCCTCAATTAGGTGACTAGGTTGCAAGTGGAGAATGAGCAAAACTTAAGGCACAAGCAACCTTAGGTGACTAGGAAAGTGAATTGAGTGATTAAGATATTGGCTATTGTAATTGTGCAAGTTAAAGCGCAAGATTAATATAAAATAGCACAATAAACAACAACCAATTCAATAATGAACGAAAACTCCCTACTCATCACGAAGCATAATGAAAAAGTCACATGGAAGGGTACTTGTTACAAAAAGTGATAAGCTTGATAAGAATCAAGTTAGGTCACTCAAACAAATGCAAAGCATTAACAAGGAACAAGTACTGGACATGTGATGATTTTTAATATGAAAATCATGATGAACAAGTAATTTCGACTCAAATCACTTAATCCAATGCACTTATATCATTTGCCCTAGTGGTACAATCAAAACATGAGTATTCAAATCCCCTAGGTACTTGCATATTAAAGCAAAGTATAAGTGCATTGTATCGAGAGGCAACCCTATCGCTAATAAACAAACACTTGCAACTTATTTAAATAGAAGCAACTAAAGTAAAACTAATATAATAACTAAAATAAGAATGAAATGCAATGAAGATTAAATAAAACAAGAGGAAAAACCTGGAAGAAGCAAGAAAAGAGAGGGGTGGAGGGGACGGAAGTGCGTTCAGGCTTAAATGGAAAAAAAATAAAAATTTTGCCCAAAACAGCACTTGTGCGTACGCACAGACATGTGTGCGTACGTACACTAGGTGAAAAGGGGGGGGGGGGGTTGCGTCCGCACAAGTCGTGCGAATGCTCTGGACAGAAGGGGGTGTAAGAAGTGTGCGCACGTATAAGCCTGTGCGTGCGCACAGAAGATTTTTTTTTTTGGATGGATCATGTGTGCGTGCGCCCACAGGTTCGTGCGCACGCACAGAGCGAAAAAGGGGTATGGGGTGCAGGCGCACAGGCTATGCTAACGCTCCCACCAGAGGGGCTGCCAGCTTGCGTGCGGACGCACATCTCTGTGCGGCCGCACAGGGTGTGGGAACAGGGGTTGAATGCGTACGCACGAGCGAGTGCGCACGCACAGGGCGCAAAAGACAGGGGAATGCGCGCGCACAAAGCATACGAGCACTGCCAACAGAGGCTTTGCAACTGTGTATATGGACAGGACGCGAAATGTAGAGGTTTTGTGCAGGCGCACAAGTGTATATGCACGCACAAGTGTGTGCGCATGTACAGATGCCCTATTTTTCAAAAAATTTTCTTTTCAAAACCAAGGTTCCAACCCTTAGTGCATCAACATATCAACCCAAAAACATTCAAAACATCACAAAATCATGATCCATATGCAATTCAACCTATCTAAATGATGGAGGTGGAAATTAGCCGATTAAGAAATTAATATAGAAATAACGTTGCGAGTACAGTTCTTAACCAACAAAAATCCGCTTATCAATTTAGAAGTGTTGTCACAAATTTAGAATAAAAATACTGAGAGTAAGAATCCCAGGTCATCTCCCAACGAGTTGACAAAAGGGTGCTATTTTATTAATCAGGAGTTTTCCGAGAAATTTTAAGAGTTGGAGAACAGAAAAATAAATAATTGTAAATTAAGGCAATGAAAATTAACGAGAGAATATATATAATCAATTAAAAAGCCTTGAACGGGGGATTGATTAATTGGAAGTTCTATCCTTGTTGGAATTCTCTCAAGTGTAGTATCAAGAGGTTGTTGTTTTCACTTAGTTAACCCTTACAAAATAAAGGAAAGTCAAGTGATTGAGCTAACTCTTATTCGCAAGTTCTAATCCTCTCCTTACGGAAGGATTAGCGTTAGTAAATAGAGAATTAGCCAACAACTTCCAATTTAACTAATCACTTGAGCATTCCAACTCAAGGGTCTCCTTTTAATCAACTCCCAAGTCAAGTTGGGAGTATACTCCATTGACATGAATATAACGTTCACAGAAACATAAGAAGAAGACATGATAAATTAAATAAAATAGGAATTGAAAATTAATTAAAAGTAAAAATATTTCTTTGTATTAATAAATCCCAAAATGCAACATCCTTATCTGAACAGGGTTAATAAGTAATCAAAAGAGTAAAGGAATAAGAAAGCAAACTAGAATAATAGCAACTTCAACGGAGGTAGTGACTCTTCTCAATATCCAAAGCAAAAGCATAAACTATAAAAACTATGAGTGTGTAGAAAACCTAGAGGAAGGGTGATTTCTCTCTAAGATTCCAATCTAAAACTAAAAACTATGCGACTGAGAATGTGTGTTGAGTCTCTGCTTGTCCCCTGGCTCTAGTCTGTGTTTCTGGGCCAAAAACTGGATCCAAACTTGGCCCAAAATCGCCGCCAGCACTTTCTGCAACTTTCTGCATGTGGCGCATGTCACGCGTACGCGTCATTCACGTGTACGCGTCGATTGACAAAAATCCTGGTCACGCGTATGCGTCAGTCACGCATACGCGTCAGGTACGCGCACACGTCGTGGTGAAAACTCCAATTCATGCGTACGCACACGCGTCGTTCCTCGCTGGTTGTCTCCTTTATTTCTTGTGTTTCTTCTATTTTTGCAAGCTTCCTTTCTATCCTCTAAGCCATTCCTGCCCCATAAAGCCTAAAAACACTTAACGCACAGATCACGGCATCGAATGGTATAAAGGGAGATTAAAAATATACAATTTAAAGTCTTTAGGAAGCATGTTTTCAATTATAGAACAAAACTAGGAAGGAATTGTAAAATCTTACAAATTGTATAAATAAGTGTGCAAAGGCTTGATAAAACCACTCAATTGAGCACAAGATAAACCATAAAATAGTGGTTCATCAATCTCCCCACACTTAGACATTAGCATGTCCTCATGCTAAGCTCAATGAGACAAAAGGATGAATAAGGGAGAGTAAGACTCATGAGATGCAACCTATGAATGCAACTATATGCTAAGATGTTTCTGTCTACTTGGTTAAAAAGAAATAAGTTCTCCAAGACAAACATGAGTCAGATTCCACTTATTCAAATCACACAATAAAAGACAAGTAAACTTGTAAGAAGGTAGCTCATGAAAGCAGGGAAGATAGAATCAAGCATTGAACCCTCACTGGTAGTGTATATGCACTCTAATCGCTCAAGTGTCTAGGGTTAATTCACTCTACTCTTCTCTAATCATGCTTTCTAAACTTTGTTCTTCATCTAACCAATCAACAAAAATTTAGTATACCAATGCAAACATCATGAGGTCTTTTCAAGGTTGTAATGGGGCTAAGGTAAGGGTGAGGATATATGTATGGCTAAGTGAGCTATAATACGAATCTTTAACTAACCTAAGCTTTCACCTGACATACACACACACTCTATGTAATTCTAAAATCTTGCCTAGCTACCCAAAGTTCCCACTTTTGCATCACATACTCATGCATCAACTTTTCTTTAATTTTATCACATATGCATTGATCTTTCATTAAATTTAACATTGGGGTAACTTTGTCTCCTTATTTATTTACTTATTTATTTGAATATTTTTTTTAATAATAAAGTAAACATAGCATATTAATGCACATGGATTTTTAATTTTTCTGGTCTCACATGAGTAGGTACCCAAATTCCCAATATTTTGTCAATAGAACACTATACACTTTCATCAACCCAAGTTTCCACAGTTCCCCACACTTAATTGATACATAATCTCTAACTCAAGCTAACCAAAGATTCACTTGGGGTAATTAATTATTTTTCTGCTTAAGGCTAGTGATGTGGTAAAATATAGAACAAACGGGGATTAAAAGGCTCAAGGTGGCAAACAAAGGTGATTGAAAGGGTAGGCTATTTGGGATGAGTGAGCTAATAACAAATAATGGCCTCAATCATATGCAAGCATGTAAATACACTAAACAATGGACATATAGAATGGAACAAAATATAGATTACAATCATAGAGAAGAAAACACACAAGAATGGAAGGTTATGGTTAAATAGTGTAACCTTGTAATTAAGCTCAAATCTCACAGGTTTGTGTGTTCTTAGCTATAATTCATGTTCCAATTTACAGTCTTCAAACAAGTTTAACAAAAAAGTTTTAATTTAAGTTAGTGAAATGCTATAAAAAGGGTCTTGAAAGAAAACTCATTACTTTAACCAAGCAAAACATACATGCAAACAATTATTAACATGCAATCTATCATATCTAACAAAGGAAAAAGTCAAATATTGGTGTTAAGAGAGAGAAGAGCTTACCTCCGGAAGTCAAGGACTGACCTCCCCACACTTAAGGTTGGGCACGGTCCTTCGTGCCATCAGTAAGGAGCAAGGGAGGGCTGGAAGCGTCGCCTCCAGTGTCTGGTTCACCTTAGCTTCCTGTGCTACTAGATGAAGGGGAGTCTGGGGTGTCCTTTGGATCTGGAGGTGGGTGTGTACCAACTATGAGGTCCTTCAGATAGTTGTATCTGCACTTGTTACGACGCTCCATTTGCTCCATTCGCCGATCTTACCGGTCGAACCGCTCAAGGATCTGAAGGAACATCTGATGGATGGATGGTGCCTGTGGTATGGATGATGGTGGAGTAGAAGAAGGAGGAGTATCCAAAGATAGGCTTGCAGGCCGGCTCGCAGAGGAAATTGGCGGCCTGATGTACTTCCCATTTGGGACATACTGGTTGGCCCTAAGGATCATGACCTTCGTGTTGTCTGCCCGAGAGGACACACCTGCTGCAGAAACTAAATCTGAAATCATGGCAGGGAAAGGCAGGATACCCGCTATCTGTACGTGTTCCATAGCTTGCCGGATGTGTCGGGGCAGGTTGAGGGGTTGCTCTGTCAGGATGCACCAGATGAAGACAGCCTTATCTGCTGTGAAGGCCGACTCGTGAGTGCTCGAAAATACATAGTAGGACATAATTTGTACCCATACGCGAGCCTCCAGGGTGAGTGACTGGGCTGAGATGCTCTTGGGTTTTGAACGATGTTGCTCATAGATCCACTTGCTGCCAGGTTGGGCTATAACTCCAAGTACGCTATCTAGTCGAACTGATACATCTGGCGCTTACGAGATGCTTCTTGATATGCATCCCATCCCTCAGGACTAGGTGGAAGGTCCAGTGCTCTCTGTATGGCACTCTCAGAGACAGGGACCTACTGCTAATAGACGAAGACAGTCTGTAGAGTAGGCGAGTAGAAGTGTGAGTAGAATTCAACTACCCATGATAAGTTGGCCTCTCACGGTTGCCTCCTCAAAAATCTCCACTGTCTCCTCTCAATTCGGGGCTCCACAAAATCAATAAAGTGTGTTGGGACAATTTGTAAATGCTCATTATTGTAGTTCTGATGCAGGCAGAAATCGGTGAATTAAAAATTATTAGAATATATACGTTGCAAGTATAGTTCTTAACTCTCCAGAAATCCACCGCTCAATTTAGAAAGGTGTCACAGAAAATTGAAATTTAAAATACTGGGAGTATGAATCCCAGGTCGTCTCCCAACGAGTTGCAGGAAAGGGAGCTATTTTATTAATCAGATGTTTTTGAAAAAGTTTGAGTTGAGTAAACCGGAAATTAAATTGATGAAATTGAATAATGTAAATAAAAGCCTTGACTGGGAGTTGATTACATGGAAGCCCTATTCTTGATGGAATACTCTAAGATTAATTGACAATTGAGAGTTATTTCGTTTAGTTATCCTTTACTAAGTAAGGGAAGGTAAAACAAGTTGGAATGCTGTTCTATCCACAAGTCCCAATCCACTCTGGAGAGGATTTGTATCAGGAATTAGAGAGCAAACCAACAATAACCCAATTACAATCTTTCTCTTGAACCTTCCAACTCAAGGGTTCCTTTCAATCAACTCCCCATCAAGTTAGGGAACTACTCACTCATTGTAAAGGTAAAATTCATAGCATATGAAAAGGAATTAAGGAAAGACATTGTAAATAAAAATTAAAATAGTCAATTAAAAATAAAAGTGATCCTTGTATTAAATAATCCTAAGAATATTCCAATGGTAAAATTAAACAAAGTAGAGAACATGGAAGAGTAAACCAAGTAAAGAAAACGAACTAGAATGACGAAGTCTTGATGAGGTAATAACTCTTCTCAGTGCTCCAATGCAAAGAGCGATCGCAAATTAAATCCTAAGAACTATGAATGTCTAGAGAGAAAACCTAGAGGAGGAGTAAAAAATAGATCTAAAATTAAAACTTGTGTAGAATGAATGTTCTCCTTGGTTTCTGCATGTTCTCTGGCTCTAGTCTGCTGTTCTGGGCCGAAAACTGGGTCAAAATAGGGTCCAAAATTGCCCCCAGCGAATCCTGCAGATTATGCAGATCGCGCATGTCACACGATCGCGTCATCCATGCGGACGCGTCATTCGCGCTTTTCCTCGCCACCCGTTCGCGTCGTCCATGCCTCCGCGTCGCTCGTGCTTTTCCAGTCCGTGTGGTCGCGTGAGCCATGCTGCCGCGTCACTGTGATTTCTTCTCTTTTGCGCGGTCGCATGAGCCATACGGCCGCCTCACTTCTCGCTGGTTATCTCCTCAATTTCTTGTGTTCCTTCCATCTTTGCTAGCTTCCTTTCCAATCTCCAACTTATTCATGCCCTATAAAGCCTGAAACGCTTAACACACAGATCAAGGCATCGAATGGAATAAAGGAGAATTAAAATGCATAATTAAAAGTCTCTAGGAAGCTGTTTTCAATCATGTAATAATTTCAGGAAGGAAATATAAATGCATGCTAAATTAATGAATAAGTGGGTAAGGATCATGATAAAATCACACAATTAAACATAATATAAACCATAAAATAGTGGTTTATTAAGTTCCTCTCAGCTAGGATGGGGAACATTTGTTCACAGTAACGGTTAGCAAACCGTGTAGAGTCTCAGGCGGGAAAGGCTTTCTCTGATTCATCAACTTTAATGATCCTCTTCACCTGCTTTGTTGGCGGCTTGACACTGGTAGATGGAAGTGCCTTTGCCAGTGTTCTCTTGGTTCCTTTCCTAGCCGGTGGCTTGTCAGTGGCCTTCTCTTTTCCTTTCTTGGTACCCATGCCTAAGAAAGAAGAAAAAAGGAAGAATGTGAAATATGGATAGCCAAAACCGGAAGGGAGAAAATTCCAAGTGATAATGAATGTCAAAGGAAAGATGTTAGCTCAAATACATGGTAGCTATAACATGTAGGTAAGACATCAATTAAGAACAATAAGGCAATTCATAATTAAATAGATGCAAGAGGTGAAAGCATGCATGGAATAGGCATGAGAAGCATAACTCAAGCATCAAAAATTAAATGTGCCAATATAGAGAGTATTTGCATGATGACAGTTGTGAATGATAATCCAAAATACATGTGGAGTGCAAGGGTTGTGAAAAAGAGGCATTCAAGTAAAAGGGTAAAACAAAATAGAGTTCAAGATGCCATAAGGGCTTTTTCACAAACACTTGGTGAGCAAGATAGAATAGGAATGAAAATAATATAATCCAAATGTATATGAGAGACAAATTAAAGTATCAATTGTCAAATCACTCCATATAATAACCACAAGCTTCAGGATAATAAGGTAGTACCCAAATAAAACTCCAATACCAACATAAGAATGCATGAAATAGAAAAGAAAAAGAAACCATAAATAAGTAAGCTAAAAGAAAGATAGAGAAGAAAGAAACATAAATAAATATAATAATGAAAGAGTAGATGGGAGGAAGAAAAGAACCTTGATGAAGAAGATGAAGAAGGAAAGAAGAAAGTAGTAGAAAGTAAGAAGGAATAAGGAAGAAGAAAGAAAGAAGGAAGAAATAATTAGGATTGAAAAGAATTAGGATTGGGGGAGAGGAGATTTGAAATCAGGCACTGAAGTGGATAAATTGTGCGTCGCATGCGACGCATACGCGTGCATCACGCATACGCGTGGATCGCGCTATTTTCAGGCGATGCGTACGCGTATAGGACGCATACGCGTGACATTGGTTGTGCAAATGGCGTGAAGGCAGCCCTGCGCACGCACAACTCTCTGTTCAGATACGCACGAGAGCCAAAATTGCATATGACGCGTATGCGTCATGGACGCGCACGCGTGGTTGGCCATGATGGCAAAATGACGCGTACGCGTCAGGGACGCGTACACGTGTTGGGGGTTGTGCTCCCAGCACAGTTCCAGTCCCACACCATCATAACTCTCTGGCCAAACACCCCTTTACGCCGATTTGCAGGGTCACGCGTACGCGTGAGAGATGCATACGCGTGATGGACCAAAATTGCAAGCGACGCGTACGCGTGAGGAATGCGTACGCGTGGTCTTGCTTATGCCTAAGGCATGATTCCAGCCCTGCTCCCACGCAACTCTCTGGTCAATTCTTCGTTGTTACGCATACACATATGACGCGTACGCGTTAGCGATGCTTGCGTGTCATGTGCTCTCTTTTTTTTATGCAGAATGCAAAATGCAGAATTTATGAATGACTACTATGAAAAACAAAAGAAAATAAAACTAGGAATAAAGAGGAACAATCATACCATGGTGGGTTGTCTCCCACCTAGCACTTTGCTTTTTACGTCCTTAAGTTGGACAGTCTACAAGCTCAATCTGCTTCTGTTGGTGAGTCTTCCAAGAGGAAGATCTCTAGCTCTTTATTGTCTTTCATCTTCTCACCATGATACAGCTTTAAGCGATGTCCATTGACCTTGATGAATTTGGAACTTGAAGGATGACTCAGGTGGAAGACTCCGTATGGCTCTGCCTTCTCTACTCTGTAGGGGCCTTCCTATCTTGATCTCAGCTTGCCTGGCATGAGCCTGAGCCTTGAGTTATAGAGGAGAACTAGCTCCCCAGGTCTGAACTCTCTTCTCTTGATATGCTTGTCATGCACATCCTTCACCTTCTCTTTGTATAATCTGGAGTTGTCATAAGCTTCTAGTCAAAGGGTCTCCAGTTCTGCTAGTTGCAGCTTCCTTTCAGCACCAGCTTTCTCAAATCCCATGTTGCATTCCCTTACAGCCCTGGAAGCTTTGTGTTCCACCTCCACTAGGAGATGACATGCTTTGCCATAGACTAGGCGGAAGGGACTCATCCCTATGGGTGTCTTGTACACTGTCCGATATGCCCAAAGCGCATCTACAAGCCTGGTGCTCCAGTCCTTCCTATGAGGCTTTACTATCTTCTTCAAAATGCGCTTTATTTCTCTGTTAGACACTGATGAGCGGATAATTTATACCCTTTTTGGCATTATTTTTACATAGTTTTTAGTATATTTTAGTTATTTTTTATTATATTTTTATTAGTTTTTATTCAAAAATCATATTTCTAGACTTTACTATGAGTTTGTGTGTTTTTCTGTGATTTCATATATTTTCTGGCTGAAATTGAGGGACCTGAGCAAAAATCATATTCAGAGGCTGAAAAAGGACTGCAGATGCTGTTGGATTCTAACCTCCCTGCACTCGAAGTAGATTTTCTGGAGTTACAGAAGCCCAATTAGCACGCTCTTAATTGCGTTGGAAAGTAGACATCCTGGGCTTTTCAGCAATATATAATAGTCCATACTTTACCCGAGATTTGAAGGCCCAAACTTGCGTTCAAAGTCAGCCTAAAATATCTTGGCGTAAAACGCCCAAACTGGCACCAGAATTGGTGTTAAACGCCCAAACTAGCACCAGAATTGGAGTTAAATGCCTGACAACCACAAAGTGATCTACATGATATTCAACGTAGTTATTGGACGACAGTTGGAGTATATTCTCTTGGATATCTAATACACGGACCGAGTCTGTGAGATTAGTATCTTCGTGGTATAGGCTAGAACCATTGGCAGCATTCCTGAGATCCGGAAAGTCTAAACCTTGTCTGTGGTATTCCGAGTAGGATCTGGGAAGGGATGACTATGACGAGCTTCAAACTTGCGAATGTTGGGCGCAGTGACAGTGTGCAAAAGGACAATGGTCCTATTCCGACGCTAGCGGGAACCGACAGATGATTAGCCGTGCGGTGACAGCGCATATGGATTTGTTTTCATCCGAGAGGATCATACAGCTTGCCATGGAAGGAGGTAACGCATGGTTGGAAGAAGGTAGTAGGAAAGCAGAGGTTCTGAAGCAACAAAGCATCTCCATACGCTTATCTAAAATTCCTACCAATGAATTACATAAGTAACTTTATCTTATTTTATATTTTATTTATATTTCAATTATCAAACCTCATAACCATTTGAATCTGCCTGACTGAGATTTACAAGGATGACCATAGCTTTCTTCAAGCCGACAATCTCCGTGGGATCGACCCTTACTCACGTAAGGTTTATTACTTGGACGACCTAGTGCACTTGCTGGTTAGTTGTGCGGAATTGTAAGAAGTCTTGAGATCACATTTTCCCACACCAAGTTTTTGGCGCTATAGCCAGGGAACGAACAATCACGACTTCGCGTACCAACTTTTTGGCGCCGTTGCCCCGGATTGTTTGAGTTTGGACAACTGACGGTTCATCTTGTTGCTCAGATTAGGTAATTTTATTTTATGTTTAAGTATTTTATTTTTAATTTTATTTTCGAAAAATAATTCAAAACAAATATCAATAATAATACTTAGTTTTCTAAAAAATTCTTCAAAATTTTTAAGAATGAATTCTAGAGTTTCATCATGATCTGTTGAAGCCTGGCTGGCTGTTAAGCCATGTCTAAATTTTTTGGACCGAGGCTTCCACTTATCATTGCAGGAGCTTTTTTATTCCCATCAATTTGGCTGTTGTATGTAATGCTCTGCTAAAGTTTGGTTGGCCATTGGCCATGTCTAATCTTTTGGACCGAAGCTCTCACATAAAGCTTGGCTGGCTATTAAGCCATGTCTAAATTTTTGGACCGGAGCTTTAGACTAACATTGCATGATTCCTGGAATTCTTATTAAAAATTTTGTATCTTTTTATTTTCTTTTTCTGATTAATTTTTGAAAAATCCAAAAAAAAAAATTTAATAAAACCATAAAAACCAAAAGTTTTATGTTTCTTGTTTGAGTCTTGTGTCAAGTTTTAAGTTTGGTGTCAATTGCATCTTTTTAATTTTCTTAAAATTTTTGAAAATTCATGCATGTGTTCTTCATTGATCTTCAAGTTGTTCTTGATGATTGTCTTTGTTTGATCTTTATATTTTCTTGTTTTGTGTCTTTCCTTGTTTTTCATATGCATTTTTGATTTATTAGTGTCTAAAGTTTAAAAATTTTTAACTTTGGTGTCTTGCATGTTTTTCTTTTCTTAAAAATTTTCAAAAATATGTTCTTGATGTTCATCATGATCTTCAAAGTGTTCTTGGTGTTCATCTTGACATTCAAAGTGTTCCTGCATATTTTTCTTATTTTGATTCATAATTTTTATGTCATGCTTCATTTTGATGTTTTTTCTCTTTCCTCATTAAAATTCAAAAATCAAAAAATATCTTTCCCTTATTCTTCTCATAAATTTTGAAATTTTGAGTTGAGTTAGTCAAAAACTTTTAAAATTTAGTTGTTTCTTGTTAGTCAAGTCAAAAAAATTTCAAATTAAAAATTCTATCTTTTTCAAATCCTTTTCAAAAATCAAATCTTTTTCATTTTTTTTTTGAAAATTTTCAAAATTGATCTTCAAAATTTTTTTCTTATTTTTATTTCATATTTCGAAATTAATACTAATAATCAATATTTTGATTCAAAAACTTCAAGTTGTTACTTGCCTATTAAGAAAGGATCAATCTTTAAATTCTAAAATCATATCTTTTAGTTTCTTATTAGTCAAGTAATCAACTTTAATTTCAAAAATCAAATCTTGTTAATTTCCTTTTCAAATCTTTTTCAAAATAAATTTCAATCATATATTTTTGAAAATCAATTTCAAAATCTTTTCTAACTTCTTATCTTTTCAAAATTGATTTTCAAATCTTTTTCAATTAACCACTTAACTTTTTGTTTGATTTTAAAAAGTTTACTATTTCTTATCTTTTTCAAAACTACCTAACTACTTTTCTCTCTCTTATTTTCGAAAACTCCTCACCACTTTTTCAAAATTCCTTTTTAATTAAATAATTATTTTAAATTTTAATTTTAGTTTATTCCTTTTAATAATTTTGAATTCTAACCAATAATTAAAATAAAAACAAAAATATTTTCCTTTTATTTTAATTTAAAATTCGAATTCTCTCTCTCATCTCTTTCTATTTATTTATTTGTTTACTAACACTTCTCTTCTTCTTATAATTTGAACCCTTCCTCCCTCTCTGTGTTCGAATTCTTCATCCTCTCTCTTCTTCATTCTACTCTTTTTTCTTCTACTCACATAAAGGAATCTCTATACTGTAACATAGATGATTCCTCTTCTTTTCTGTTCTCTTCTTTTTCATATGAGCAGGAGCAAGGATAAGAACATTCTTATTGATGCTGATCTAGAACCTGAAAGGACTCTAAAGAGGAAGCTAAGAGAAGCTAAAGCACAACACTCTGGAGAGGACCTGACAGAATTTTTCGAAAAAGAAGAAGAGATGGCCGAACCCAACAACAATGGTGGAGATGCAAGGAAGATGCTTGGTGACTTTATTGCACCCTCTTCTGACTTCTGTGGAAGGAGCATTTCAATGTCTGCAATTAGAGGAAACAACTTTGAGCTTAAGCCTCAATTATTCTCTCTGATGCAGCAGAATTGCAAGTTTCATGGACTTCCATTGAAAGATCCTCATCAGTTTTTAGCTGAATTCTTGCAAATCTGTGACACTGTTAAGACCAATGGGGTTAATCCTGAGGTCTACAGACTTATGCTTTTCCCCTTTGCTGTAAGAGACAGAGCTAGGATATGGTTGGACTCACAACCTAAAGATAGATTGAACTCTTGGGAAAAGTTGGTCAATGCTTTCTTGGCCAAATTCTTTCCACCTCGAAAATTGAGTAAGCTTAGAGTGGAAGTCCAAACCTTCAAACAGAAGGAAGGTGAATCCCTCTATGAAGCTTGGGAAAGATACAAGCAATTGATCAGAAGGTGTCCTTCTGACATGTTTTCAGAATGGAGCATCATATGTATATTCTATAATGGTCTGTCTGAATTGTCCAAGATGTCATCGGATCACTCTGCTGGAGGGTCTCTTCATCTGAAGAAGACGCCTACAGAAGCCCAGGAACTCATTGAAATGGTTGTAAATAACCATTTCATGTACACTTCTGAAAGGAATCCTGTGAATTATGGGACAACTCAGAAGAAAGGAGTTCTTGAGATTGATACTCTGAATGCAATATTGGCTCAGAACAAAATATTGACTCAGTAAGTCAATATGATTTCTCAGAGTCTATCTGGAATGCAAGCTGCATTCAGCAGTACTAAGGAAGCTTCCTCTAAAGAAGAAGCCTATGACCCTGAGAATCCTACAATGGAAGAGGTGAATTACATGGGAGAATCCTATGGAAACACCTATAATCCTTCATGGAGGAATCATCCAAATTTCTCATGGAAGGATCAACAGAAGCCTAATCAAGGCTTCAGTAACAATAATGGTGGGAGAAATAGGTTTGGCAATAGCAAACCTTTCCCATCATCTTCTCAGCAACAGACAGAGAATTCTAAGCAGAGCCACTCTGACTTAGCAACTGTAGTCTCTGATCTTTCCAAGACCACTCTTAGTTTCATGACTGAAGCAAGGTCCTCTATTAGAAATTTGGAGGCACAAGTGGGTCAGCTGAGTAAAAGAGTTACTGAAATCCCTCCTAGTACTCTTCCAAGCAATACAGAAGAGAATCCAAAAAGAGAGTGCAAGGCCATAAATATAACCAACATGGCCGAACCTAGTGAGGAAGGAAAGGCAGTGATTTCCAGTGAGGAAGACCTCAATGGACGTCCACTGGCCTCCAAGGAGTTTCCTAATGAGGAACCAAAGGAATCTGAGGCTCATATAGAGACCATAGAGATTCCACTAAACTTACTGTTGCCATTCATGAGCTTTGATGAGTATTCTTCCTCTGAAGAGGATGAAGATATTGTTGAAAAGAAAGTTGCTCAATATCTAGGAGCAATCATGAAGGTGAATGCTAAGTTATTTGGTAATGAGACTTGGGAGGATGAACCCCCATTGCTCATCAATGAACTAAATGATCTAGTTCAACTGAAATTACCTCAGAAGAAACAGGATCCTGGAAAGTTCTTAATACCTTGTACCATAGGTACCATGACCTTTGAGAAGGCTTTGTGTGACCTGGAGTCAGGGATAAACCTCATGCCCCTCTCTGTAATGGAGAAACTAGGGATATTTGAGGTGCAAGCTGCAAGAATCTCACTAGAGATGGCAGACAATTCAAGGAAATAGGCTTATGGACTTGTAGAGGATGTCTTGGTAAAGGTTGAAGGCCTGTACATCCCTGCTGATTTATAATCCTAGATACTGGAAAGGAAGAGGATGAATCCATCATCCTTGGAAGACCCTTCCTAGCCACAGCAAGAGCTGTGATTGATGTGGACAGAGGAGAGCTAGTCCTTCAATTGAATGAGGACTACCTTGTGTTTAAGGCCCAAGGATCTTCTTCTGTAGCCATGGAGAGGAAGCATGAAAAGCTTCTCTCAATACAGAGTCAAATAGAGCTCCCACACTCAACTTCTAAGTTTGGTGTTAGGAGGCCATTATCAAGCTCTGAGTCTCTGTGAAGCTCTCTAAGAGCTCACTGTCAAGCTATTGACAATAAAGAAGCGCTTATTAGGAGGCAACCCAATGTTAATTAATTATATTTATTTTATTTTCCATTGTTATTTTATATTTTTTTTAGGTTGATGATCATGCGAAGTCATAAAAATAACTACAAAATTAAAGCAAAATGAAAAACAGCATGAAAAATAGCACACCCTGGAAGACAAGCTTACTGGCGTTTAAACGCCTGTAAGGATAGTAGAATGGGCGTTTAACACCCAGCCTGGTAGCATTCTGGGCGTTAAACGCCAGAATGGGCAGCACTCTGGGCGTTTAACGCCAGAAAGAGTTGTCTGGCATCTGACTGGCATTAAACACCAGAAATGGGCATCTGGCTGGCGTTAAACGCCAGAAATGGACATCTGGCTGGCGTTTAACGCCAAAAATGGGCAACAGACTGGCGTTTAACGCCAGGAAAGGTAGCATAGCTGGCGTTAAACGCCAGGTTTGACACAGAATGGGCGTTTGAATGCCAGAATAGTGCAAGAACTCAAATTTCTTGACACCTCAGGATCTGTGGACCCCACAGAATCTCCACCTACCCCACCTCTTCTTCTCTCCTCTTCACACCTTTTCATAACACTCTTCCCCAAATACCCTTGACCAATCCCATCATTAACTCTTCCCCAAATAGCCTTCACCTATCAAATCCTACCCTCTTCCCCATACTCTCTTCACCACTCACATCCATCCATCATTAAACCCCACCTACCTCACCATTCAAATTTAAACCATTTCCCTCCTAAACCCACCCACACATGGCCGAATATCCTATCTCCCTTACCCTATAAATACCCCTCCTTACCACTTTCAATTTCACACTTCATACACAATACACCCCCTTGGCCGAACCTTCTCCTCACCTCCATCTCCTCCATTTCTTCTTCTTCAACTCCTTTCTTTCTTCTTTTGCTCAAGGACGAGCAACCATTCTAAGTTTGGTGTGGGAAAAGCTAAAGCTTTTTGTTTTCCATAACTACTAATGGCACCTAAGGCCGAAGAAACCTCTAGAAAAAGGAAATGGAAGACAATTGCTTCCACCTCCGAATCATGGGAGATGGAGAGATTCATCTCAAAGGTCCATCAAGACCACTTCTATGAAGTTGTGGCCAAGAAAAAGGTGATCCCGAGGTCCCTTTCAAGCTCAAAAAGAGTGAATATCCAGAGATCCGACATGAGATTCGAAGAAGAGGTTGGGAAATTCTCACCAACCCCATTCAACAAGTCAGGATCTTAATGGTTCAAGAGTTCTATGCCAATGCATGGATCATTAAGAACCATGACCAAAGTGTGTACCTGAACCCAAAGAATTGGCTCACAATGGTTCGGGGGAAATACTTGGATTTTAGTCCGGAAAATATGAGGTCAGCATTCAACTTGCCAATGATGCAAGAAGATCCTCACCCTTTCACTAAAAGGGTCAACTTTGATCAAAATTTGGACCAAGTCCTTAGGGATATTTGTGTGGAAGGCGCTCAATGGAAGAGAGATTCAAGAGGCAAGCCGGTTCAACTAAGAAGGCTTGACCTCAAACTCATGGCTAGGGGATGGTTAGAGTTCATCCAATGCTCTATAATTCCTACTAGCAACTGGTCTGAAGTTACTGTAGACCGGGCTATCATGATCCATAGTATCATGAATGGAGAGGAAGTAGAAGTTCATGAGATCATATCCCTACAACTCTACAAGGTGGCGGACAAGTCTTCTACTTTGGCAAGGTTAGCCTTTCCTCATCTCATTTGTCACCTATGCAATTCAGCTGGAATTGTCATAGAGGAAGATATCCTCATTGAAGAGGACAAGCCCATCACTAAGAAAAGGATGGAGCAAACAAGAGAGCCCACTCATGGACCTCAACAAGAGCATGAGAAAATTCCTCATCATGAAATCCCTGAGATGCCCTAAGGGATGCATTTTCCTCCACAAAATTATTGGGAGAAAATCAACACCTCCCTAGAAAAATTGAGTTCCAACATGGGACAACTAAGGATGGAGCACCAAGAGCATTCCATCCTCCTCCATGAAATTAGAAAAGACCAAAGAGCTATGAGGGAGGAGTAACAAAGGCAAGGAAGAGACATAGAGGAGCTCAAGCACTCCATAAGATCTTCAAGAGGAAGAACTAGCCGCCATCACTAAGGTGGACCCGTTCTTTAATTTCCTTGTTTTTATTTTTCTGTTTTTCGAAAATTATGCTTTATTTCTTGTCTATGTTTGTGTCTTTATTACATGCTCATTAGTGTCTAGTGTCTATGTCTTAAAGCTATGAATGTCCTATGACTCCATCACCTTTCTTAAATGAAAAATGTTTTTAATTGCAAAAGAACAAGAAGTGCATGGTTTCAAATTTTATCTTGAAGTTAGCTTAATTATTATGATGTGGTGGCAACACTTTTTGTTTTCTGAATGAATGCTTGAACAGTGCATATTTTTTATATTGTTGTTTATGAATGTTAAAATTGTTGACTCTTGAAAGAATAATGAAAAAGGAGAAATGTTATTGATGATTTGAAAAATCATAAAATTGATTCTTGAAGCAAGAAAAAGCATTGCAAAGCTTGCGGAAAAAAAAAGAAAAAAGAAAAAAATATGCGAAAAAAATAAAAAAAATAAAAGAAAAAGAAAAAGCAAGCAGAAAAAGCCAATAACCCTTTAAACCAAAAGGCAAGGGTAAAAAGGATCCAAGGCTTTGAGCATTAATGGGTAGGAGGGCCCAAAGGAAGAAAATCCTGACCTAAGCAGCTAAACCAAGTTGTCCCTAACTATGTGCTTGTGGCGTGAAGGTGTCAAGTGAAAGCTTGAGACTGAGCGGTTAAAGTTGTGGTCCAAAGCAAAAAAAGAGTGTGCTTAAGAGCTCTGGACACCTTTAACTAGGGACTCTAGCAAAGTTGAGTCACAATCTAAAAAGGTTCACCCAGTTATGTGTCTGTGGCATTTATGTATCCGGTGGTAATACTGGAAAACAAAATGTTAGGGTCACGGCCAAGACTCATAAAGTAGCTGTGTTCAAGAATCAACATACTGAACTAGGAGAATCAATAACACTATCTAAATTTTGAGTTCCTATAGATGCCAATTATTCTGAACCTCAAAGGATAAAGTGAGATGCCAAAACTGTTCAGAAGCAAAAAGGCTACAAGTCCCGCTCATCTAATTGAAGCTAATCTTCATTGATAAGTTTGGAATTCATTGTGTATTCTCTTTTTTTATCCTATTTTGTTTTTAGTTGCTTGGGGACAAGCAACAATTTAAGTTTGGTGTTGTGATGAGTGGATAATTTATACCCTTTTTGGTATTGTTTTTACATAGTTTTTAGTATATTTTAGTTACCTTTTATTATATTTTTATTAGTTTTTATTCAAAAATCACATTTCTGGACTTTACTATGAGTTTGTGTGTTTTTCTATGATTTCAGGTATTTTCTAGCTGAAATTGAGGGACTGACAAACCCCGATTTTGTGGTTTATCTTGTGCTTATTTTGGGGGATTTTATCACCTTTTCTCACATTTATTCAATAAAAATAGCATGGTTTTGTAATTCTCCCTTGAATTGTGCTTAAATGTGAAAACATGCTTTTTAGGCCCTAAAATTGGTAATTTTAATTCACTTTAATTCCATTCGATGCCTTGATGTATTTGTTAAGTGATTTCAGGTTCATAGGGCAAGTATTGGATGGAAGAAGTGAGGAGAAAAGCATGCAAGCGGGAGAACAAATGAAGAAATGAAGGAACCGGAAAGCTGTCAAGCCCGACCTCTTCGCACTCAATCGACCATAACTTGAGCTACAGAGGTCCAAATGAGGCGGTTCTAGTTGCGTTGGAAAGCTAACATCCGGGGCTTCAAAATGATATAAAATTCGCCATATGTTACTTCGCACTAAGGGGCGCGCACGTGCACTTTGCGCGCGTGCGCCGATGCTGCCGTGGCCCATTAAAGTGAATTCGCCCCCAGCGAATTCTGAAGCACTTTGGGAAGCGCGCATGCGCCGATGCTGCCGTGGACCATTAAAGTGAATTTGCCCCCAGCGAATTCTGAAGCACTTTGGGCCCAACCCAACTCATTTCTGATGCTATTTCAGCCGAGGATTGAAGGAGTGTCAACACACTTAGTCATAGTCTAGTTTCATTATGCTTTAGCTTAGTTTCTAGAGAGAGAAGCTCTCACTTCTCTCTAGAATTAGGATTAGGATTAGGTTTAGTTCTTAGATCTAAGTTTTAATTCATGTTTTCTTCTACTCCTTCTTCTTAATTCCTTGTTGTTACATTTATAATTCTTCCATTGTTGTTATTACTTTCTTCTACCTTGTTTGTAGATCTACTTTTGCTCATCCAAATTTCTTTTAGTGTAATTTGAAGTAATTCATTTAGATCTTGTCTCCTTTGATTGTTGTTATTGATTTCTTACATTCAATTGTTGTTAGCTTTTACTCTTGTCACAAATTTACTATGCCTTGCTTTTATGCCTTCCAAGTATAGTTGGATCTCTTTTTAATTCTTGCATTTTGTGATGTTTACTTTTCTTGCACTCTAGGTGTTTGTTAAAATGCTTCCTCTAGTTTTTGAGTAGTGTTCTTTACTCTTAGCCTAGGCTAAGGGAATTGAGTGACCTTGAGTCATTGGGTCTCATTGAATTGGTGATTTGAGAACCCTTGGTGATCAATTTGATGCTCATTGACGCCAACCCACTACTAATCTAATTAGTAGGTAGGTTGGGACTTATGGGTTGATGTGATCAAGCCTATTTGACGTACTTCAAGCCTAGGAGTAGATATTACGTACTTAAGGCTTTGGAAGTAGACTTAATGGGTTGGCCTCTCATAATTATCAATATTTGGTATGTAGACAAGGATGGTGATCTCAATTACCTATGTCTAGCCAAGAGTTCTTACTATTTCTTTTATTAGTTCTTGTTTTACTTTCTTGTCATTTATGTTTTCTTGTCAAATATCAAATCAACCCCCCCTTTGCATTTTCATAGCCAATAATTAAACACTTCATTGCAACTCTTCGTGAGACGACCCGGAGTCCAAATACTCCGGTTAATTTTCATTTGGGGTTTGTTAATTGTGACAAAACCAAAATTTTTGATGTGGGAATTGTTTGTTGGTTTGGAACTATGCTTACAACGAAGTTATTCCTTCCATAAGAAGAAATTCTAGACCATCAAGCAAAACTCGTTCATCAAAATGGCGCCGTTGCCGGGGAGTTGCAATGGTGTTATGTTATTGGTTATCGTATATATGTGAATATTGTAAATAGGTTTACCTTTTGCTTCTTTGTTAGTTTTTTGCTAGTTTTAGGATTTAATTTTTTTGCTTCTTATTTGATTTTGTTTTCATTTTCTTTGCTATCATGAATTCTCACTTTGGCTATGAGTTTGGTTCTAACTATGTTGTAGGAAATGAGAACCTCAATGAAGATGTGCATCAAGGATGGGATAACCAAAGGTGGGAGGAGCCATATGCATATGATCAATCCTCATGGCAACAACCTCCACCAATGCACTATGAAGAAGAGCCATTCTGTGATGCATGCCAATCCAATGGCTATGGTGAATCCCCTTGTGACTTTCAAGAACCACCACCATATGCCTATGAGCCATATCCTCAACATAGCCTTCAACCATACTCACAAGCCCCTTCTTACCAACTATCTTCATATGACCCTAATCCATATCCATCCTACCAACAACCATATGAGCCATATGAGCCACACATAGAGCCACCACCATTCCAACATCAACATTTTCAAGAGCCACCACCTCCAATGTATGAAAATTTCCAACCACAAGATGAATACCACTTTCCACCACAACCTCCAATGGAAGAATACTTATGTCCTTCAATCCAAGAGTCATATGATCCTACTCATGATATCTAAGAAGAACAAGAGTCAAAGAATCATTTCAAGGAGACATTGGATCAATTTCAAGCAACCATGGAGTGTTTTGTGCAACAAATGGAAAGGATGGGAAATATTAAACCACCACAACCCTACCAAGAAGAACCACCTTCCAACTACAATACCCTTCCCTCAAACAATGAGCCCTCTCTTTCACCATCACCCCCCGATGAAGCCCTCATGCTAGAATTGAGAGATCTTGAATCTCATCTCTTAAGGCGACACGAGGAGGATGAAAAGAAATTTGAGGAGTTAAGAGCAAAAACGGCTATCATGGTAGAAGCCATTAGCAGCATAGTCTCATCCCACCTAAGCCTATGCAATCAAGGCACTTCCATTGTGGAATGTGTAGAAGCAACCAAGGAGCTTAGCGAGTGAGTGAACTTGAAGCTCCAAGGTGAAGAAGAGGAGTTAAGGCAAGTAATGCAACAAGAGGAGGAGGTAGAGATTATTGAACAAGAGGAAGAAGTGGTTGAAGACTTAGGAGATGCGGAACCACCTTGGGAGTCTAGGATTGAAGAAAACCCCTCCAAGATAATTGAATTTGATGCTAAGGAGGAATGTGCACAACCTCCAAGGCTTATCCCTTGTGAAGAATTGGATGGGATAGAGCAAGAATTGAGTCCCCTTGGTGATGAAGATCAAGCATCAAGTCTTAGTGGTAAAGAATCCTTTGAACATGAAGAACCTTCTCCCAAGGAAATGGAAAGCAATGTGGAGGTAAATCTCTCTTGTCCTCCCATTTGTGATTTGAGTAAGGGAAAAGGTTTAGATAAAATTGTTGAACAAAGGATTGAAATTAAGAGATCTTGTGAAGAGGTGGAAGTCCTTAGAAAAAGGAGGATGGGAATTGAATACGCCTTGTCAAGACCCTTAGAATCACCTTTGCCTAGATTGCCATCTACACCTTCATTTGAGTGGATGAAACTCATTTCTATTATCTTTATTATCCCACTTGAATATGGCTTGCTTGAAACGGATGGTCAACCTAGGATGCTTTGTGGGATGAAGCGTAAAAGAAAGATGTTTCCTGGTTGGCGTTGCAAATCAAGGCTCATCATGGTTGAAGCTTCAAGGAGTAAAGGTTGGACTAGTGCTCAATTGGATGGGTCTAGGAGGATAGTTTGGTGCTTCCATGAGAATTCCTCTCTCTTGCCACCCGGAGGAAATCACCATGATCAACTCAAGGACGGGTGTGAAAACAAAGTGTGGGATCCCGGATCGCACAAGGAAGATCAACTTTGGGAGCCTATGGTTTGTGAGGAACTCCATCAAAGCTTGGGGTTACTAACTTTGAATGATGAAGCACAATGGAAGTCCAAGCATTGGTGGATGTTCAAGGATGGATTCAAGCACAAGCCACTTTGATGAAAAGCTCCCCATAAGTCCAACTTAAGGACAACAAACAAAAGTGCTAGGTGAGAGACACCCCACCATGGTAACATCTTTTCACTTTTCCTCTTTGTAAATATTGGTAATTTAGGTTTAATTTTATGTTTTGTTTGATTAGTTGAGTTTATTTGGGAGTCTAGTAGGTTAAATAAGGTTTTATGATGTTTTGGTAGCTGTTTGGAGGTTTGGAATGCTTGGTTTGGTGCAAAAACATAGAAAAATTTTGAAAAACAGAGCACCGACCTGCGCGTACGCGCGCCTCAAGCATTTTTGACCATCCACGCGGACGTGCCATGTACGCGCATGCGTGGATTGAATTTTTCCACTTCCCATACATTCACCCGAGATTTGTGCTTGAAGTGTGCCAACTTTGTGCCCAAAGGCACGCGAACGCGTACCTTGCGCGTCCGCACCGACTCTCTGCTTCGCCATGCACGCGTACGTGCACTGCACGCGTACGCGTCGCTTCCATTTCATCAATCCACGCTTACGCGCACATGACGCGCACGCGTGGATTGCCTTGTTTCACCTTCTTTTTTCTCTTCTTTCCATTTCTTTCCTTCTTCTCTTTTCTCTTCTTTTCCTTCCACCCTTTAAACATCATCCAACACTACCAAACATCATATAACACCATTTCTTTTAGTTAGTTAGTTTGTTTAATTTTTGTTTTCCATTATAAGTGTTGGATTACTAATCTTGTTTACTATTTACTGCTGCTTATTACTGATAGGATGTTAGTTTAACATCATTGTTGTTATTATCATTGTTGGATTCCTTTGTTGAGGTTACAATTTATTACTTGGTTTTAGATCTTTATGTTAAACATTTGTGAATACCAAGTACATGTTACATTGCCTTCATGCATCTTAACTCTTTGAATTTCATGATTTGGCCACCATGCATTCATCATCTATTGTTAGGAAATTGTATATTATCATTGCATATTTTTTTTAGGTGATGCTTGTTTATGGTCTACCCTTATTCACGTCACTTATTTCATGCATTGAGATTGTGGAATTGTGAGATTGGATCGAAAGCTTACCTAGTGACATATTTTTGAGCCTTGTAAAGCTTTGTGGGCCATTCTTGCTATGTGATTGATTTTCACTTCTATCTTCTTTTTCCTAAGCTCCATAGCATCCATGTGTTTCACCTCTATGTCACTTAGGTGTTGCAACAACTTCAATATGTGTCATTGATTGTTGTGTGAGTTTCATATACCATTTTGTTCACTAAATTTACTTACACATCAATCAATGTCCATGCATTATCCAATTTCACAATTGCTTGATTTTTGCTTGAATGCTTTTATGCTTCTTCACTACTTGTTGGGTTGTTTTAACCTATGAGTCTTTTAAAGTATCTCAAGCACACTAGAATGAGTGAAGTGCATGTTTTCTTTTGCGTAGTTATGACATAACTTTTTGTACTAGTGTGTGTGTATTCTAAACCGCGCGCAACTTTAGAACCCACACACCTATTTTTTACCAATGTCACACCAATTCACCCACTCAATTCTAGTAATTTACCTCATTCCAACAATTCATGCTTCCTTGCTTTTGTATGTTTTCATCTTACGGTGTTTATCTTATTTTTCATGATCGATGCACCATAAGCAAAAATGGAAGCGGAAGGAAGAACACGCAGCAACCGGTTGACCTACCAGCTGAAGGTAGCAACTCGGAAAGTCGCCATATCCCCTTGTCCATCTTTGGATGCACCGAGGACGGTGCAAACTTTTAAGTGTGGGGAGGTCGTCCGACCACTCAGCATTTTTGGGTGACAAGTTTCTAATCCCAACACTTTTACATTTCATTTTAGGATTCTTAGTCGCATTTTCTTATTTTGCATATGTATATATTAAGCTTAGTCAAAATCATGATATTTTCTAAGAATTTTATCTATAGGACACCCCAAGTGAAAAAAAAAATTTTTTTTAGAACTTACTTGAATTATATACTTTGTGGAAGGTGATTTTTGAGCTAAGAACACAAGCATGTGAGATTTGAGCCTAATTGTGTGGTTACATCATATATAACCACTTATTTTCATTCTTGTGTGCATTATTCTCTTCCTATGATTGTAATCTTTGATTTGTTTGATTCTATATGTCCATTATTTTGTGTATACATGCATTTATATGATTGAGGCCATTATTCAAATAGCTCACTTACCCAAATAAGCCTACCTTTTATATTCCATTAATAACCAATTTGAGCCTATGCTTAACCCATTTGTTCTTAATTGTAGCACATTACAAGCCTAAGTGAAAAACAATAAATGTCTCTTGTTTGGATCTTTGATTAGCTTAGGCTAGTGAGAGTGTTTATCATTTGATTTTGGGAGAGTTGGGTACATTGGGTAGAGATAAAAGGGTGTTTTTGTATTTGTGTTGAGAATCTTGGGAATTGGGTACATACTCATGTATTAATCATGTGTAAACCATATGCATTGATGTTCTTGTATACATTTTTAGTTTGAAAAAAAATGAGAAAAACAAAAAAAAAGAAAAAAAAGTATATATGTATATATAAAAAGGAAAAAAAAAGAAAATATATAGAAAAGAAAGAAAAAGAAAAGCAATAAAAAGGGGACTAAAAAATGCCCCAAAGTCAAGGTTCAATAAGAGTCAATGCATGTGTGTGGTAATCAAAAGAGAATGCATGAGTGTGTGTGAAAAGTGAAGAATGGGTAGTTAGGTTTGTTTAGAATTGTATAGGTTGTCATAGGTTAGGTGGGAAGTTTAAGTTAATCAAAGATTCAAATCTCAAGCCCACTTGACCATATGCATCTTACCTTGACCCTAACCCCATTACAACCTATGGGAAGTCCTCATGATATTTGTATGCATGCATGAAATAATTGTTGATTGTTAGATGAAAAACAAATCTTGGAAAGCATGATTAAGGGAGGATTGAGTGAATCAACCCCATACACTTGAGTGACTAGAGCGGATACACATCTGGTGAGGGTTCGATTGCTCAATTACATGTTTTCACCCATGATCATGTCTTTTCTTGCAAGTTTGTAAAATCTTCTTAATAATTCAATTCAATTGTGGGTTGAGTAATTGCTATTGCCTTAGCCCTTGTGTTTGTATATGTATTCTTGGAAATTGATTTATTTTGACTAAGTGGATGCATTCATATAGATAGATTGCATGTAGTTAGTTTGCATTGAATAAATGTTGATGTCCCTTTGCTTCTTTCTTGATTTTAGCATGAGGACATGCTTAGTTTAAGTGTGGGGAGATTTGATAAACCCCGATTTTGTGGTTTATCTTGTGCTTATTTTGGGGGATTTTATCACCTTTTCTCACACTTATTCAATAAAAATAGCATGGTTTTGTAATTCTCCCTTGAATTGTGCTTAAATGTGAAAACATGCTTTTTAGGCCCTAAAATTGGTAATTTTAATTCACTTTAATTCCATTCGATGCCTTGATATATTTGTTAAGTGATTTCAGGTTCATAGGGCAAGTATTGGATGGAAGAAGTGAGGAGAAAAGCATGCAAGCGGGAGAACAAATGAAGAAATGAAGGAACCGGAAAGCTGTCAAGCCCGACCTCTTCGCACTCAATTGACCATAACATGAGCTACAGAGGTCCAAATGAGGCAGTTCTAGTTGCGTTGGAAAGCTAACATCCGGGGCTTCAAAATGATATAAAATTTGCCATATGTTACTTCGCGCTGAGGGGCGCACACGTGCACTTTGCGCGCGCGCACCGATGCTGCCGTGGCCCATTAAAGTGAATTCGCCCCCAGCGAATTCTGAAGCACTTTGGGCCCAACCCAACTCATTTCTGATGCTATTTCAGCCAAGGATTGAAGGAGAGTCAACACACTTAGTCATAGTCTAGTTTCATTATGCTTTAGCTTAGTTTCTAGAGAGAGAAGCTCTCACTTCTCTCTAGAATTAGGATTAGGATTAGGTTTAGTTCTTAGATATAAGTTTTAATTCATGTTTTCTTCTACTCCTTCTTCTTAATTCCTTGTTGTTACATTTATAATTCTTCCGTTGTTGTTATTACTTTCTTCTACCTTGTTTGTAGATCTACTTTTGCTCATCCTAATTTCTTTTAGTGTAATTTGAAGTAATTCATTTAGATCTTGTTTCCTTTGATTGTTGTTATTGATTTCTTACATTCAATTGTTGTTAGCTTTTACTCTTGTCACAAATTTACTATGCCTTGCTTTTATGCCTTCCAAGTATAGTTGGATCTCTTTTTAATTCTTGCATTTTGTGATGTTTACTTTTCTTGCACTCTAGGTGTTTGTTAAAATGCTTCCTCTAGTTTTTGAGTAGTGTTCTTTACTCTTGGCCTAGGCTAAGGGAATTGAGTGACCTTGAGTCATTGGGTCTCATTGAATTGGTGATTTGAGAACCCTTGGTGATCAATTTGATGCTCATTGACGCCAACCGACTACTAATCTAATTAGTAGGTAGGTTGGGACTTATGGGTTGATGTGATCAAGCCTATTTGACCTACTTCAAGCCTAGGAGTAGATATTACGTACTTAAGACTTTGGAAGTAGACTTAATGGGTTGGCCTCTCATAATTATCAATATTTGGTATGTAGACAAGGATGATGATCTCAATTAGCTATGTCTAGCCAAGAGTTCTTACTATTTCTTTTATTAGTTCTTGTTGTTTTACTTTCTTGTCATTTATGTTTTCTTGTCAAATATCAAATCAACCCCCCCTTTGCATTTTCATAGCCAATAATTAAACACTTCATTGCAACTTTTCGTGAGACGATCCGGAGTCCAAATACTCCGGTTAATTTTCATTTGGGGTTTGTTAATTGTGACAAAACCAAAATTTTTGATGTGGGAATTGTTTGTTGGTTTGGAACTATGCTTACAACGAAGTTATTCCTTCCATAAGAAGAAATTCTAGACCATCAAGCAAAACTCGTTCATCAGGGACCTGAGCAAAAATCTGATTCAGAGGCTGAAAAAGGACTGTAGATGCTGTTGGATTCTGACCTCCCTACACTCAAAGTGGATTTTCTGGAGACATAGAAGCACAATTGGCGCGCTCTTAATTGCGTTGGAAAATAGACATCCTGGGCTTTCCAGCAATATATAATAGTTTGTACTTTGCCCCAGATTTGAAGGCCCAAACTGGCGTTCAATGTCAGCCTAAAATATCTTGGCGTAGAACGCCCAAACTGGCACCAGAATTGGAGTTAAACGCCCAAACTGGCACCAAAGCTGGCGTTTAACTTCAGGAATAGCCTAAGCACTAAAAATCTTCAATGCTCAGTCCAAGCACACACCAAGTGGGCTCCGGAAGTGGATTTCTGCACTATCTGCACTTAGTTACTCATTTTCTGTAACCCTAGGTTACTAGTTTAGTATAAAAACTACTTTTAGAGATTTATTTTAGGTCTTTTTGACAAGCTTTTAGTCTTTTGACCATCTTTGGAATGTTTAGTCCTTAGACAATAGAGGCTGGCCTCACGGCCATGCCTAGACCTTTCACTTATGTATTTTCTACGGTGGAGTTTCTACACCCCATAGATTAAGGTGTGGAGCTCTACTGTTCTTCATGAATTAATGCAAGTACTATTGTTTTTCCTTCAATTCACGCCTACTTCGTCTCCAAGATATACTCTTGTTCTTAATTCAGTTAAGTCAGAATGAAGGAGTGACCCGTGACAATCACCCAATCTTCATTACTCGCTTAGCCAAGATCGCGTGCCTGACAACCACAAAGCGGTCTACATGATGTTCAATGTAGTCATTGGATGACAGCTGGAGTATATTCTCTTGGATATCTAATACACGGACCGAGTCCATGAGATTAGTATCTTCGTGGTATAGGCTAGAACCATTGGCAACATTCCTGAGATCCGAAAAGTCTAAACCTTGTCTGTGGTATTCCGAGTAGGATCTGGGAAGGGATGACTGTGACAAGCTTCAAACTTGCG
The DNA here is from genome assembly GCF_003086295.3 of Arachis hypogaea. NCBI lineage: Eukaryota > Viridiplantae > Streptophyta > Magnoliopsida > Fabales > Fabaceae > Arachis > Arachis hypogaea. Next base: position 46,089,411 of record NC_092054.1, on the reverse strand, counting down.
AATGTTGGGCGCAGTGACAGTGAGCAAAAGGACAATGGTCCTATTCCGACGCTAGCGGGAACCGACAGATGATTAGCCGTGCGGTGACAGCGCATATGGATTTGTTCTCATCCGAGTGGATCATACAACTTGCCATGGAAGGAGGTAACGCCTGGTTGGAAGAAGGCAGTAGGAAAGCAGAGGTTCTAAAACAACAAAGCATCTCTGTACGCTTATTTGAAATTCCCACCAATGAATTACATAAGTAACTTTATCTTATTTCATATTTTATTTATATTTCAATTATCAAACCTCATAACCATTTGAATCCGCCTGACTGAGATTTACAAGGATGACCATAGCTTGCTTCAAGCCGACAATCTCCATGGGATCGACCCTTACTCACGTAAGGTTTATTACTTGGACGACCTAGTGCACTTGCTGGTTTATTGTGCGGAATTGTAAGAAGTCTTGAGATCACATTTTCCCACACCAAGTTTTTGGCGCTTTAGCCAGGGAACGAACAATCATGATTTCGTGTACCAGACACCTCTGCTTGCCCATTGGTCTGGGGATGGTAAGCTGTTGCCACTTTGTGAACAATCCCATGCTTCTTCAGTAAACCTGCTAATCTCCTGTTACAAAAGTGAGTGCCTTGATCACTCACGATTGCTCGTGGTGATCCAAAGCGACAGATAATATGGTTTCTAACAAAGGAGACAACAGTGTTAGCATCATCAGTACGGGTAGGAATTACTTCCACCCATTTAGAAACATAGTCTACAGCTAACAATATATATAAGAAACCACTAGAGTTTGGGAATGGACCCATGAAGTCAATGCCCCAAACATAAATAATTTCACAGAATAGCATAAGCTGTTGGGGCATCTCATCCCTCTTGGATATATTACCAAACCTTTGGCATGGGAACAGGATTTACAGAAGGCAGTAACATCCTTAAAAAGAGTAGGCCACCAGAATCCACATTCTAAAATTTTTCTAACTATTCTTTGAGGGCCAAAATGTCCACCACTCTCAGAAGAGTTACAGGCCTCTAAAATGGACTAGAATTCTGATTGAGGCACATACCGTCTAATTACCTGGTCAGCACCATACCTCCATAAATATGGGTCATCCCATATATAATATTTGGACTCGCTTTTTAGCTTGTCCCTTTGATACTTAGTAAAATTAGGAAGGAAGGTATGACTAATTAGATAATTAGCTACAGGCGCATACCAAGGAACTACTTCAGATATTGCGTACAAGCTATCAAATGGAAAAGCATCATTGATAAGAGTGGAGTCATCCTTAATGTGTTCAAGGTGACTCAAGTGGTCTGCCACTAAATTCTGGGAATCACTCCTATCCTTAATTTCTAAATCAAATTCTTGCAACAGCAATATCCAACATATTAACCTTGGTTTGGACTCTTTTTTAGCTAATAAATATTTTAGAGCTGCATGGTTTGAGTACACTACCACCTTAGTACTAACTAAATAGACTCGAAATTTATCTAGAGCAAAAACAATAGCCAGAAGCTCTTTTTTAGTGGTAGTGTAATTAGACTGAGCAGTGTCTAAGGTCTTAGAAGCATAAGCTATTACAAAAGGATCCTTACCTTCACATTGTGCCAGCGCCGCTCCTACTGCATGGTTGGAGGCATCACACATAATCTCAAAGGGCTGGCTCCAGTCTGGTCCTCTCACTATCGGGGCTTGAGTCAAGACGACCTTCAGCTTGTCAAACGCCTCCTTGCAGTCCGCATTCAACTCGAACTCAACATCCTTCTAGAGCAGTCGGGATAAGGGCAGTGCTATTGATGGGATAATTTGTGGAAAAACAAATTTTCAAAACACCCAAAACTAACCGGCAAGTGCACCGGGTCACATCAAGTAATAAAACTCACGGGAGTGAGGTCGATCCCACAGGGATTGATGGATCAAGCAACTTTAGTGGGTGATTAGTTTAGTCAAGCTAACATTTAAGTGAGATTGGGTAAAATTGTAGCCAACAGAAAGTAAATGACAATGAATTTAAAGTTGCAGAGTGTAAATTGGCGAGTCAAGAAATGTAAATTGCAAGAATCTTAAATTGCAAGAAAAGTAAAATTGCATTAAATGTAAAGGGGAGTGGGTGCTGGAAATTAAAAGAAAGCAGTAGATCAAGTAACTGGAAAGTTAAATTGCAAGAAGAATAAAAGGAATTAGGATTTGGGATGCACAATTAAACAAGGAACTATGCAGAGCAATAAATCCGAGGAAGTAATAAAATGCAATAGATCTCAACAGAGAAGGAAAATTGCTTAAAAAAGCAAAACAGAAATATAACTCAATTGCAAAATCTAAATGAGAGATTGAAGATCTCAGGGGTTAGAAGAGACTAGAAAACAAATCTAGATCTCAAATCATTCCTTGATCCAACAAGAACAATTGCAAATTGAAAATGGAAAAGTAAATTGCAGAAGAAAAGAGAGCTGGAAGCAGTAGACAGAATTGAAATTTAAATTCTAGAATTATGCAGAAAGCAAACAAGAGATCTCAAGGTAACCAACAGAGAAATTAAAATGAAAACTCCAGATCTCAGGACCCAAGAGACTAGATAACCAAGTCTAGATCTCAACGCCTTCCTAGATCCAAATTTAGAATTCAATTGCAAGAAAAGTAAAGATCAAGCAGTAGAAGAAAGGAATTCAAATATTGATTTCTCAAAAAGTGCAGTAAATAAAACAGAGAGATCTCAGGGTGAGATTGAAACAGAATTCCTTCAATTCTCCAACACCCAAGATTCAAACAAAGAGTAAATGAAATTGAAAATAAGAAAACTAAGAGGAAGAGAATTCAATTCTCCTTCCCCAAGACTCAAAATCTCAAATTAACTACTAACCAAAAGCTCTCCCAAAATCACTTAGTAAAAACTAAAACGGAAAAGCTCTCTTTTAAAACTTAAATCCTAAGCTATTTATACACTTTCTTCAAATGGTCTTCAAGCCTTGAATTGGGCCTTTGCTCTTGATGGAATTGGGTTGATAAGAGTCTCTGTTGATTGCTCTTGGAGTTGGAGAGAAACCCATTGTGAACCGGGTCAAGAATCATAAAAGTTTGAGTAAAAGTTTGAGGGAAACTTTTACTCAAACTTTTTATACCAGATGGCTTCACTTGCTGCTACCAACGTTTGGGCTAAAGTTTGAGGTCAAACTTTTGCTCAAACGTTGGTCCCCTTGTGTATATGTGTGGCGCCAACGTTTGCCAAAAAGCTTGAGGCAAACGTTGGCGCAAGCTTTTCTCCTCCAGGGTGTGCAAGTGTAGCGCCAACGTTTGCCAAAAAGTTTGAGGCAAACGTTGGCGCAAGCTTTTCTCCTCCAGGGTGTAGGTTTTGTGATGCCAACGTTTGTCAAAAAGTTTGAGGCAAACGTTGGCTCAAGCTTTTTTCCCAAAAGTTTGAGCTAAAGTTTGAGGCAAACTTTGGCACAAGCTTTTTTCCTCTGGGGTGTTTTCAATTCTTCCAAAAGTTTGAGCTAAAGTTTGAGGCAAACTTTGGCTCAAGTTTTTTGTTCTCTCTTGCTCCTAGCCATTCCTTCTTTCTTCAACCTTCTTCAAAACTCTTTTCACCTATCATCAATCAATCAAAACAATCAAAGCTATGCCCCAAATCATGAGATTGTGTTTCTTTCATAATATATGACAATTATAGCATAAAATCTCATGAAAGTGCATGAATTCATCCATGGTTGATTGAATCAAAGGAAACATGGAAATCTACCCAATTGGCTTGCTTATGGTTTAAGAAAGTGCATAAAATCAATTGAAAACAAAAGAAAAAGGCTAGTGAAACTAGGCTAAGATGACTTGTCATCACAACACCAAACTTAAAACTTGCTTGTCCCCAAGCAAGAAAAGAATTATGCTCAAAGGTTCTTTCAATTAAGACGGATTGAAGAATAACTTGTAAGGTCCTGTGAGTGAAGTGAATAAGTGACAGTCGGGTGAACTCTAAATCATATGCTGATGCAAGGGCCTCAGTGCTCACTAGTCCTTACATATTGGGGGTCTTAGGTCCTAGGACTTTCATCCAAATGATATCATGGAGATCTCTCTATAGGTAATCACCTTGAAGCAGCTTATGATTTCTGTGTTTTGGCCTTGACTCTAAGTGTCATGTCTCAAAGCGGCTCTTTAGATAAGCTTTCAATCAATACTCCTAAACCAGTTGGTTTTAAGGTATTAGGTGTTAAAGCACCCCTTAGGATTTACTTGCTCAAGCCTCTCTCTTTGACACACTTCGACCACAAGCATTTACTAGGATAATAACTCTTTGAGTTCTTGTTTCTTTCTTCTTTTCTGCCTAGTAATTGATGCTCAGAGCCTTGGGCCATGTTCTTTTTGTTTTTGTATTTTCTTTATTTTCTTTTGTTTTGTTTGCTACTTCTCGGATCAATAAATTTTTGAGAATCTCCACAATACTTCTTTGAACTTCATGTCCTGCCTATGAGCTCCCATGCAAGTTTTCATAAGCATGCAACCTCAATACATAATCATACAACTAGAACCACCACTTCTCCTAATCTTTTGCTTGCCTCAAAATTGTTTAATTCCTCAATCCTTCTTTCCAAAGAACTTTCATGTGATGCATTTTTGAAAAATTGAGTGCAAACAAGTTTTGGGGAGTATAGTGTTGTAAATGATCAAGCAATCTTGCTTATTGAATTGCAGAAAAACTATACTAGACAGAAGGGCAGATAGGGGTATATTATCACTTTCAATCACAGCAATATCTGCTAATGAACAATACAACCTTTTGGAGTTTACTTGCTGTCCTCTTTCTCATCATCATTGCTGGTTTTCACATTCCTCTTTCACCTCTTTGATTGATGATGCTAAGTCTTCCAAAAGTTTGTATGGTGCTCTGTAGTGATATTGAAAGTTGCTTGTTCCCCAAGCACTTAGAAACAATGATTAGCATGCATGATTTATTTGTGGGCCTTTGTACTTACTTTGGTGTGGGAACACCAAACTTAGTACCTTGCCAATGGTTATTGTTCATCAAACTAACCAGATGTGAAACTCTTTTTCTTTGCTAAAAGTAGTAAAACTGAAAACTAGGAAACAGCAAAAATAGTTAACTAGTTTATCTAAGTGCTTGAAGCTAGCATGATGCAGAAGATGAGAATATGTTTTATGATGAAATTTTGGTGTAACACCAAACTTAGAATCCTTCATTCTCCCTTAGATTGTTTTGGTGTGCAACACCAAACTTAGCTTCTTGCAATATAGATAAAACTAATTAACCTTTTTATTGAAATAGATATGAAAAGATGGTTACCTCCGGTTGGGTTGCCTCCCAACAAGCGCTCTTTTATTGTCACTAGCTTGACATCTTGCTCTTTGATTATGGAGGCTGGAAATCATAATGCCTCAGTTTTTCTCCTCTTGCTGTAGGATTCCTTTCCTCCATGACCTGCACAATCACAAACAATCCAAATGAAAATTGGATATTCTCATGCCAGAATGTAGTCAGAGGATTAGTTGACACAATGTGTCAAACAGTTAATAGGCTTTGAGAGAAAATCAGAAGGAAATTGCTTTTATTGTACAGAACAACAAGAAACAGACACAGAACCAGAAAAGCAATGTACTCTACTGAGAGAGCAAAGTTAGTGTTAGTTTAGGCAAAAATTCAAACAGTTAGTGGGTTAGTCAAAATTAGAGAAAAATAAAGAAAAAGTGCTTGATCTAGATCACCACCTCACTTAATCATTGTCAATCTATTTCAATCCCTCGCAACGGCGCCAAAAACTTGATGGGATAATTTGTGGAAAACGGATTTCCAAACACCCAAAACTCACCGGCAAGTATACCGGGTCGCATCAAGTAGTAAAACTCACGTGAGTGAGGTCGATCCCACAGGGATTGATGGATCAAGCAACTTTAGTGGGTGATTAGTTTAGTCAAGCTAACATTTAAGTGAGATTGGGTGAAATTGTAGCCAACAGAAAGTAAATGACAATGAATTTAAAGTTGCAGAGTGTAAATTGGCGAGTCAAGAAATGTAAATTGCAAGAATCTTAAATTGCAAGAAAAGTAAAATTGCATTAAATGTAAAGGGGAGTGGGTGCTGGAAATTAAAAGAAAGCAGTAGATCAAGTAACTGGAAAGTTGAATTGCAAGAAGAATAAAAGGAATTAGGATTTGGGATGCACAATTAAACAAGGAACTATGCAGAGCAATAAATCCGAGGAAGTAATAAAATGCAATAGATCTCAACAGAGAAGGAAAATTGCTTAAAAAAGCAAAACAGAAATATAACTCAATTGCAAAATCTAAATGAGAGATTGAAGATCTCAGGGGTTGGAAGAGACTAGAAAATAAATCTAGATCTCAAAGCCTTCCTTGATCCAACAAGAACAATTGCAAATTGAAAATGGAAAAGTAAATTGCAGAAGAAAAGAGAGCTGGAAGCAGTAGACAGAATTGAAATTTAAATTCTAGAATTATGCAGAAAGCAAACAAGAGATCTCAAGGTAACCAACAGAGAAATTAAAATGAAAACTCCAGATCTCAGGACCCAAGAGACTAGATAACCAAGTCTAGATCTCAACGCCTTCCTAGATCCAAATTTAGAATTCAATTGCAAGAAAAGTAAAGATCAAGCAGTAGAAGAAAGGAATTCAAATATTGATTTCTCAAAAAGTGCAGTAAATAAAACAGAGAGATCTCAGGGTGAGATTGAAACAGAATTCCTTCAATTCTCCAACACCCAAGATTCAAACAAAGAGTAAATGAAATTGAAAATAAGAAAACTAAGAGGAAGAGAATTCAATTCTCCTTCCCCAAGACTCAAAATCTCAAATTAACTCCTAACCAAAATCTCTCCCAAAATCACTTAGTAAAAACTAAAACGGAAAAGCTCTCTTTTAAAACTTAAATCCTAAGCTATTTATACACTTTCTTCAAATGGTCTTCAAGCCTTGAATTGGACCTTTGCTCTTGATGGAATTGGGTTGATAAGAGTCTCTGTTGATTGCTCTTGGAGTTGGAGAGAAACCCATTGTGAACCGGGTCAAGAATCATAAAAGTTTGAGTAAAAGTTTGAGGCAAACTTTTACTCAAACTTTTTATACCAGATGGCTTCACTTGCTGCTACCAACGTTTGGGCTAAAGTTTGAGGTCAAACTTTTGCTCAAACGTTGGTCCCCTTGTGTATATGTGTGGCGCCAACGTTTGCCAAAAAGCTTGAGGCAAACGTTGGCGCAAGCTTTTCTCCTCCAGGGTGTGCAAGTGTAGCGCCAACGTTTGCCAAAAAGTTTGAGGCAAACGTTCGCGCAAGCTTTTCTCCTACAGGGTGTAGGTTTTGTGATGCCAACGTTTGCCAAAAAGTTTGAGGCAAACGTTGGCTCAAGCTTTTTTCCCAAAAATTTGAGCTAAAGTTTGAGGCAAACTTTGGCTCAAGCTTTTTTCCTCTGGGGTGTTTTCAATTCTTCCAAAAGTTTGAGCTAAAGTTTGAGGCAAACTTTGGCTCAAGCTTTTTGTTCTCTCTTGCTCCTAGCCATTCCTTCTTTCTTCAACCTTCTTCAAAACTCTTTTCACCTATCATCAATCAATCAAAACAATCAAAGCTATGCCCCAAATCATGAGATTCTGTTTCTTTCATAATATATGACAATTATAGCATAAAATCTCATGAAAGTGCATGAATTCATCCATGGTTGATTGAATCAAAGGAAACATGGAAATCTACCCAATTGGCTTGCTTATGGCTTAAGAAAGTGCATAAAATCAATTGAAAACAAAAGAAAAAGGCTAGTGAAACTAGGTTAAGATGACTTGTCATCAGCTATCTTACTGAAGTCCTTGATAAAGCGCTGGTAGAAACCTGCATGACCAAGAAACGAACGGACTTCCCTCACGGAGGAGGGGTAAGGTAAACTAGAAATGACATCTACCTTTGCTGGATCTACAGAAATACCAGTATTAGAAACAAGTCCTAGAACAATACCTTGTTGTACCATAAAGTGACATTTTTCAAAATTTAATACAAGGTTTGAACTAACACACCTGTCTAATACTCTAGCTAAACTATCCAAGCAAAGGTTGAAAAAATCACCATATACACTAAAGTCATCCATGAAAACTTCCATACAATTCTCAATAAGATCTGAGAAAATACCCATCATGCACCTTTGGAAAGTAGCTGGTGCATTGCATAAGCCAAAAGGCATCATCTTGTATGCATACATTCCAAAGGGACATGTAAAAGTAGTCTTCTCCTGATCCTCAGGAGCTATATGGATTTGAAAGTAGCCTATATAACCATCTAAAAAGCAGTAGTGTGATTTACCTGACAAACGATCAAGAATCTGATCGATAAATGGCAGGGGGTAGTGATCCTTGCGAGTAGCCTGGTTGAGGCACCTGTAATCAATGCAAACTCTCCAGGCGTTCTGCACTCTAGTTGTCAAGAGCTCTCCATGCTCATTCTTCACTGTTGTGACACCAGACTTCTTGGGCACCACTTGTACTGGACTGAACCATTCACTGTCTGAGATGGGGTAGATGATATCAGATTCAAGCAGTCTGGTCACTTCCTTCTTGACAACTTCTAAGATGGTGGGGTTCAACCGCCTTTGAGGCTGACGAACGGGCTTTGCTCCCTCTTCTAAAAATATCCTGTGCTCACAAACTTGAGGGTTGATGCCCGCTATATCTGCCAAGCTCCACCCAATAGCCTTCTTGTGTCTTCTCAGCACACTAAGCATCCGCTCCTCCTGTTGGGAAGTGAGTTCCCTTGCAATGATAACTGGGAGCTTCTGATGATCCTCAAGGTAAGCATACTTGAGGTGGGGTAGAAGGGGCTTTAACTCCACTTTCTGTTCATGGCTAGGCACTTGATCATCTGGGGCTGGTGATGGTGGCAAGGTATCTTCAGTAAGCTCAAGGGGTGTCCCCACACTTGCCTCTTGCTCCATGTGCTTCTCTTCTACTTCTTTCTAGTGAACTGCAACTACAGTCTCATCAATGATGTCACATTGGAAGATGGAATGATCTTCCGGAGGGTGCTTCAATGCTTCATCCAAGTTGAAGCTCACTGCTCTGCCATCCATCTCAAAGGAGTAAGTTCCTGAGAATGCATCCAACTTGAACTTTGAAGTCTTCAGAAAAGCAGGATGGATGATGGTCTTCCTGAGTCATTAGGAGGCATCTCCAAAATATAGAAGTCAATAGAAAATGTGAGCCCCTTAATGCTAACCAGCACGTCCTTAGCAATTCCAACAACAGAGATAATATTTTTATCTGCCAAAACAAAATGTGCTGTCGACCTTTTTAAGGGAGGGAGCCTCAAAGCATCATATACAAATAATGGCATTATACTAACACACGCGCCTAAATCACACATGCAGTCAGAAAATTTCACACCATCTATAGTAATAGTAACCATGCATGGACCTGGGTCACTACATTTTTCAGGTATATCACCCACTAAAGTAGAAATGGAGCTACCTAGAGGAATAGTTTCTAATTCATTTATTTTATCTTTATGCATGCACAAATCTTTTAGAAACTTAGCATATTTATGTACCTACTGAATGACATCAAAAAGTTGAATGGTTACCTCAACCTTTTTAAATATTTCTACCATTCTAGGGTCTAGTTCCATCTGCTTTTTGGGCTTCCTAGCAAGGTGTGGAAATGGAATAGGAATGGCGCCACTTGCAGCTTCTACGTCCCTTGGTGCTGTTGAGCTGCTTCCTCATCAACCATGTCTTGTACTACATCTTCTTCTTCAGCATCCTCTACCTCTATAGTACTTTCAACTGGAGTGTCTTCTTTTAAGCTTGGCTCCGCATGACTCCTCTCTGGTAGTATAGTCCCGGACCTCAAAATAATGGCGTTGATTCCTCCCTTGGGGTTGGGTAAAGGCTGAGACGGAAGTGTACTGGAGCTTGCAGGTTGAGTGTTGGAGGTACTCGACGATCCCATCTGGGAGACGAGAGCTTGTATAGCAGAGGTCAGACCGGTAAGTGTGCTTTCCATGGTCTTTTGTTCTTGTGCAAGAGAGTGAAGCAACTCGTCATTGGGGGAGGAAGATGGGTAAGTGACTTGAGGGCCCAGCTGTTGGTTGTTTTGAGATCCCTGGGCTTGTCTTTGGTGAGGTGCCCGGTAAGGTAGGTTTTGGTTTTGCTGAGACCGGTTATGCTGATTGTTGTTGTTGTTTCACCTCTGATTCCCACTATTATCTCTGCCTCCTTGGTTGTAGTTGTCCCTCCAACTTTGGTTGGAGTTACCTCTCCACCCTTGGTTGGAGTTATCTTGCCAACCTTGGTTATAGTTTCCACCTTGGTTATAATTGCTGCCTTGTTGATAGTATCCTTGATTTGGGCGGTCATAGAAGTTGTGGGTAGCTGCCAAGGTGTTGTCTTCTTGTTAGAGCTGCGGGCATTCGTCAGTATAATGAGTATTGCATGCACATATTCTGCAAATTCTCTGAGGGGCCAACTGTTGATACTATTGTTGTGGGGGAGGCTGAGGTTGTTGTTGATTCAGCTGTATCTGCTTCAGTAGGTTGGTTGATGAGATATTTTGATGAGAAACGAATCTCTCACTAAACATCACAATCCAACCGGCAAGTGCACCGGGTCGTATCAAGTAATAAAAACTCACGGGAGTGAGGTCGATCCCACAGGGATTGAAGGATTGAGCAATTTTAGTTTAGTGGTTGATTTAGTCAAGCGAATCAAGTGTTGGTTGGGTGATTTGTGATTTGCAGAATGTAAATTGCATGAAATTAAAGAGAGCGGGAAAGTAAATTGCTGAAACTTAAAGAACAAGAAATTAAATGGCAGAAACTTAAAGTGCAAGAAATGTAAATTGCAGAAACTTAAAGTGCAAGAATTGTAAATTGCTTGGAATGTAAAGGGGATTGGGATGTGGATTTGCAGAATTTAAACAAGGAAAAACTAAATTGCATCAAACAGAAGAAGGAAAAGGGAATTGGGATTGAACCGGATCTTATAACAGCAAAGTGAATAAACAATGAAAGCATTAAACAGAGAATTGAAATGAGAATTCAGATCTCAGGACCCAGAGACTAGAAAACCAAGTCTAGATCTCAATGCCTTCCTAGATCCAACAAGAACAATAGCAATGGAATTGTAAATTGCAAAGAAAAGAGATGAAGAACAATGAACCGGAAATGAAATTCAATTAACAGTAAAGAAAGCAGAGAGATCCAAGATTGAGATTGAAACAGAATTTCTTCAATTCTCCAATCCAAGATCCAAGACAAATGTAAAATGAAATTGAAAGCAATGAAAGCAAGAAATTAAAGTGCACTCAAGTTCAAAAGCTCTCCGAAAACTATTATGAAAATTCTAAAAGGAAAGCTCTAAAGGAAAACTCTCCAGGAAAGCCCTCCCAATAAATTGAATTCTATCCTATTTATACACTTTCCAAAATGATCTTCAAGCCTTGAGTTGGGCCTTTGTCCTTGGTGGAATTGGGTTGAAAGAGGCCTTGGTTGATTGCTCTTTGAAGATTGAAGAAGAACCGAAGTGAACCAATTGAACCGGAAATGGAGTTAGCCAACGTTGGTCTTCAACGTTAGGGTCAAAGTTAGGGGTCTAACTTTGACCCTAACTTTTCATATCAGCAAACCACATCCTTCTGGTATGGACGTTGGCGCCAACGTTAGGGGTCTAACTTTGACCCTAACGTTGGCAATGCTTGGTGTGAGTGGCGCCAACGTTAGCCTCCAAGTTAGGGGTCTAACGTTGGCGCAAACGTTGGCCTTCCCCCTTTGTGATTTAAGTGCCAACGTTAGCCTCCAAGTTAGGGGGCTAACGTTGGCGCAAACGTTGGTAGCCCAGGGAGAAACTCTCAAGTTCCAACGTTAGCCTCCAAGTTAGGGGGCTAACGTTGGAGCTAACGTTGGCTACTTCCAAAGAGTGATTCACATGCCCAACGTTAGCCTCCAAGTTAGGGGGCTAACGTTGGGGCTAACTTCATGCAACCCGGTTCAATTTTCACTTATTCCATTGTCCTCTCTTCACTCCTAGCCATTCCTCTTTGCTTCAACCTTTCTCCAAGCCTTCTTCACCTATCATTGATCAACCAAACTAATCAAAGTTTTGCTCAAAATCATGAGGTATTCAATCTTCCACAATATGCAACAATTATAGCTTAAAACCTCATGAAATGGCATGAATTCACATATGGTTGGTTCAATCAAGGGAAACATGAAATTCTACTCAATTAGCTTGCTTGTAGCTTAAGAAAGTGCATAATTCTAATGAAAACAAAAGAAAAAGACTAGCTAAAATGGGCTAAGATGACTTGTCATCACAACACCAAACTTAAAGCTTGCTTGTCCCCAAGCAAGAAATGAATTATTAAGAGGAAAGAAAGAAATGGAAGAGGAAGTTCATGCTAGCAAAGTGTTATTGATAGTTCATGGGGTTTTATGTGGATATGCAAATGCTCACTTCTTATTGACTCCTAGGCCTAGAAAGTCTCCTTCAAGTTTCAAGTGACATACTGCTATGACCTCTCATTATTCCTTTACCCTTGGCTATTACTTTATTCAAAAGCTTTATTTGAGTGTCATGTGTAGCAAGTTCATTTTCTTTTTATACTTGACACATTATTCACCATAGACACTTGGCTCACATTCCTTCTTAAAACATTGATGCCCAGCACCTCTTTGGGCTACTAAATGCTTTGTAGTTAGGTTGCTCTTGATAGTGGATTTTCAGCTGATGATCCCGGGTTAGTTAACCCAAGTCACCAAGTGTTGAGGCACTCCTAAGAGCTTACTAATCCAAGCAGATCCTAGTACAAAAACATCACAGGCATATATTTCAGAGTTCAAGCTATTGGTGTCCAGCTTTGTTTCTTTTTGTTTTTCTTTTGTTTTGCCATTTTTTGGCTTTCTTTGTTCTTTCTTTCTTTTTGTTTTTCTTTCTAACCAAGGAATTCTATTCAATTGAGATTCATAGACAATAGGCCACTCTCTACTTAGAAGGAGATATCTTAGCTTTTTATTCACTAAAAGTGAGCTATTATACAATCACACACACACCACCACTTACTTTTATTCCACTTCTAACTAACAGAGACCATTTCACTTCACATTCAAACTGTTCTTTTATTAAATTAGAAGATGCAGGGGACAACACATACTTCTTGTCAAGTGAAAATGAACACACAAGCCAACATAAAAACCAGCCTACTAAAAAAAAAACAAAAACATAATTGATGCATACTACACTAACAGTTTCTGTTAAAATGGGCATATTCATACTTCCAAATTAGAGCAATTCAATACTGATGGAGTTAAGTGACAATACAACCTCTTGGTGGCTTCTTCTTCTTTCATCTCAGCTACTGGTGAGTAGTCCTCCCAGAAGAGTGATTGATTTTCTGCAGTGTTAATGGAAGTTGCTTGTTTCTCAAGCCCTTATGTGATTTGTTAGTGTGCAAGACTTTCTTGTAGGTGTTTGAACTTACTTTGGTGTGTGAACACCAAACTTAGTCTCTTGCCATGTTTCTTATCCATAACCATATGTGAAAGCCTAAATCTTTGCTAAAGGTAATAAAACTGAAAACTAGAAACAGACAATGCTTAAATGATTTGTTAGATTGCTTGGAGCTGGTAACTCTTTATATAGAAAGTGAGAATGTGCTTTTAAGTAAGATTTTTGGTGGAACACCAAACTTAGAATCCTTCATTCTCCCTTAATATGTTTTGGTGTGAAACACCAAACTTAGCTCCTTGCAATACATACCACTCATTTAACCTTTTTATTGAACTAACTATGAAAAGAAAAGTACCTCCGGTTGGGTTGCCTCCCAACAAGCGCTCTTTTATTGTCACTAGCTTGACATCTTTCAATTCTTTTTAAGAGGGTTGTAGGTGTTGAACCTCTTTTTCCTTAACCCATTGTCCTCCCAAGTACAACTTTGCTCTGTGACCATTCACAGTGAATTTATTCTTTGTTGCCTCATCTAGCAGTTCAATATTCCCATAGGGAAAAATCTTTGTCACCAAGTATGGGCCAGTCCACTTAGACTTCAGTTTGCCAGGGAAGATTTTAAGCCTTGAATTATACAGGAGTACTTGTTGTCCTGGCTTGAATTCCTTCTTTGTGATCTTCTTGTCATGCCACTTCTTAGCTTTCTCCTTGTATATCTTAGCATTTTCATAAGCTTCCAGTCTGAATTCATCCAGTTCATTTAGTTGTAACAACCTTTTTTCTCCTGCAGCTTGGGGATCAAGGTTGAGGAGTTTAGTGGCCCAAAAAGCTCTGTGTTCAAGCTCTACAGGGAGGTGGCAGGATTTGCCATATAATAGCTGAAAGGGTGACTTGCCAATAGGAGTTTTAAAAGCTGTCTTATACGCCCACAATGCATCCTCTAGCTTTCTAGCCCAATCTTTTCTTGTGATTCCCACTGTTTTCTCTAGGATCTTCTTTAATTCTCTATTTGCAAGTTCAGCTTGGCCGTTAGTCTGAGGATGGTAAGGTGTGGCTACTTTGTGAATTACTCCATATTTGTGAAGGAGTTTCTCCATTTGTTTGTTGCAAAAGTGACCACCACCATCACTGATAAGACCTTTGGGCACTCCAAACCTAGTGAAGATGTGCTTTTTGAGGAATTGGAGGACGATCTGTGCATCACAGGTGGTTGTGGCTATGGCTTCTACCCATTTTGAGACATATTCCACTGCTACCAGGATGTATCTAAAAGAATAGGAAGGAGGAAAAGGTCCCATGAAATCAATTCCCCACAGATCGAACAATTCTAATTCCAAGATAAAATTTTGAGGCATCTCATTCCTTCTTGTTAATCCTCCTGCTTTCTGGCATTCATTACATTGGTGTACATATTCTCTGGCATCTTTGAAAATAGTTGGCCAATAGAAGCCACTCTGCAGTATTTTTGCGGCTGTTTTTTCTGGGCCAAAGTGTCCACCATAAGCTGAACCATGACAATGCCACAAGATGTCCCTCACTTCACCTTCAGGAATACACCTCCTGATTACTCCATCAGAGCATCTCTTGAATAAGAAGGGTTCATCCCATAAAAATTTCCTTGCTTCTTTAATCAACTTCTTCACTTGTTGCTTAGAGAACTCTTGTGGTATCTTCCTTCCCACTTTGTAATTTGCTATGTCAGCAAACCAAGGTGCTTGCTGGATCTGCAGAAGGTGCTCATCTGGGAAGCTTTCATTTATGGGCTGGGATGCTTTTTGATTTGTTTCATGTGGTAGTCTTGACAGATGATCAGCGACCTGATTTTCAGTGCCCTTCCTATCTCTTATTTCAATGTCAAATTCTTGTAGGAGCAGTATCCACCTGATGAGTCTTGGTTTAGCATCCTGTTTTGACATCAAATACTTAAGTGCAGCATGATCAGTGTAAACTACAACCTTCGATCCTATCAGATATGATCTAAACTTATCAAATGCATAGACTACAGCTAGCAACTCTTTTTCTGTTGTAGTGTAATTTCTTTGGGCCTCATTCAACACTTTACTTGCATAATATATGACATGATGCAAATTCCCCTTCTTTTGCCCAAGTACAGCACCAATTGCAATATCACTTGCATCACACATGAGTTCAAAAGGTAATCCCCAATCTGGGGGTGTGATTATTGGTGCTGTTGTGAGTTTATTTTTTAAAGTTTCAAATGCATGCTGACAGTTTTCATAAAAAACAAAAGGGTTATCAAGCATTAACAGATTACTTAAAGGTTTGGCTATTTTTGAAAAGTCCTTGATAAACCTTCTGTAAAATCCGGCATGCCCCAAGAAACTTCTAACAGATTTCACATTAATTGGTGGAGGGAGTTTTTCTATAATCTCAACCTTTGCCTTATCAACCTCTATCCCTTTTTTTGAGACTTTATGGCCAAGAACAATTCCTTCGGGTACCATAAAATGGCATTTCTCCCAGTTTAAAACCAAATTAGTTTCTTGGCACCGTTTCAAGACAAGAGTTAAATGGTTTAGGCAAGCATTGAAATTATCACCAAAAACGGAGAAGTCATCCATGAAGACTTCTAAAAATTTTTCGACCATATCAGAAAAAATGGAGAGCATACACCTTTGAAATGTGGCAGGGGCGTTGCAGAGCCCAAAAGGCATCCTCCTATACGCAAAAACTCCAAATGGACATGTGAAGGCAGTTTTCTCTTGGTCCTTGGGGTCTACCACGATTTGATTATACCCAGAATATCCGTCCAAAAAACAGTAATAGGCATGGCCGGCTAACCTTTCCAGCATCTGATCAATGAATGGGAGAGGGAAATGATCCTTCCTGGTGGCATCATTCAATCTCCTATAGTCTATGCACATTCTCCATCCAGTCACTGTTCTAGTAGGGATCAACTCATTCTTCTCATTAGTGATGACTGTCATCCCTCCCTTCTTTGGTACAACTTGAACCGGGCTTACCCATGGGCTGTCAGATATTGGGAATATTATCCCTGCATTCCACAACTTCATTACTTCCTTCTGGACAACTTCCTTCATTGTAGGATTTAGCCTTCTTTGTGGTTGAACCACTGGTTTGGAATCATCTTCCAAGAGGATCTTATGCATACATACTGCAGGGCTGATTCCCTTCAGATCATCAATGGTCCATCCTAAAGCATCTTTGTGAGCTTTGATTACATCAAGAAGTTCTCCTTCTTCCTTCTTTGACAGGGATGAATTAATGATTACTGGGAAGTTCTCCGATGTGCCAAGGAATGCATATTTGAGATGGGTGGGTAAAGGTTTCAATTCTTGTCTTCGTACATCTTCTTTCTTATCTTGCCTTTCATATTGTTCAGTAAAGGTCTCAGCCACTTGTTCCTCTGTTGTTTCTTGATTTCCTTCTTGCTCTTGAAAATTTTCTTCCAAAGTTTCTTCCACCAAACTATCTATCATATCCACTCTCACATAATCTTCTTGCTCAGGAGCGTTTTGCATTGATTTGAACACATTTATAATCATTTGTTCATTATGGACCCTGAAGGTCATTTCTCCTTTTTCAACATCAATGATGGCCCTTGCTGTGTGTAGAAATGGCCTTCCCAGAATGATTGAGTCGTTTCCTTCTTCTTTAGTATCCAAAATTACAAAATCTGCTGGGAAGATAAACTCCCCAATCTTTACTAACAGATTCTCCACAATTCCATTAGGTGTCTTGATTGATCTGTCAGCCATGACTAGCGACATCCTGGTGGGTTTAAGTTCTTCTATGGCAAGTTTTCTCATCATTGAGAGAGGCATTAAGTTGATACTGGCACCCAGGTCACAAAGGGCCTTGTTGAGAATTATCTTGCCAATAGTGCATGAGACTACAAAGCTTCCCGGATCCTTAAGTTTTGGTGGAATACCCCGTTGGATCACAGCACTGCATTCCTCTGTGAGTAATATGGTTTCCCTTTCAAGCCAACTTCTTTTCTTGTTGATAAGATCCTTCAGAAACTTGGAATACAGAGGCATTTGCTCAAGTGCTTCAGCCAAGGGAATGTTGATTTCCAGCTTCTTAAAAATCTCAAGGAATTTTTGAAAATGCTTGTCATTAATCTCTTTGTTGAACCTCTGAGGGTAAGGCAGTGGAGGAGTAAAGTTATTTCCCTGCCTTTGGTCCTCAGTTGGCTCTTCAATTACTTCCTTTCCCTTTCTTGATTTTTGTGGCTGATCTTCTTTTTCTTGAGCTTGATTCTGAGTTGGCTTGCTTGCTGTCTCCTTCTTGTCATTGACTTTCTCTTCTTCGGCTTGTTTCTTGTCACTTTCCTTTTGCTTCTTGGTTGCTTCTTCATTTTTCACCAAGACTCTTCCACTCCTCAATTGTATTGCCTTGCATTCTTCCTTAGGATTTGGGATTGTGTCACTTGGCAGTGAGCTTGAAGGTTTCTCAACAGAAATCTGTTTGGAGATTTGCCCAATTTGCCTCTCTAGGCTCTTCATGGAGGCTTCATGGTTCTTGGTTGTCATTTCTTGGTGTTTCCACATTTTGTCTATCAAGGTTTCCAAGTTGGTGAGTCTTTGAGATTCAGGTGATGCTTGTGGTGGGTTGTGAAATGTGGATGGTGGATGATAGGCATTTTGGTTGGTGGATTGGTTGTTAGATTGGTATTGGTTGATGTTGGGGTAATTGTTTTGAGGTTTTCTGAAGGAGTTTTGGTTAGTCTGCTGCTGCTGGTTGTGATTTTGGTTGTTTCTTGGATTGTGTTGAGTTGAGTTTCTCTGCCATGGTTGCTGATTTTGGTTGTGATTGTCTCCCCACCTAAGGTTTGGGTGGTTCTTCCAAGAAGGGTTGTAAGTGTCACCATATACTTCATTTGGCCCAGAATTTTGGTTGTGCATGTACTGGACTTGTTCTTGCTGTTGCTCCTCTTGAGTCTCTTCACTCTGTCCCCATGTGGTTGATGGTTGGCTAGTGTTGACTGCTGCAACTTGGAGACTATCAATCCTCTTGGCCATCTGCTCAAATTGTTGTTGAATTTGCTGCTGCATCATCTTGTTTTGAGCTAGGATTGAGTCCACTCCTTCTAGTTCCATTACTCCTCTTCTTTGTGATGGTTGGCGGCTTCTTTGATGAGCAAAGAAATATTGGTTGTTGGCCACCATATCCACAAGATTCTGAGCTTCCTCAGCAGTTTTCATTAGTTGTAGTGAACCTCCAGCAGAATGATCTAATGCCTCCTGAGATTTCAATGTCAGGCCTTCATAGAAATTTTGCAGCACATCCCATTCATTGAACATCTCTGGAGGGCATTTTCTGATTAAGGCTTTGTACCTCTCCCATGCTTCATACAAGGATTCAGCATCTAATTGTGTGAATGTCTGCACCTCGGTTTTCAGCCTGATGACTCTCTGGGGTGGATAGAACTTGGCTAGAAATTTAGTTACCAAGTCATCCCAACTAGTGATACTTGCTTGGGGAAAAGTTTCAAGCCATTGTGCAGCCTTATCCCTTAATGAGAACGGGAACAGCAGAAGCTTGTAAGTTTCAGGATTCACACCATTGGATTTGACAGTGTCACAGATCCTCAAGAAGGTAGATAGATGTTGATTTGGATCCTCCAATGGTCCTCCTCCAAATGAGCAGTTGTTCTGGACCAATGTGATAAGTTGTGGCTTCAGTTCGAAGTTATTTGCATTGACATTAGGGGTGAGAATGCTGCTTCCACAATGTCTAGCATTTGCAAAAGTATAGGAAGCCAATACTCTCCTCTGTTGTGGTGGATTATTAACTCCTCCTTCTGGATTAGATGTATCTCCTTCCATCTCGTGGAATTCTTCGTCTGATTCTTCTTCTCCAACAATACTTTTCCCTCTTTCGGCTCTTCTTATCCTTCTAAGAGTTCTCTGATCAACTTCAGATAACACAGGAGCGGATCTCCTTGTACCTGACATACAAACAAGACAAAAGAAACACCAGCAAGATTACTTCACTCTACTGCTAGAATGAAGTTTAGTTTAAGCAAAATTTCAAACAGTTAGCGGGTTAATCAAAAGTTAAAGAAAAATAAAGAAAAGTGCTTGATCTAGATTACCACCTCACTTAATCATTGTCAATCTAATCAATCCCCGGCAACGGCGCCAAAAACTTGATGAGATATTTTGATGAGAAACGAATCTCTCACTAAACATCACAATCCAACCGGCAAGTGCACCGGGTCGTATCAAGTAATAAAAACTCACGGGAGTGAGGTCGATCCCACAGGGATTGAAGGATTGAGCAATTTTAGTTTAGTGGTTGATTTAGTCAAGCGAATCAAGTGTTGGTTGGGTGATTTGTGATTTGCAGAATGTAAATTGCATGAAATTAAAGAGAGCGGGAAAGTAAATTGCTGAAACTTAAAGAACAAGAAATTAAATGGCAGAAACTTAAAGTGCAAGAAATGTAAATTGCAGAAACTTAAAGTGCAAGAATTGTAAATTGCTTGGAATGTAAAGGGGATTGGGATGTGGATTTGCAGAATTTAAACAAGGAAAAACTAAATTGCATCAAACAGAAGAAGGAAAAGGGAATTGGGATTGAACCGGATCTTATAACAGCAAAGTGAATAAACAATGAAAGCATTAAACAGAGAATTGAAATGAGAATTCAGATCTCAGGACCCAGAGACTAGAAAACCAAGTCTAGATCTCAATGCCTTCCTAGATCCAACAAGAACAATAGCAATGGAATTGTAAATTGCAAAGAAAAGAGATGAAGAACAATGAACCGGAAATGAAATTCAATTAACAGTAAAGAAAGCAGAGAGATCCAAGATTGAGATTGAAACAGAATTTCTTCAATTCTCCAATCCAAGATCCAAGACAAATGTAAAATGAAATTGAAAGCAATGAAAGCAAGAAATTAAAGTGCACTCAAGTTCAAAAGCTCTCCGAAAACTATTATGAAAATTCTAAAAGGAAAGCTCTAAAGGAAAACTCTCCAGGAAAGCCCTCCCAATAAATTGAATTCTATCCTATTTATACACTTTCCAAAATGATCTTCAAGCCTTGAGTTGGGCCTTTGTCCTTGGTGGAATTGGGTTGAAAGAGGCCTTGGTTGATTGCTCTTTGAAGATTGAAGAAGAACCGAAGTGAACCAATTGAACCGGAAATGGAGTTAGCCAACGTTGGTCTTCAACGTTAGGGTCAAAGTTAGGGGTCTAACTTTGACCCTAACTTTTCATATCAGCAAACCACATCCTTCTGGTATGGACGTTGGCGCCAACGTTAGGGGTCTAACTTTGACCCTAACGTTGGCAATGCTTGGTGTGAGTGGCGCCAACGTTAGCCTCCAAGTTAGGGGTCTAACGTTGGCGCAAACGTTGGCCTTCCCCCTTTGTGATTTAAGTGCCAACGTTAGCCTCCAAGTTAGGGGGCTAACGTTGGCGCAAACGTTGGTAGCCCAGGGAGAAACTCTCAAGTTCCAACGTTAGCCTCCAAGTTAGGGGGCTAACGTTGGAGCTAACGTTGGCTACTTCCAAAGAGTGATTCACATGCCCAACGTTAGCCTCCAAGTTAGGGGGCTAACGTTGGGGCTAACTTCATGTAACCCGGTTCAATTTTCACTTATTCCATTGTCCTCTCTTCACTCCTAGCCATTCCTCTTTGCTTCAACCTTTCTCCAAGCCTTCTTCACCTATCATTGATCAACCAAACTAATCAAAGTTTTGCTCAAAATCATGAGG
This sequence comes from Arachis hypogaea, assembly GCF_003086295.3. Taxonomy (NCBI): domain Eukaryota; kingdom Viridiplantae; phylum Streptophyta; class Magnoliopsida; order Fabales; family Fabaceae; genus Arachis; species Arachis hypogaea. The sequence continues at coordinate 46,068,249 of NC_092054.1, read as the reverse complement.
TATTCAATCTTCCACAATATGCAACAATTATAGCTTAAAACCTCATGAAATGGCATGAATTCACATATGGTTGGTTCAATCAAGGGAAACATGAAATTCTACTCAATTAGCTTGCTTGTAGCTTAAGAAAGTGCATAATTCTAATGAAAACAAAAGAAAAAGACTAGCTAAAATGGGCTAAGATGACTTGTCATCATTGGTCATCTCACATAGAGTCTGTGTGAGAGCAGTAGTCTCACTGCTAAAGGAAACCTCTGCAACAGCCTTGGGATGGTTGTTCCTGTGCCTAGCATTCCGAGTGGACTCAGCTAGGTTGCTGATCAGTTGTCACGCTTCATCCGCAGTCTTGTACTTTTTCAGAGAACCATTACTCGCACCATCCAATGTAGTCTTATCCTGAGGCTTCATGCTTTGTGTGAAGTAGTTGATCAACACCAACTTGTCAATCATGTGGTGGGGACATGCGTCCAGAAGATTCCTGAAGCACTCCCAATACTCATAAAGAGTCTCTGATTCACCTTGAATAATGCAGGAAATTTCTTTTCTCAGTTTATTAGTAACTTCAGCTGGAAAGTAGTTTTCCTAGAATTCTCTCCTGAGCGTATCCCAATTAGTAACAACTACTTCAGGTTAAGTGTAGTACCACTCCCTCGCCTTTCCCTCAAGAGAAAACAGGAAGGCAATTTGCAGAATAGAAGTCTCATATGCACCATGACGCCTAACAGTAGAACAGGCTGTCTGAAAATCCCTGAGGTGCTTGATAGGCTCATGAGTAGGTAAGCCATGAAACTTAGGCATTAAGTTGATTAGCGCAGTCTTCTGTTCAAAATCTGTAGCCAGATTTGGGTGACGCGCTTGATACGGTTGCAGTGTAAAGTCTGGAGCTCCTGTTTCCTGGAGAATAATCCTCCTGGGCTCCACCATGTTACCTGCACGTAAATTAACAGAATCAGTAGTAGAGGAGCTTGTTTCTTCCTCAAATGCCACTTCAGATTCGCTCTCAAATAGGACTGGTGAATTAGTAGTAACCACTTCACCACCCTCAGAGGCTAACCGACGCCGAGCTCACCTAATACGTGAAATAGTTCTTTCAATTTCAGGATCAAATTCGGCTAAGCTCGGGTCAGGTAGTGAACGCATCATTCAATGAAAGAAACATACAGCTCATGGTAATAAAATAAAATAAAATATGCAAAAATAAAAAATATGTACACCAACTAATAATTTAGCACACTATTGCAACTCCCCGGCAACAGCGCCAAAAATTGATGGAGGCAGAAATTAGCCGATTAAGAAACTAATATAGAAATAACGTTGCGAGTACAGTTCTTAATCAACAAAAATCTGCTTATCAATATAGAAGGGTTGTCACAAATTTAGAATAAAAATACTGTGAGTAGGAATCCCAGGTCGTCTCCTAACGAGTTGACAAAAGGGTGCTATTTTATTAATCAGGAGTTTTCCGAGAAATTTTAAGAGTTGGAGAACGGAAAAATAAATAATTGTAAATTAAGGCAATGAAAATTAACGAGAGAATCTATATAATCAATTAAAAACCCTTGACTGGGGGGAATGATTAATTGGAAGTTCTATCCTTGTTGAAATTCTCTCAAGTGTAGTATCAAGAGGTTGTTGGTTTCACTTAGTTAACCCTTACAAAATAAAGGAAAGTCAAGTGATTGAGCTAACTCTTATTCGCAAGTCCTAATCCTCTCCTTACGGAAGGATTAGCGTTAGCAAATAGAGAATTAGCCAACAACTTCTAATTTAACTAATCACTTGAGCATTCCAACTCAAGGGTCTTCTTTTAATCAACCCCCAAGTCAAGTTGGGAGTCTACTCCATTGACATGAATATAACGTTCATAGAAATATAAGAAGAAGATAGGATAAATTAAATAAAATAGGAATTGAAAATTAATTAAAAGTAAAAATAGTTCTTTGCATTAATAAATCACAAAATGCAACATCCTTATCTGAACAGGGTTAATAAGTAATCAAAATAGTAAAAGTATAAGAAAGCAAACTAGAATAATGGTAACTTCAACGGAGGTAGTGACTCTCCTCAATATCCAAAGCAAAAGCATAAACTATAAAAACTATGAGCGTGTAGAAAACCTAGAGGAAGGGTGATTTCTCTCTAAGATTCCAATCTAAAACTAAAAACTATGCGAATGAGAATGTATGTTGGGTCTCTACTTGTCCCCTGGCTCTAGTCTGTGTTTCTGGGCCGAAAACTGGGTCCAAACTTGGCAGAAAATCGCCCATAGCGCTTTCTGCAACTTTCTACACGTGGTGCATGTCATGCGTATGCGTCAGTCACGTGTGCGCGTCGATTGACAAAAATCCTGGTCACGCGAACACGTCGATTGGAGTTTGCACGACGACGCGTGCGCGTATGATGAGCGGATAATTTATACGCTTTTTGACATTTTTTTACATAGTTTTCAGTATGATTTAGCTAGTTTTTAGTATATTTTTATTAGTTTTTAAATAAAAATCACATTTCTGGACTTTACTATGAGTTTGTGTGTTTTTCTGTAATTTCAGGTATTTTCTGACTGAAATAGAGGGACCTGAGCAAAAATCTGATTTAGAGGCTGAAAAAGGACTGCAGATGCTGTTGGATTCTGACCTCCCTGCACGCAAAGTGGATTTTCTGGAGCTACAGGAGTCCAAATGGCGCGCTCTCAATTGCGTTGGAAAGTAGACATCCAGGGCTTTCCAGTAATATATAATAGCTATACTTTGCCCGAGTTTAGATGATGCAAACTGGCGTTCAACGCCAGTTCTCTGCCCTATTCTGGCGTTAAACGCCAGAAACAGGTTACAAGTTAGAGTTAAACGCCCAAAATAGGTTACAACCTAACGTTTAACTCCAGAAACAGCCTAGGCACGTGTAAAGCTCAAGTCTCAGTCCCAGCACACACCAAGTGGGCCCCAAAAGTGGATTTCTGCACTATCTATTGTAGTTTACTCATTTTTTGTAAACCTAGGTTACTAGTTTAGTATTTAAACAACTTTTAGATATTTATTTTGTATCTCATGACATTTTAGATCTAAACTTTATACTTTTTGACAGCATGAGTCTCTAAACTCCATTGTTAGGGGTGAGGAGCTCTGCTGTGTCTCGATGAATTAATGCAATTATTTCTGTTTTCTATTCAAACACGCTTGTTTCTATCTAAGATGTTAATTCGCACTTCAATATGATGGATGTGATGATCCGTGACATTCATCACCATTCTTAACCTATGAACGCGTGCCTAACAACCACCTCCGTTCTACCTTCGATTGAAGGAGTATCTCTTGGATTCCTTAATTAGAATCTTCGTGGAATGAATGACTGTGGTATTCCGAGTAGGATTCAGGGATTGAATGACTATGATGAGCTTCAAACTCACAAGGGTTGGGCATAGTGACAAACGCAAAAGGATCAATGGATCCTATTCCAGCATGAGTGAGAACTGACAGATGATTAGCCGTGCGGTGACAGCGCACCTGGACCATTTTCACTGAGAGAACGGATGGTAGCCATTGACAACGGTGATCCACTAACACACAGCTTGCCATAGGAGAAACCTTGTGTGCGTGAAGAAGAAGAGAGGGGGAAAGCAGAGATTCAGAAGACAAAGCATCTCCAAAACTCCAACATATTCTCCATTACTGCATAATAAGTATTATTTAATCTATGCTCTCTTGTTCATTTGCAAGTCAACTGATAATTATAATTGATATCCTGACTAAGAGTTACAAGATAACCATAGCTTGCTTCAAGCCAACAATCTCCGTGGGATCGACCCTTACTCACGTAAGGTATTACTTGGACGACCCAGTGCACTTGCTGGTTAGTGGTACGAGTTGTGGAAAGTGTGATTTACAATTCGTGCACCATGTTTTTGGCACCGTTGTCGGGGATTGTTCGAGTTTGGACAACTGACGGTTTATTTTGTTGCTTAGATTAGGAAAAATTCATCTTTTTAGTTTAGAGTCACTAAAATTGCGTCTTCTATTATTGTTTTTGGTTAATTTTTTTTTAATCCTTATTTTCTCTTTTTAAATTTTTCGAAAATATTTATAAACTAATAATTGAGTTTTTCTGTTTGAGTTTAGTTTCATATTTTAAGTTTGGTGTCAATTGCATGTTTTTGTTTTCTTTTAAATTTTCGAATTTGTGTTCATTGTTCTTTCTTGATCTTCAAGTTGTTCTTGCTATTTTTCTTGTTTGATCTTTAGTTTTTCCTGTTCTGTGTATTTTCTTGTTTTTCTTGTGCATTTTCAAATTATCAGTATTCAAAAAAAAATTTTTTTTAGTTTTTCTTTGTTTAATCCTTGCATTTGTTGAATGTGTCTATGTTCTTGTGATTAGTTGCTTCTTTGAGTCTTTCTTTCTAAAATCTTTTCAAAAATAATTTTTCTTTGATTAAATCTTGTGTCAAGTTTTAAGTTTGGTGTTTTCTTGTCAGTTTTTATTTAATTTTCAAAAATTTATTTTTGGTTTTCTAAAAATTTTAAGTTTGGTGTTCTTTTTTTTTATGTTCTTGAGTCCTTTGAGTCTTTGAATTTCTGTTCTTCGTGTTCTTGTGAATCTTCAAGGTGTTCTTGAGTCTTTCTTATGTTTTGATCTTAAAATTTTTATGTTTGGTGTTCTTTGGTGTTTCTCCTCCAAATTTTCAAAAATAAGGAGCATTAGATCTAAAAATTTTAAGTTATGTGTCTTTTTATTGTTTTTCTCTTTCCTCATTGAATTCAAAAATATCTTTTTCCTTTATTTTAATTGAGTTTTTCGAAAATTACCTTTAAAAATTCAGATTTTTATTTTAAAAATCAAATCTTTTCAAAATTCAAAATCTTTTTCAAAAATCATATCCAAAAATTTTCCAATCTTCTTAATTAAGCAATTACTTTCATTTTCAAATTTATTTTTCTCTTGTTTTTCGAAATTTACATTCTAATTTCTAATTATTTTATTTTATCTTATTATTTTTAATTATCTTAATAATTTGGTTTATCTACTTAAATAAAATAAAAAATAAAAATATATTTTCTTTGCAATTCATATCAATTCCATTTTATCCATCATGGATCTAAGTGGAAATGAACAGTCCAGAAGGACTCTGGGGTCATATGCTAATCCCACTGCTGCTGCATATGGGAGTAGTATCTGTATACCTCCCATCAAAGCAGGCAGTTTTGAGCTAAATCCTCAGCTCATTGTCATGGTGCAGCAAAACTGTTAGTATTCCGGTCTTCCACAGGAAGAACCTACTGAGTTTCTGGCACAATTCTTGTAAATTGCTGACATAGTACGTGACAAAGAGGTAGATCAGGATGTATACAGACTGTTACTGGTTTCGTTTGCTGTAAAAGATCAAGCTAAAAGGTGGTTAAATAACCAACCCATAGCAAGCATAAGAACATGAAAACAGTTATCAGACAAATTCCTGAATCAATATTTTCCTCCAAAAAGGATGACACAGCTAAGGCTGGACATCCAAGGCTTTAAACAAGAGGATGATGAATCCCTTTATAATGCCTGGGAGAGGTACAGAGGGATGCTAAGGAAATGTCCCTCTGAAATGTTTTCAGAGTGGGTGCAACTAGACATCTTCTACTATGGGCTTACAGAAGGAGCTCAGATGTCCCTAGACCACTCAGCTGGTGGATCTATGCACATGAGGAAAACTATTGAAGAGGCTCAGAGCTTATTGATATAGTTGCTAGAAACCAGTGATGTGTGGAAAACGATCTAACACGAAACTAACCGGCAAGTGCACCGGGTCGCATCAAGTAATAAAACTCACGGGAGTGAGGTCGATCCCACAGAGATTGAAGGATTGAGCAATTTTAGTTTAGTGGTTGATTTAGTCAAGTGAATCAAGATTTCGTTGAGTGATTTGTAATTTGCAGAAACTAAATTGCATGAAAAGTAAAAGGGAAGAGGGGAAATTGCAGTAAAGGAAAGTGCAGAGAAATTAAAGAGGCTGAATCTTAAAGTGCAAGTAATATAAATTGTAGAAACTTAGATTGCAAGAAATGTAAATTGCAGAACCTTAAATGCAAGAAATGTAAACGGCTTGAATTGTAAAGGGAATTGGGAATTGGATTTGCAGAAATTAAACAAGGAAAAGTAAAATGCAATAAACAGAAAAGTAGAAGATGATTTGAATTAGACCGGATCTAAAACGGAAATGATAATAAGCTTGGTGTAGCAACGAAACAAGAAAATTTAAATTGAAAGCTGTAGATCTCAGGACTCAAGAGACTAGATAGCCAAGTCTAGATCTCACTGCCTTCCTAGATCCAGCAAGAGCAATTGTAAAGGAAATGAAGAAAAGTAAATTGCAGAAATAGTAGAAGAAGAAGCAATTAACAGAAATGGAAATTCAATTATGCAGAAAATTAAACAAGATCTCAAGGTGAGATTGAAACAGAAGTTCTTCAATTCTCCACCCAAGATCCAAAGCAAGAAATGTAAAGAGGACTGAGCAAGAACAAGGAAGAAGAGAGATCAATTCTCCTTCCCAATTCTCTAGAATTTCTCCTTCCCAATTCTCTAGAATTCTGAAGCAACAATTCAAAAAAATGTAAAGGTGAGCTCTCTGTAAGTGTTCTAAGAATTCTAAAGGAAAAGCCCCCCGAAAAACTTAAATCCTAAGCTATTTATACACTTTCTTCAAATGGTCTTCAAGCCTTGGATTGGGCCTTTGCTCTTGATGGAATTGGGTTAATAAAGGCCTCGGTTGATTGCTCTTGGAGTTAGAGAGAAACCCATTGTGAACCGGGCTATGAATCATAAAAGCTTGAGTCAAAGTTTGAGGTAAACTTTGGCTCAAGCTTTTCATATCAGCAGGCCTTCCTTGCTGCCATCCACGTTTGAGCCAAAGTTTGAGGTCAAACTTTGAGCCAAACGTGGATCCCTCTTGTATGCCTCTTGGGGTGCTACTTTGTCCGCTTGTCAACGTTGCCAATTTCATGCCAACTATATACTATTATATATGGTTGGTAAGCTCTGAATGTCAGCTTTCTAACCCAATTGGAATCACCTCAATTGGACATCTACAACTCAAGTTATGCTCATTTGAAGAGGACAGGGTCGCTGGCTTTGGTGTGCAGCGTTTGAGGTAAAGTTTGCCTCAAACGTGGTCGAAAACGCTAGTTCTGGAGGCTCAAACGTATTGTCCACCCCATACTATTGTATATTATTGGAAAGCCCTGAATGTCTACTTTCCAATGCCGTTGGAAGCGCATCATTTGGAGCTCTACAGCTCGAGTTATACTCCGTCGAAGGTGCAGAGGTCAGTTGGCCTCACTGCAGATTGCCACCATGTTCGTTTATGCACATTGCGGGGCAGTTTTCTCCCTCAATTTTAGTGTCCACCATGCAGTGCCATATATGTTTGGAAAGCTCTCGATTCCTACTTTCCATTGCTTTTTGAATCATCTCATTTGGAGCTCTGTAGCTCAAGTTATTCTTGTTGGAAGTATACCCCTTCAGGCTGTTGTGGTGTGTGGCGCCAACGTTTGCCAAAAAGCTTGAGGCAAACGTTGGCGCAAGCTTTTTCCTCCAGGGTGTTTGTTTTGTGATGCCAACGTTTGTCAAAAAGCTTGAGGCAAACGTTGGCGCAAGCTTTTGCTCCAACCAATGTGAATTCACTCTTCCAAAAGCTTGAGCTAAAGTTTGAGGCAAGCTTTTGCTCAAGCTTTTTGTTCTCTCTTGCTCCTTGCCCTTTCTTCTTTCTTCAACCTTCTTCAAAGCTCTTTTCACCTATCATCAATCAACCAAACACATCAAATCTATGCTCAAAATCATGAGTTTGTTATTCTTTCATAATATATGACAATTATAGCACAAAATCTCATGAAATTGCATTAATTCATCCATGGTTGATTGAATCAAAGGAAACATGAAATTCTACCCAATTGGCTTGCTTATGCATCAAGAAAGTGCATAAAATCAACTGAAAATAAAAGAAAAAGACTAGTGAAACTAGGCTAAGATGACTTGTCATCAACCAGCATCTGTACATAAGTAATGGATCCTCCATAAAAGAAGAAGCCAAAGCAGTGTCTACTGAACTTGGTCCTCCAGAACAAGTTGCTGAACTCAATCAACAATTGTGCTTTCTAACAAAATAGCTAACAGAATTCAAGGAGATGCTACAAGACACTAAAAATGCTAATAAAAATATGGAGGCACAATTGAATCAGACAAAACAGCAGTTATCAAAGCAGATAACAGAAGAGTGCCAAGCAGTTCAATTAAGAAGTGGGAAAACATTAAATACCTCATTTCAGAGCAGCAGAAAGCCAAGGAAAGAACAACTGACAGAGGATGAGCAAAATATTATCCAAAATCCCTCTGAGGACAGTAAGAGCTCAGGGAGGAACAATTCTGTCATTCAAATGCCAGAAACAGGCAAGGAGCCGGCGTCAAATGCCCAAAGGAAGCTCAGTTCTGGCGTTCAAACGCCAGAAACAAGTAAGAAGCTGGCGTCCAATGCCAATCAAGCTTCTAACCCTGGCATTCAAACGCCAGTGAGGGATCAGACACACCCATGTGCTGATAGCAACCCCTCTAAAAGGGCTTCTCCATCCACCTCTGTAGGAAATAAACCTTTAGCAACTAAGGTTGAGGAATACAAAGCCAAGATGCCTCATCCTCAAAAACTCCGCCAAGAGGAGCAGGATAAGCAATTTTCCCACTTTATAGACTATCTCAGGACTCTTGAAATAAAGATTCCGTTTGCAGAGGCACTTGAGCAAATACTCTCTTATGCCAAGTTCATGAAAGAGATCTTGAGTCATAAGAAGGATTGGAGAGAAACTGAAAGAGTTCTCCTCACTGAAGAATGCAGTGCAGTCATTCTGAAAAGCATCCCAGAAAAGCTTAAAGATCCCAGGAGCTTTATAATACCATGCATATTAGAGGATAATTGCACCAAGACAGCTTTATGTGATCTTGGGGCAAGCATCAACCTAATACCTGCATCCATTATCAGAAAGCTTGGTTTAACTGAAGAAGTCAAACCAACCCAGATATGTCTCCAACTTGCTGATGGCTCCATTAAATACCCATCAGGCGTGATTGAAGACATGATTGTCAGGGTTGGGCCATTCGCCTTCCCCACTGACTTTGTAGTGCTGGAAATGGAGGAGCACAAGAATGCTACTCTCATTCTAGGAAGACCTTTGCTAGCAACTGGACGAACTCTCATTGATGTCCAAAAGGGGGAAGTAACCCTGAGAGTCAATGAAAATGAGTTTAAGTTGAATGCTGTCAAAGCCATGCAGCATCCAGACACACCAAAAGATTGCATGAAAGTTGATCTTATTGACTCTTTAGTAGAGGAGATCAACATGGCTGAGAGTCTTGAATCAGAGCTGGAAGACATCTTTAAAGATGTTCAGCCTGATCTGAAGGATTCAGAGGAATTGAAAGAGCCCCTAAAACTTCCTCAAGAAGAGGAAAAACCTCCTAAACCCGAGCTCAAACCATTACCACCATCCCTGAAATATGCATTTCTGGGAGAAGGTGACACTTTTCCGGTGATCATAAGCTCTGCTTTAAATCCCCCAGAAGAGGAAGCGCTACTTCAAGTGCTAAGGACACACAATACAGTTCTTGGGTGGTCCATAAGTGATCTTAAGGGCATCAGCCCAGCAAGATGGATGCACAAGATCCTATTGGAGGATGATGCTAAGCCAGTGGTTCAAACACAGAGGCGGCTAAATCCAGCCATGAAGGAAGTGGTGCAGAAAGAGGTCACCAAGTTACTGGAGGCTGGGATTATTTATCCTATTTCTGATAGTCCCTGGGTGAGCCCTGTCCAAGTTTTCCCCAAAAAGGAAGGCATGACAGTGGTTCATAATGAAAAAAATGAACTGGTTCTTACAAGAACAGTTATAGGGTGGCGCATGTGTATTGACTACAGAAGGCTCAATACAGCCACCAGAAAGGATCATTTTCCTTTACCATTCATAGACCAAATGCTAGAAAGACTAGCAGGTCATGATTATTACTGCTTTTTGGATGGCTATTCAGGCTACAACCAAATTACAGTAGATCCCCAGGATCAAGAGAAAACAGCATTTACATGTCCATCTGGAGTATTTGCCTACAGAAGGATGCCATTTGGGCTATGTAATGCACCTGCAACCTTTCAGAGATGCATGCTCTGTATTTTCTCTGATATGGTGGAAAAATTTCTGGAAGTCTTCATGGATGACTTCTCAGTATATGGAGACTCATTCAGCTCCTGTCTTGATCACCTGACACTGGTTCTGAAAAGCTGCCAAGAGACCAACTTGGTTTTAAACTGGGAAAAATGTCACTTTATGGTGACTGAAAGGATTGTCCTTGGGCACAAGATTTCAAACAAGGGAATATAGGTGGATCAAGCTAAGGTAGAGGTAATTGAAAAATTACCACCACCTACCAATGTTAAGGCAATCAGAAGCTTTCTGGGGCATGCAGGATTCTATAGGAGGTTTATAAAGGATTTTTCAAAAATTGCAAAACCTTTGAGCAACCTACTAGCTGCTGACACACCATTTTTGTTTGACACAGAGTGTCTGCAGGCGTTTGAAACTCTAAAAGCTAAGCTGGTCACAGCACCAGTTATTTCTGCACCAGACTGGACATTACCATTTGAACTAATATGTGATGCCAGTGACCATGCCATTGGTGCAGTATTAGGCAGAGGCATGACAAGCTTCTGCATGTCATTTATTATGCTAGCCGTGTTTTAAATGATGCCCAAAAAAATTACACAACCACAGAAAAAGAATTGCTTGCAGTGGTTTATGCCATTGACAAGTTTAGATCATACTTAGTAGGATCAAAAGTGATTATGTACACCGACTATGCTGCTCTTAAATATCTACTTACAAAGCAAGATTCAAAACCCAGGCTCATAAGATGGGTGTTGTTTCTGCAAGAGTTTGATATAGAAATAAGAGACAGAAAAGGGACAGAAAACCAAGTGGCTGATCATCTGTCCCGGATAGAACCAGTAGAAGGGGCGTTCTTTCCCTCTATTGAGATCTCTAAAACCTTTCCGGATGAGCATTTGTTCGCCATTCAGGAAACACCATGGTTTGCAGATATTGCAAATTATAAAGCCGCAAGATTCATACCCAAGGAGTACAGTAGGCAACAAAAGAAAAAATTAATTACTGATGCAAAGTACTACTTGTGGGATGAATCCTATCTCTTTAAGAGATGTGCAGACAGAATAATCCGTAGGTGTATGCCTAGAGAAGAAGAACAGAAGATCTTATGGCATTGCCATGGGTTACAATATGGAGGTCATTTCGGAGGTGAGCGAACAGCCACCAAGGTCCTCCAACGTGGCTTCTACTAGCCTACCCTCTATAGAGATTCCCGAGAGTTTGTACGTAACTGTGACAGTTGCCAGAGATCTGGTAATCTGCCTCATGGTTACGCCATACCTCAACAAGGAATCTTGGAGATTAAGTTGTTTGATGTATGGGGTATTGACTTCATGGGGCCTTTCCCACCATCATACTCAAACACTTATATTCTGGTTGCAGTCGACTATGTATCCAAATGGGTAGAGGCCATTGCCACACCCACTAATGATACTAAGACAGTGCTGAAGTTCCTCCAGAAACATATCTTCAGCAGGTTTGGTGTCCCTAGAGCACTAATTAGTGATGGGGGCACTCACTTCTGCAACAAACAGCTTTACTCTGCTATGGTCCGATATGGAATTAGTCACAAGGTGGCAACTCCATATCATGCACAGACAAACGGGCAAGCTGAAGTCTCTAATAGAGAACTAAAAAGAATCCTAGAATGGACTGTAAGTACCCGTAGACAGGATTGGACGAGAAGCTTGGATGATGCTCTGTGGGCTTACAGAATAGCATTCAAGACTCCTATAGGGACCTCTCCATACCAGCTTGTGTATGGTAAGGCCTGTCATCTGCCCGTGAAACTGGAACATAAGGCCTATTAGGCAACCAGATTCCTAAACTTTGATGCCAGATTAGCTGGAGAAAAAAGATTGCTCCAGCTAAATGAGCTAGAGGAATTCAGACTCACTGCTTTCGAAAATGCCAAGCTTTACAAAGAGAAAGCAAAAAGGTAGCATGACAGAAAGCTATCATCTAGAGTCTTTGAACCAGGACAGAAGGTTCTGCTATTTAACTCTAGGCTCCGGCTATTCCCCGGGAAACTAAAATCCCGGAGGAAGGGACCATATGTGATTACAAGTGTGTCACCATATGGCTATGTGGAGCTTCAAGACATTGATTCTAATAAGAAGTTCATTGTTAATGGACAGCGAATCAAGCATTATCTTGAAGGCAATATTGAGCAAGAATGCTCAAGGCTGAAGCTAGATTAAAAGCTCAGCAAGGTCCAGCTAAAGACAATAAAGAAGCGCTTGCTGGGAGGCAACCCAGCCATTAGCAAAACTTTTTCTGTTATTTTGTTTTATTCTATTCTTCATTTTATTTATTTTTAAATTATACAAGTTCAATATTAATAATCTTCAAGGTAAAGAATCAATTGCATAAGTTTACAGGGTTACAGAAGGATTCAGAGCACAAAACAGGGAAAAGGAGCTCATTGGCAAGAAAACGCCAGTAAGAGGCACAATTGGGCGTTAAACGCCCAAAAAAAGGATCTACTGGGCGTTTAACGCCATACTTGTAGCGTCCTGGGCGTTCAGGAAAAACGCCCAGTGACAAAGGAATTCTGGCGTTTAACGCCAGCCAGAAGCAACAGCTGTGCGTTAAACGCCCAAAAGAAGCTACAGAGGGGCGTTAAACGCCCAAAACATGCAGCAGTTGGGCGTTTAACGCCAGGATTGTGGAGGGGAGGAAGTTTTTATTCCCAACTTGATTTTTTTAAAATTTTCATATTTCAATCCATTTTTCTTGCATAAACTTGTTCCCATACTTTCATTTTTCAAACTTTTTTTTCCAAAAATTTTTAAAAATATCTTAATTCTAAAATTAAATCTTTCTCAATTCTTCTTCAACCTCTTCTCAAATCTTTTTCAAAACAAATCTATCTTTTTCAAAATTCTTTTTTTTCAAACTCATTAATATCTTTTTCAAATCTTCACAATATTTTTAGAACAAATCTATCTTTTTCAAATATCTTTCATATCTTTTCAATTTTAAATTACATCTTTTCCTATCTTATCTTTTCCAAATCACATTTTCTATCATATCTTTTTAAAAGATTTTCGAAAACCCACCCCCTTCCCTTTATATCCTCGTTCGGCCTCCTCCTCTCTTCCACAATTTGAACTTGGCTCTCCCTCTATCCCTCTTCTTTCTTTTCTTTTGCTTGAGGACAAGCAAACCTCTAAGTTTGGTGTGTTTATCCGTGATCACTAAGCCAATACCCACCAAGATCATGGCTCCTAAGGGAAAACAAACCAACTCAAGAGGCAAGAAAGAGAATATTCAAAAACCACTTTGGAATCAAGGGAAGTTCTTAACCAAAGAACATTCAGACCATTACTACAAAATAATGGGTCTAAGGTCAGTGATCCCGGAAGTTAAATTCGATATGAAAGAAGGGAGATCTTCAAGCTGCCTCAACTGCAAGATGACCCAGACTCCTTTAATAGGAGAATGATGAGACCAAATCAGAGCTTGGACAAAATCCTAGAGGACATATGCCTCCCTAGAGCCAAATGGACAACCAACACAAAGGGTGTCCCAAACCAACTCAAAAGAGGGGATCTCAAACCAGTCGCCAGAGGCTGGCTGGACTTTATTGGGCGTTCTATATTGCCCACTAGCAACCGCTCTGAAGTCACCATCAAAAGAGCAGTGATGATCCATTGCATTATGCTGGAGAAAGAAGTGGAAGTTCATCAGCTGATTTCTTGTGAGCTTTACAAAATTGCAAACAATAACTCCAAAGATGCCAAATTAGCTTATCCAAGCTTGATCTCCCTATTATGTAAAGATGCTGGAGTAAAGATGGGAGTAGATGAGTATATTTCAGTTGAGCAACCAATCACCAAAAAGTCAATGGAAGGACAAGTGCAGGACGATCCCATCAAGAGGAGAGCACAGGAGTTCCTTCTGGAAAATCCTCAATTTGAATACTGGGGGTGCCTAGAAGCATCTATCACCAAGTTGCAAGAAGCTATGGATCAACTGAAGGAAGAACAGCAAAATCAAAATAGCATGCTGGTGCACGAAATTGTGATGTCCAGGCTCGAACAATCCCTGGTAATGGCTCCAAAGCTTGGTGCTCTGATCTTAATTCATAATTGTCACAACTTCGATACAACTAACCAGCAAGTGCACTGGGTCGTCCAAGTAATACCTTACGTGAGTAAGGGTCGAATCCCACGGAGATTATTGGTATGAAGCAAGCTATGGTCACCTTGTAAATCTCAGTCAGGCGGATATAAAGTGATAATGGTGTTTTCGAATATATAATAAAATAGAGATAGAGATACTTATGTAAATCATTGGTAGGAATTTCAGATAAGCGAATGGAGATGCTTTTCATTCCTCTGAACCTCTGCTTTCCTGCTATCTTCATCCAATCTGTCTTACTCCTTTCCATGGCTGGCTTTATGCAAGGGCATCACCGTTGTCAGTGGCTACATCCCCTCCTCTCAGTGAAAGATATGCTCACATGCTCTGTCACAGCACGGCCAATCATCTGTCGGTTCTCGATCATGCTGGAATAGGATTCACCCTCCTTTTGCGTCTGTCACTAACGCCCAGCACTCGCGAGTTTGAAGCTCGTCACAGTCATTCAGTCTTTGAATCCTACTCGGAATACCACAGACAAGGTTTAGACTTTTCGGATTCTCTTGAATGCCGCCATCATTCTAGCTTACGCCACGAAGATTCCGGTTAGGAGATCTAAGAGATATTCATTCTAGCTTATTTCATGTAGAACGGAAGTGTTTGTCAGGCACGCGTTCATAAGGGAGAAGGATGATGAGCGTCACACATAATCATCACCTTCATCATGTTCTTGGGTGCGAATGGATATCTTAGAAGCGAAATAAGAAGAATTGAATAGAAAACAGTAGTACTTTGCATTAATCTTTGAGGAACAGCAGAGCTCCACACCTTAATCTATGGAGTGTAGAAACTCTACCGTTGAAAATACATAAGTGAAAGGTCCAGGCATGGCCGAGATGGCCAGCCCCCTAAACGAGATCAATAGTCTCCTAAGATGAACAATGGATTAAAACTGAGACCAAAGATACCTAATACAATAGTAAAAGGTCCTATTTATAATAAACTAGTCACTAGGGTTTACATGAGTAAGTAATTGATGCATAAATCCACTTCCGGGGGCCACTTGGTGTGTGTTTGGGCTGAGCTTGAGTGTTACACGTGCAGAGGCTATTTGTGGAGTTGAACGCCAGCTTTTGTGCCATTTCTGGCGTTCAACTCTGGTTTTGGATCCTTTTCTGGCGCTGGACACCAGATTTGGGCAGAGAGCTGGCGTTGAACGCCAGTTTACGTCGTCTATTCTTGGCCAAAGTATGGACTATTATATATTGCTGGAAAGCCCTGGATGTCTACTTTCCAACGCAATTTGAAGCGCGCCATTTCGAGTTCTGTAGCTCCAGAAAATCCATTTTGAGTGCAGGGAGGTCAGAATCCAACAGCATCAGCAGTCCTTTTTCAACCTCTGAATCTGATTTCTGCTCAAGTCCCTCAATTTCAACCAGAAAATACCTGAAATCACAGAAAAACACACAAACTCATAGTAAAGTCCAGAAATGTGAATTTAACATAAAATCTATTAAAAACATCCCTAAAAGTAACTAGATTCTACTAAAAACATACTAAAAACAATGCCAAAAAGCGTATAAATTATCCGCTCATCACAACACCAAACTTAAATTGTTGCTTGTCCCCAAGCAACTGAAAATAAAAATAGGATAAAAAGAATAGAACATACTATAAATTCCAAACTATCAATGAAACATAGCTTCAATCATATGAGCGGGACTTATAGCTTTTTGCCTCTTGAATAGTTTTGGCATCTCACTTTATCCATTGAGGTTCAGAATGATTGGCATCTATAGGAACTCAGAATTCAGATAGTGTTATTGATTCTCCTAGTTCAGTATGATGATTCTTGAACACAGCTATTTTATGAGTCTTGGCCGTGGCCCTAAGCACTTTGTTTTCCAGTATTACCACCGGATACATAAATGCCACAGACACATAATCGGGTGAACCTTTTTAGATTGTGACTCAGCTTTGCTAAAGTCCCCAATTAGAGGTGTCCAGGGTTCTTAAGCACACTCTTCTTTTGCTTTGGACCTTGACTTTAACCGCTCAGTCTCAAGTTTTCACTTGACACCTTCACGCCACAAGCACATGGTTAGGGACAGCTTGGTTTAGCCGCTTAGACCAGGATTTTATTCCTTTAGGTCCTCCTATCCACTGATGCTCAAAGCCTTGGGATCCTTTTTATTTGCCCTTGCCTTTTGGTTTTAAGGGTTATTGGCTTTTTGCTCTTGCCTCTTGGTTTTAAGAGCTTTGGCTTTTTCTGCTTGCTTTTTTCTTTTTCTTCTAAATTTTTTTTTTCGCCTATATTTTTTTTTTCTGCAAGCTTTGTTCTTTGCTGCTTTTTCTTGCTTCAAGAATCATTTTTATGATTTTTCAGATTATCGAATAACATGTCTCCTAGTCATCATTCTTTCAAGAGCCAACATATTTAACATTCTTAAACAACAACTTCAAAAGACATATGCACTGTTCAAGCATACATTCAGAAAACAAGAAGCATTGTCACCACATCAATATAATTAAACTAAGTTCAAGGATAATTTCAAAACTCATATACTTCTTGTTCTTTTGAATTAAAACATTTTTCATTTAAGAGAGGTGATGGATTCATAGGACATTCATAACTTTAAGACATAGTTACTAACTACTAATGATCATGTAATGAAGACACAAACATAGATAAGCACATAACATAGAAAACGAAAAACAGAGAAAGTAAGAGCAAGGAATGAATCCACCTTAGTGATGATGGCGTTTCAATGATGTTCTTGGGCTCTTCTATGTCTCTTCCTTGCCTTTGCGGCTTGATTCCTAGTGATTTTTTTTGGGATTTCTATCCTCAGTTGCTTCTAATAATTACGTGGAGGGAGGTGCATTTCCTGAGGTATCTCAGGGATCTCTTGATTTGCAGCCACATGTTCTACCACTGAGCTATAGATCCTTTACATAATTGTTTTACCACACCAAACTTAGAATGTTGCTCGCCCTCGAGCAAAAGAAGAAGGAAGAAGAAGATGTGCAAAAAAAACTAGGATTATGAGGAGGTAAGGTGGAGATCCTGTGGGGTTCACAGATCCTGAGGTGATCCTGTGGGGTCCACAGATCCTGAGGTGTCAAGGCATTTACATCCCTGCACCAAATTAGGCATGTAAAATGCCCTTGCACACAACTCTGGGCGTTCAGCGCCAGGTTGGTGGCCATTTTGGGCGTTCAGCGCCCATTTGTTGCCATTTCTGGCGTTGAACGCCAGAACCATGCTTGTTCTGGGCGTTCAGCGCCAGGATGCTGCCCATTTGGGCGTTCAGCGCCAGAACCATGCTCTGTTCTGGCGTTGAACGCCAGGCAGATGCTTCCTCCAGGGTGTGATTTTTCTTCTGCTGTTTTTGATTCCGTTTTCAATTTTTTTGTTTATTTTGTGACTCCACATGATCATGAACATTATTATTATTTTCGGCTGCCATCTCCCCTTCCTGTTCGAAAATTTCTGAAAGGTTATCTCTGGATTGTTGTATTTTAGCTTCTCTTAATTTTCTCTTCAGAGTCCTTTCAGGTTCTGGATCTGCTTTCACAAGAATGTTCTTATCCTTGCTCCTGCTCATATGACAAAGAAGAGGGCATAGAAAAATAATGATAATAATAGAGATCCTTTATACTACAGTATAGGGATCCCTGTGTGAGTAGAAGAAGAGAAGAAGAGGAAATTCGAACACAGATGGAAGAGGGGGTTCGAATTTAGTGAGTGATGTGAAGAAAAGATGTTAGTACATCAATAAACAAATAGAAGAAGATGAGAGGGGGGAGTGAATTTTCGAAAGCAATTTTTGCAAAAGAGTTAGTGATTTTTAAAAATAGTTTTTGAAAAATGTTAGTAATTTTCGAAAATTAAGATTTAAAAATTAAAATAATTAATAAATAAAAAAGAAATTTTGAAAAAGGGGGGAAGATATTTTCGAAAATTAGAGAGAGAGAGTTAGTTAGGTAGTTTTGAAAAAGTTAAGAAACAAACAAAAAGTTAGTTAGTTAGTTGAAACAATTTTTGAAAATTAATTTTGAAAAGATAAGAAGTTAAGAAGTTAGAAAAGATATTTTGAAAATCAAATTTTTGAAAAAGATAAGATGAGAATATATTTTTGAAAAGATATGATAGAAATTAGTTTTGAAAAAGATTTGATTTTTAAAATCACAATTAATGACTTGATTCACAAGAAATCACAAGATATGATTCTAGAACTTAAAGTTTGAATCTTTCTTAACAAGTAAGTAACAAACATCAAATTTTTGAATCAAAACATTAATTGATTATGTTGTTTTCGAAAATTATGATATAAAATAAGAAAAAGATTTTTGAAAATTAATTTTTTGAATTTTTCGAAAATAACCAAGAATTTTGAAAAAGATTTGATTTTTGAAAAAGATTTTGAAAAAGATAAGATTTTCAAATTGAAAATTTGATTTGACTCTTAAGAAACAACTTGATTTTAAAAATTTTTGAAAAAGTCAATCCAAATTTTCGAATTTGATGAGAGAAAAAGGGAAAGATATTTTTTTGATTTTTGATATTTTTATGAAAAACATGAAAATTATGCAATGCATGAAATTTTTAGATCAAAACATGTGATGCATGCAAGAATGCTATGAATGTAAAGATGAAAACCAAGAACACTATGAATGTCAAGATGAACATCATAGACACAATTTTGAAAAATTTTTTAATGCAAAGAAAACATGCAAGACACCAAACTCAGAATTCTTTAATGCTTAGACACTAAGAATTCAAGAATGCATATGAAAAACAACACAAAACAAAAAATCATCAAGATCAAACAAGAAGACTTACCAAGAACAACTTGAAGATCATGAAGAACACTATGAATGCATGAAATTTTCGAAAAATGCAAGATGCATATGCAAGTGACACCAAACTTATAACATGACTCAAGACTCAAACAAGAAACACAAAATATTTTTTATTTTTATGATTTTCTAATTTTTTTTTGTATTATCTTTTAATTTTTTCGAAAATTATTGTGAAAATTTAGAATAAGGATTTCAAAATCTTCAATATGAATTCCAGGAATCTTGTCATGTTAGTCTTAAAGCTCCAATCAAAGGGTCAGACATGGCTTAATAGCCAGCCAAGCTTTAATAAAAATATGAGTGTAATTCAGACATGACAAGCCTGACATACCCTATCCAGAAGGATTGGACATGACTCCACTGAAGTGATTAGCCAATCCCAAAGCAGTTTGGGTATGGCTTTACAGCCAGATAGGCTTCAACATGCTTCATGAAACACTAGAATTCATTCTTAAAAATTTTGAAGCCATAGAATAATTTATTTTTGAAAACATTATTTTTTAGTAAATTTTTTTTTTTTCGAAAACAAGTGAGGAATTTTTGAAAGATTTTTGAAAAATTTTTGAAAACAAAACAAAAAGAAAATTACCTAATCTGAGCAACAAGATGAACCGTCAGTTGTCCAAACTCAAACAATCCCCGGCAACGGCGCCAAAAACTTGGTGCTGTTGCCGGATCAAAAGGGAATCTGGCACTGATGTTACCGGACCAAAAGCTTGCCGAAGACTCAAAACAATCCCCGGCAATGGCGCCAAAAACTTGGTGCACGAAATTGTGATGTCCAGGCTCGAACAATCCCTGGTAATGGCTCCAAAGCTTGGTGCTCTTATCTTAATTCATAATTGTCACAACTTCGATACAACTAACCAGCAAGTGCACTGGGTCGTCCAAGTAATACCTTACGTGAGTAAGGGTCGAATCCCACGGAGATTGTTGGTATGAAGCAAGCTTTGGTCACCTTGTAAATCTCAGTCAGGCGGATATAAAGTGATAATGGTGTTTTCGAATATATAATAAAATAGAGATAGAGATACTTATGTAAATCATTGGTAGGAATTTCAGATAAGTGAATGGAGATGCTTTTCGTTCCTCTGAACCTCTGCTTTCCTGCTATCTTCATCCAATCTGTCTTACTCCTTTCCATGGCTGGCTTTATGCAAGGGCATCACCGTTGTCAGTGGCTACATCCCCTCCTCTCAGTGAAAGATATGCTCACATGCTCTGTCACAGCACGGCCAATCATCTGTCGGTTCTCGATCATGCTGGAATAGGATTCACCCTCCTTTTGCGTCTGTCACTAACGCCCAGCACTCGCGAGTTTGAAGCTCGTCACAGTCATTCAGTCTTTGAATCCTACTCGGAATACCACAGACAAGGTTTAGACTTTCCGGATTCTCTTGAATGCCGCCATCATTCTAGCTTACGCCACGAAGATTCCGGTTAGGAGATCTAAGAGATATTCATTCTAGCTTATTTCATGTAGAATGGAAGTGTTTGTCAGGCACGCGTTCATAAGGGAGAAGGATGATGAGCGTCACACATAATCATCACCTTCATCATGTTCTTGGGTGCGAATGGATATCTTAGAAGCGAAATAAGAAGAATTGAATAGAAAACAGTAGTACTTTGCATTAATCTTTGAGGAACAGCAAAGCTCCACACCTTAATCTATGGAGTGTAGAAACTCTACCGTTGAAAATACATAAGTGAAAGGTCCAGGCATGGCCGAGATGGCCAGCCCCCTAAACGAGATCAATAGTCTCCTAAGATGAACAATGGATTAAAACTGAGACCAAAGATACCTAATACAATAGTAAAAGGTCCTATTTATAATAAACTAGTCACTAGGATTTACATGAGTAAGTAATTGATGCATAAATCCACTTTCGGGGCCCACTTGGTGTGTGTTTGGGCTGAGCTTGAGTGTTACACGTGCAGAGGCTATTTGTGGAGTTGAACGCCAGCTTTTGTGCCATTTCTGGCGTTCAACTCTGGTTTTGGATCCTTTTCTGGCGTTGGACGCCAGATTTGGACAGAGAGCTGGCGTTGAACGCCAGTTTACATCGTCTATTCTTGGCCAAAGTATGGACTATTATATATTGCTGGAAAGCCCTGGATGTCTAATTTCCAATGCAATTGGAAGCTCGCTATTGCGAGTTTTGTAGCTCCAGAAAATCCATTTTGAGTGCAGGGAGGTCAGAATCCAACAGCATCAGCAGTCCTTTTTCAACCTCTGAATCTGATTTCTGCTCAAGTCCCTCAATTTCAGCCAGAAAATACCTGAAATCACAGAAAAACACACAAACTCATAGTAAAGTCCAGAAATGTGAATTTAACATAAAATCTATTAAAAACATCCCTAAAAGTAACTAGATTCTACTAAAAACATACTAAAAACAATGCCAAAAAGCGTATAAATTATCCGCTCATCACATGCTCTGTAAGCTGCTTAGGGAACAAGAAGAGCAAGGGCGTGAACTGAAAGAATTGAAGCGCTAGAAGCTATCTCTTGAAGGGCCAAGCACTCCACAGACTAAAGAGGCATCTACCTCCCAAAGCAAAGGTTGTTGGGTCCTAACTCTGTGATAACCTTTTATCTATTTTAAGAGTCTATGAGTATTAAAATTAGAGTAATTTATCTTTATGTCTTTAGTTTCTTTTCTTTTATTGCTAAGTGTCTGCTTTTATGTCTAATTTATATTATTTCCAATAAATAATAAATAAAGATTAGAGTTTGTGCCTTAAAGTTATGAACATCCTATGAATCCATCACCTTTCTTAAATAAAAAATGTTTTAATTACAAAAGAACAAGAAGTACATGGTTTCAAATTCATCCTTGAAACTAGTTTAATTATTTTGATGTGGTGACAATACTTTTTGTTTTCTGAATGAATACTTGAACAGTGCATACGTCTTTTGAATTTGTTGTTTATGAATGTTAAATATGTTGGCTCTTGAAAGAATGATGAAAAAGGAGAAATGTTATTGATAATCTGAAAAATCATAAAATTGATTCTTGAAGCAAGAAAAAGCAGTGAATACAAAAGCTTGCGAAAAAAAAATGGCGAAGAAGGGAGAAGAAAAAGAAAAAGCAAGCAGAAAAAGCCAAAAGCTCTTTAAACCAAAAGGCAAGAGCAAAGAACCAATAGCCCTTAAAACCAAAAGGCAAGAGTAATAAAAAGGATCCAAGGCTTTGAGCATCGTGGATAGGAGGGCCTAAAGGAATAAAATCCTGGCCTAAGCAGCTAAACCAAGTTGTCCCTAACCATGTGCTTGTGGTGTGAAGGTGTCAAGCCAAAAGCTTGAGACTGAGCGGTTAAAGTCAAGATTCAAAGCAAAAACAGAGTATGCTTAAGAACCCTGGACACCTCTAATTGGGAACTCTAGCAAAGCTAAGTCACAATCTGAAAAGGTTCACCCAGTTATGTGTCTGTGGCATTTATGTATCCGGTGGTAATACTGGAAAACAAAGTGCTTAGGGCCATGGCCAAGACTCATAAAGTAGCTGTGTTCAAGAATCAACATACTGAACTAGGAGAATCAATAACACTATCTAAAATCTAAGTTCCTATAGATGCCAATCATTCTTAACTTCAATGGATAAAGTGAGATGCCAAAACTATTCAAGAGACAAAACGCTACTAGTCCCGCTCATCTGATTGGAGCTAAATTTCATTGATATTTTGGAATTTATAGTATATTCTCTTCTTTTTATCCTATTTGATTTTCAGTTGCTTGGGGACAAGCAACAATTTAAGTTTGGTGTTGTGATGAGCGGATTATTTATACGTTTTTTGGCATTGTTTTTACATAGTTTTTAGTATGATTTACCTAGTTTTTAGTATATTTTTATTAGTTTTTAAATAAAAATCACATTTCTGGACTTTACTATGAGTTTGTGTGTTTTTTTGTAATTTCAGTTATTTTCTGACTGAAATAGAGGGACCTGAGCAAAAATCTGATTTAGAGGCTGAAAAAGGACTGCAGATGCTGTTGGATTCTGACCTCCCTGCACGCAAAGTGGATTTTTTGGAGCTACAGGAGTCCAAATGGAGCGCTCTTAATTGCGTTGGAAAGTAGACATCCAGGGCTTTTCAGAAATATATAATAGCCATACTTTGCCCGAGTTTAGACGATGCAAACTGGCGTTCAATGCCAGTTCTCTGCCCTATTCTGGCGTTAATCACCAGAAACAGGTTACAAGTTGGAGTTAAACGCCCAAAACAGGTTACAACCTGACGTTTAACTCCAGAAATAGCCTAGGCACGTGTAAAGCTCAAGTCTCAGCCCCAGCACACACCAAGTGGGCCCCGGAAGTGGATTTCTGCACTATCTATCGTAGTTTACTCATTTTCTGTAAACCTAGGTTACTTGTTTAGTATTTAAACAACTTTTAGAGATTTATTTTGTATCTCATGACATTTTAGATCTAAACTTTGTACTCTTTGATGGCATGAGTCTCTAAACTCCATTGTTGGGGGTGAGGAGCTCTGCTGTGTCTCGATGAATTAATGCAATTATTTCTGTTTTCTATTCAAACACGCTTGTTTCTATCTAAGATGTTCATTCGCACTTCAATATGATGGATGTGATGATCCATGACATTCATCACCATTCTTAACCTATGAACGCATGCCTGACAACCACCTCTGTTCTACATTCGATTGAATGAGTATCTCTTGGATTCCTTAATCAGAATCATCGTGGTATAAGCTAGAATCCATTGGCAGCATTCTTGAGAATCCGGAAAGTCTAAATCTTGTGTATGGTATTCCGAGTAGGATTCAGGGATTGAATGACTGTGACGAGCTTCAAAATCACAAGGGTTAGGCGTAGTGACAGACGCAAAAGGATCAATGGATCCTATTCCAACATTAGTGAGAATCGACAGATGATTAGCCGTGCGATGACAGCGCACCTGGACCATTTTCACTGAGAGGACAGATGGTAGCCATTGACAACGGTGATCCACCAACACACAGCTTGCCATAGGAGGAACCTTGCGTGCGTGAAGAAGAAGACAGGGGAAAAGCAGAGATTCAGAAGACAAAGCATCTCCAAAACTCCAACATATTCTCCATTACTGCATAATAAGTATTATTTAATCCATGCTCTCTTATTCATTTGCAAGTCAACTGATAATTATAATTGATATCCTGACTAAGAGTTATAAGATAACCATAGCTTGCTTCAAGCCAACAATCTCTGTGGGATCGACCCTTACTCACGTAAGGTATTAGTTGGACGACCCATTGCACTTGCTAGTTAGTGGTACGAGTTGTGGAAAATGTGATTTACAATTCGTGCACCAGCGTACCTGACGCGTATGCGTGACTAGCACAAAAGACAAGCGACGCGTACGCGTGACTGTCGCGTACGCGTGACCAGGATTTTTGTCAATCGACGCGTACGCGTGACTAACGCGTACGCGTGACATGCGCCACGTGCAGAAAGTTGCAGAAAGCGCTGGGGCACTTTTGGGCCAAGTTTGGACCCAGTTTTCGGCCCCGAAACACTGACTAGAGCCAGGGGACAAATTAAGACTCAACACACATTCTCATTCGCAGAGTTTTTGGTTTAGATTGAAATCTTAGATAGAAATCACTCTTCCTCTAGGTTTTCTACACACTCATAGTTTTTATAGTTTATGCTTTTGCTTTGGATATTGAGAAGAGTCACTACCTCCGTTGAAGTTGCTATTATTCTAGTTCGCTTTCTTATTCCTTTACTCTTTTGATTACTTATTAACCCTGTTCAGATAAAGATGTTGCATTTTGGGATTTATTAATGCAAAGAACTATTTTTACTTTTAATTAATTTTCAATTCCTATTTTATTTAATTTATCATGTCTTCTTCTTATATTTCTGTGAACGTTATATTCATGTCAATAGAGTAGACTCCCAACTTGACTAAAAGGAGACCCTTGAGTTGGAATGCTCAAGTGATTAGTTAAATTCGAAGTTGTTGGCTAATTCTCTATTTACTAACGCTAATCCTTCCGTAAGGAGAGGATTAGGACTTGCGAATAAGAGTTAGCTCAATCACTTGACTTTCTTTTATTTAGTAAGGGTTAACTAAGTGAAAACAACAACCTCTTGATACTACATTGGTTGTCTCCTTTATTTCTTGTGTTCCTTCTATTTTTGCAAGCTTCCTTTCTATCCTCTAAGCCATTCCTGCCCCATAAAGCCTGAAAACACTTAAGGCACAGATCACGGCATTGAATGGTATAAAGGGGGATTAAAAATATACAATTTAAAGGCTTTAGGAAGCATGTTTTCAATTATAGAACAAAACTAGGAAAGAATTGTAAAAGCATGCAAATTGTATGAATAAGTGTGTAAAGGCTTGATAAAGCCACTCAATTGAGCACAAGATAAACCATAAAATAGTGGTTCATCACTAAACTCAAATTTAAACTAATCCTAAGCTAACCAAGGCAAGCAAATATGCAATAAACTAAGACTATAAGCAAAGAGAAAGGGTAAGGAAGATGTTACCATGGTGGGGTGTCTCCCACCTAGCACTTTAGTTTATAGTCCTTAAGTTGGACTTGTTGAGAAGACTCTTGCTAGGGTGGCTTGTGTTTCCACTCCTCCTTGAACCTCCATCCAAGCTTACACTTCATAGGTCCTCCGGGATCCCATATTCTAGGCATCCGTTCACCTTCTTGTTGTTCTTCATGCTCCAAGCCGGATGGAAAAGCTCCTAGTTGACCCATGTAACAATCCAACATTCTCTGGAAATCACCCGATTGTGCTCTACACCATGTTTGAACTCCAATTCTTGAATTAACCTTCTTGATGATCCTTGGAGTTCTTTGGCTACCAATACTCCTTTTTCCACCATGCACCAACCTAAGGAAGACCATTAGTTGGTAGTCCGTCTCCAAGATAGCATATTGATGGGGACCAATGAGGCTCATAGGTGAAATTGTCACCCACTCAATATGTTCTTGGTTGCCAACTCCTTCCTCACCAACCTCTTCCTCCTCTTTCCTATCACTAATATCATAGCATGGAGGTTGTGAGAAGTCTACCTCCATGTCTTTCTCAAACTCAATGGGGAGAGGCTCATTAGGATCATTAAGGGGATTGATCAAGGAGGACAAAAAATCATCAATGATGGAATGCTCATCTTGATCAATCTCCCTCATATCTCTCTTTCTCTCCTTCGGTTCATATATCTCACCTTCCTCCTCATGTTGTGCTTCAAACCTTAGCTCCCCTTCATCCATTTGACATTCCATGCTCTCCTCTTCTATACGCCCTTCAATTGCTCCTTCACATCCTCCAAGGGGAGGGCCTTGATTGGATGAGCGTAAAAGAACCAAGCGGTTCACCGCTTCGGCTATGGTAGTTACGAATTGGCCTTGAGTCTTTTGGAATCCTTCTTGCACTTGGAGAAAGGCTTGAAGGTCTTGATGGTCATGGGCCAAGGGTGGGAAAGCTTCATATTGTGGTGAAAAAGAAGGTTCATAGTTTGGGAGAAGAGTGGTATATGTGGGAGGTGACTCATGTTGGTAGGTGTTTTGAGGTGGTATGTAAGAATGTAGTTGTTGGTATTGGTGTGGTGTTTAAAAATATGGTGATTGAGGGTTATGTTGAGGGTATGGGCTATAGGCGTATGGTAGTGGGGGTGCATAATCAAGATGAAATCCACCATATCCTTGGGTTGGGTATGTGCATTAGGAAGGGCATGGCTCATTGCAATATAGAGGAGGTGGCTCCTTCCAAAATTGATGCTTCAATCCCATGATGCAATCCAAAATTGAGGTTATCAAGCCCTACAAAATAAGCACAACTAAACTCCAAACTAAGAGGGTGATAACTCATAGAGAAAATTGAAAATAACAACTAAAGACATCAATTAAAAAAATAAATAAAATCCTAATTACCAACAAAAGCAAACAAGCAACCAAAAAGCATCTATTCACACTATTCACATATTTACAACAACCAAAACTATAACACTCATGAGGCTAGTTCCCCAGCAACGGTGCCAAAATCTGACGATGACCAAAAGCATGGGTTTGGATTTTCGCATTGAAAATAGAATTTGTCCATTGCAAGTATAGTCCAAACCCAACAATTGATCATCAATCAAATTATAATCCTAAAGATGTCACAATCAACACAAAATAACCGGGAGTTTTAAGTCCTTGATTGTTCTCCCTAGGAACTAGTGACCACAAGTGTATACAATTTTTGGTTGTAGGAAACAAGGGGTGTTTTCAATGATAAGGAAGCAACAAATGAAGAGATAAAAGAGCAAGACAAAATTGCAATTAATAAACTAATGAAAGAACAAAAGAACTATGTA
Source organism: Arachis hypogaea (assembly GCF_003086295.3). Classification (NCBI taxonomy): domain Eukaryota; kingdom Viridiplantae; phylum Streptophyta; class Magnoliopsida; order Fabales; family Fabaceae; genus Arachis; species Arachis hypogaea. The sequence goes on along the minus strand of NC_092054.1, from coordinate 46,040,801 downwards.
TGTAATATAAACAAGTAAGGCTAAAAGGTAATGGAAAAGTGGGGAGCAGAGCATTGGCTTGCCTTGGCCTCTTTGTTGCGTGCCAAGTTGGGTGCCTCAGGATAGCGCTCTGCTCTTGTGGGGAGCAGAGCATTGGCTTGCCTTGGTGTGTCTTGTGTGCTCTAATTCCTCCTGGCCATGTCAAGTTGTGCGTGTCAAGCCTCCTTGGCCGTGTCAAGCTCGTGCAAGGACTAAGGAGAGTAGCACTCTGCTCTCAGCAAGAGCATAGCATTCCTTTTGCTTGGGTGAGGTCCCAAGTTCGAAAATTTTGGGGAGGCATGCGCTGGCTAATTTCTTTTGTGCACAAAGTGGCACCTTGCTCCTTGCTTCCTTAAGGTGCTGTGTTCGATCCTTGGGGATAGCATTTTAGCCATTTTTGGCTTATTTCTTTTGTGAGTAGCGCTCCCCCACTCCCCCTTGCTCATGAGTTCAAACCTTGTGGCAAGCCTTGGCAAACATTTTTCTTGAATTTATTTTTGAGTGAAGCCCGATAATGCTCTTGATAAGAGTGGAGCATCATTCTTCTCCCCTTTCTCTCTTGGTTCAAAATTGTGCTCCGCTCTCAAGGGGAGCGTAGCATCCAAGTCTTGCTTCCTTGGTTCATTGTTGTGCTCCCTTAGAGAGTGCTCCACTCTTGGATAGAGCGATGTGCTTCCTCCTTCCATGTGCCATGCTTCCTTGTTTCTTTTGCTACACTTTTCTCTTCCTTGGGCCACGCTTCTTAGGCTACGCTTTCTTGTTTTCTTCTTTTCTTCACATGTAAATAATCAAAACAACCAATCAAAGTATCACCAAATTCATAAGGTTTATAAATCATTTAAATATCAAATAAATATAGCTTGAACCTCATGATTTAGTATCAATTAAATGGTGGTTGATTGATTCAAAGAAACCATGCAATTCCATTCCAAATTACTTACTTACAATGCAAGAAAGTGCATAAAACGTAGTAAAAACAAAGAAAAAGACTAGTAAAACTAGGCTAAGATGACTTGTCATCACAACACCAAATTTAAAACTTGCTTGTCCCCAAGCAAGCATTAAATATAAGAGAAGATAACATGAAATAGAGAAGTATACATGTCCTTATTTAGCATATAGTTGAACTTGGTTCATGGGGTTTTATGCAGATCAATAGTAGCTCATTTATTACTTGCTGTTAAATAAACAATGTTTCCTCAAGGGTTTACTAAGGTTGCTGTTACAATGCTTTGCTTTCTGCTTACTTCCCTTGTTAGCTTTTTTCCTTCTTTTTTTTTTCTTTTGCTTAGAGAGCTTATTACTTGTTGAGGGCTTGGTGGCAAATGTTGCAGCAGCCTTTGGCTTAATTATACTCAACATTTCTTCACCACAGATACATGGCTCACCTTTTTCTTCCTAGGATCATTGATGCCTAGCATCTCTTTGGATAACTAAGTGTTTTGTAGCTAGGTTGCTCTTTATTGTGGACTTTCAGTTGGCAATCCCAAATCAGTTGATCTAAGAGGCCAAGTTTTGAAATACTCCTTAGAACTTACTTGTCCAAGCATATCCTAGTACAAAAATACCACAAACATATGTCCTAGGGTCCAAGCTATTGGTGTCTAGCCTTATTGTTTGTTTCTTTGCCACCTTTTGGCTTTTCTATTTCTTTTTCTTTCTGTTTTGATTCATTTTCAAGGGATTTTTATTAATTGAAGGATCATAGCAGCAAACTAGCTTAAGCTTCAAGTAACATGTTATTATGCAGCAATTATTTTGTGAGCTAACAATTGAATCAAACACACACCACCACTAACTTTCATTTTAACTTTTGCAACATTGAACAATTACTTTTCTAAATCAAACATCTCTCTTTTATTCAAACAGCAAGGGGAACAAAACAAAATATTCAAGCTAATGAAGGATGACAATTATTATGCAGATAACTTTTAAGCTGAAAACATATGCAAAACAAAGAACAATTGGAGGTATATCATGTTTCAGATACACATCTTCCTTATTTAGCTTGAAATTATGAAAGAACTTCACCACCTTCTAGTTGTCATGTCCCTGGTTATTGCTTGATTCTCCCTTCTTCTTCTTTTTCTTCCAGAGCTTGGAGTAGTCCCGAGTTTCTTCACTAGGGCACCTTCTATCCCAAACAGAATCTATAAGACCTGAGAGCCCAACTACCTCCAATCTTTCATGTATTACCTCTGTGTAATGATGAGACCTTGCTTTCTGTCGGTCTCTAAACTCTTGGCACTGATCAAAAGGTTTGATTTGTGGATCTAGTGCTGGCATATTGTGGGTCAAATACTCCAACCTTGCTTGCATATTGTCATCATACTCTAATTGTTGCACATGTCTAACCTCTCCAATAGTATGATGAATGTTTTTCCACTGATACAAGTTGTGAATATATTCCCCATATTTGGCTTGGGTCAGGAACATTTTGTCATATGACTCTTGAAGTTTTGTTGTTTGTTCTCTTTGCCCCTCAAGAATCTTGGCTTGAAATTCTTGTTGTTGGACCATCATTTGTTGCTGCCAGCTATCTAGTCTTTCCTCCATTCTATGCTGCCAAGCTTCATTTTGCTCCCTATCTTTCAAATATTGCTCCCGGTGCTCTAGATATTGCTCTTGGTGCCTTGAATATTGCTCTTGTGCTCTCACATTTTGTTGTGATATTTCCTCAAGAGCTCTTTGTAGTTGACTCATATCTATGGCACTGTGAGCTTGCTCTTCCCCTTCCTCTGATCTTCTTCTCCTTTGGGGTCTTTCTTCTTGATCATCATCCTCAGTAATTCCTTCCATGTTTCTCTTTGTGATTCCCGTCCCCTTTTTTACTTTCTCTGTGTCCTCATCTTCAAAAATCATTCCAGCTTTGTTGCATAGCCTTATAATGGTGCTTGGATGACCGAGCCTAGTTGATTTGTTTGTGTTCTCAGCTACCTCTTGAATACTGTCCGCTATGAGTTGTGTAAGGTTGATTTCTCCCCCATGTAAGATACAGTATGTCAAGAGTGCTCGCTTGATTGTGACCCCTAAGGTGTTTCCAGTAGGGAGTATAGATCTCCTTACTATCTCATACCACCCCTTGGCCTCAGGAATGAGATTTATTCTTTTCAATTGGCTTGGGATTCCTTTTGAATCTCTTTTCCAGTCTGTGTCTTCCAAGCATATCCCCTGTAAGATCTCATCAGGGTCATTCTCTCCCTGCAGTCTGGCCTCATAGCTGAGCTCTTCATAAGTTATGGTTCTCAACTTCAAGGCCCTTGTAATGGATGTTGGACTGAAATCCACTTCAACTCCTCTAACATAACTTTTGTAAGTGATGCTGTCTTCACTCTCTTTCATAACATTTGCATAAAATTCCCTGATCATGATTGCACTAATCTTGGTGAGAGGATCGCATAGAAGATCCCACCTTCTTTCCCTAGTGATCTGCCTCATGATGGGGTATTCCCCGTCCCTCAGCTCAAAACCTCTCTCATGAATGATGTGTTTTGTTTTCATGAATCTATGATATTTTCTTTCATGAAACTGAGATCTAAACTTCCTTATATCATAGGATGGGGGTTCGGTTACCATTGGTTACTTCCCTTGTCTTCTCTTTGAACTTGATGAAGCCATAAATTCAATTAGAGGGAGGAGGCAAGGGTGAATTTGTGGTTGGTTGAGGTACGGTTTTATAGAGTAAAGAGAACGAAGAAAGAAATCTTGCTGTTGAGAGGGGGGTGGGACGTGTTTAGGATTGAACAATATGGAACAAGGACTTATGATTGTAAGGGTGACTTGTAGGAATATGTGATGCAAGAAATGTCTTAACCTATTTATAGGCAAGGTTTTAAAGCTTTGGATGAAGACCATACTTGAAGAGGGATTCGGTCATGACTTATGAAGGGTGGAGATTGAGTTGAACAACATAGTAACTTCATGAGATGAACGGCTTGCATGTTCTCTTGAGGATTGACAAGGATTCTCTTCCCATTGGTCGCATGAGATTCATCCTCCAAGGTGACTAGCATGCAGATTTTTGCTTTCCAAGGTAGGCACACCTCTCTAGGCACATGTGATCCTTCTCTCTTGGCTTGTCATAGCCGTATCTTCATCTTGTCTTCACCTCAACCTTCTTTTTCCTAATTAAATCACAATGGTAAACTTTAGGACATAGTTGTAGCACGGTGATGAAGTGGTGAATGCTTAGATTATTTATTATGTTTCTTAGTCATAAAAGATCAATTGTGTCCCTTACTTAGTGAACCAAAGTTTGGTGAACACCAAACTTGTCTCTTGCTAAGGGATTAATGTCAAATGCAAGCAATTTATCACAATTGATACTTTCATCATAAGCTCTAATTTATTTTCTAATATAAAGTCCTGAAACGAAACAATGTATGATTCATCTATGCATGACCTTGATTTTATGAACAAAAGTTGATTCTTCTGAAAATTGGTACATACGCAGACACCAAACTTAATGTTTGGTCATATACTTCATCGAAATGACTAAGTATATGATCTAAGAATGCTTGAAAAACTGATTTTTGTGTGCTGTCAAGCACACCAAACTTAGAAGTCTGGCATGTGTTTCAAAACAGTGTATGCATCTTTCAAGTATGTCTAATAAAATTCAAAATCATGCTAAGGTTATCATAATTTATTGAATTCAAAAACGAACAAGAATCTTAAATCATAGGTTGCCTCCCATGGAGCGCTCTTTTATTGTCATTAGCTTGACATTGGACCCCTCTTTTATGGTGGTTGATGACTGTAGTGTCTCAGCTTATCCCCCCTGACTGTGAGCTTCTTCTTGGTTCTTTGATGTTCAATTTCGGCATGCTCTAGCGAGAGTATTTTGCTGACAGTATAGTAGTCATCAGCTTGTTGGATTGCCCCCAGTTGTTGATAGATCAATTGTACTTCATCACCCTTGGAGAACCCCTCTGTTGGAATCTTTTGTTCTTCCAACCCTTTTTAGTCTTGTTCTTGTTTTTCTTCCTTCTTTTTGCTGATCCTCCTTCTTTGACAGTAGGTTTCACTTTGGGACTCTTCTTCTCGATGGCTGACACTTCAATGTCTTCTTGAATTTCTTCATCACTCTGCACAGTCTCTCTCTCTTTTTGCCCTGCTGCATCATCTATTTCTTGCTTTGGAAGGTAACTGCTGATCGTCTTGTTAATTCCTTCCTTCCACTGTAAGTTTTCCTTGTCAGTTTCCATGCAGTCTTTCTTTTCATCAATGAACTGTGTTTCTGGAAATACATTCAGGGTGACGCTTTCATCATGCATTCTGAGGGTTAAATCTCCTTACTCTACGTCTATAATGGCCCTAGCAGTGGCCAAGAATGGTCTCCCCAGTATAATGGAATCACCTTCATCTTCTTCTGAGTCTAAGACCACAAAATCTGCAGGGAAGATAAATTTGTCTACCTTGACTAGAAGGTTCTCAATCACACCCCTGGGACATATCACTGACTTGTCCACCAATTCTAAAGACATCTGTACTGGTTTCACTTCTTCTATGCACAAGACATCAGATTGATACTAGCCCCTAAGTCACACATTGCCTTGTTGATGGTCATACTGCCAATGGCACAAGGTAGAAAGAAACTTCTAAGATCTTTAAGTTTATTGGGGAGTCCTTTCTGGATTAATGCTCTGCATTCTTCAATGAGTAGTATAGTTTTATTCTCTTGCCAACTTCTCTTTTTGTTTATAAGCTCCTTCAAAAACTTGGCATATAGGGGCATTTGCTCTAGTGCCTCAGCTAGCGGAATGTTTATCTCCAATTTCTTGAAGACTTCAAGAAATTTAGGAAAGTGTTGGTCCTTAGTCTCCTTGTTGAACCTTTGGGGGTATGGCAATGGAGGTGTGAAGTTCACTTCCTGCCTGTGATCCTTGGTTGGTTCTTTCATTGCTTCCTTCCCTTTTCTTGAAATTTGTGGCTGGTCTTCCTTTTCTTCGGCCTGCGTTGAAGTTTGCTTGCTTGCTGTTATATCCTCATCATTGGCTTGATCTACATCTCCACTTCATTTAATCATTGTCAATCTAATCAATCCTCGGCAACGGCACCAAAAACTTGATGTGTATTTTTGGAAAATGAATTCCAAGCACATAAATCTAACCGGCAAGTGTACCGGGTCGCATCAAGTAATAATAACTCACATGAGTAAGGTCGATCCCACAGGGATTGAAGGATTGAGCAATTTTAGTTTAGTGGTTAATTTAGTCAAACGAATCAAGTATTGGTTTGAGTGGTTTGTAATTGACAGAAGCTAAATTGCATGAAATGTAATTGGAGAGGGAAGAATTGCAGTAAATTAAAGAGAACAGAAAGTAAAAGTGCTGAATCTTAAAGAATAAGTAAATTAAATTGCAGAAGCTTAGATTGCAAGAAATGTAAATGACTGAATCTTAAAGTGCAAGGAATATAAATTGCTTGAATTGTAAAAGGGTTCAGGGAGCTGGGATTGCAAAAATTAAACAATCACAAGTGAATTGCAACAAGCAGAAGAGCAAAAGATGAGTTGAATTGAAGTAGATCTCAAACAGAAAAGTAAAAATGCTTGAAGAATTAAAACAGAAAGTAAATGTGGCTTAATTGCAGAAGTTAAAAGAGAAATGGAAGATCTCAGGAGTGGAAGAAACTAGAAAACAGGTCTAGATCTCAAATCCTTCCTTGATCCAATAAGAACGATTGCAAAAGAAAATGGAAAAGTAAATTGCAGAAGAAGTAGAAGAGTGAAAGCAGTAAACAGAATTTGCAATCAAATCACAGTTCTTAGAATTATGCAGAAAGATAAACAAGAGATCTCAAGGTGAGATTGAAACAGAATTGCTTCAATTCTTCACCCAAGATCCAAGACAAGGAGTAAAGAGTGCTCAAGCAAGAACAAGGAAGAAGAGAGATCAATTCTCCTTCCAAATTCTCCAAGATCCAAATTCAAAGTAAAAACTCTAAAAATTATATAATGAAAATTATCAAAGAAGCAAAAAAGGTCCTCTCTAAATCAAACTAGCTTCTATTTATACACTTTCTATTTTTGGATTTTAGAATTTGGATGGGCTTTTTAATTTGGTGAAGAATTGAATTAAATTAGATTTTTAATTGAATTTTCAGCCCATATGTGTTTGCTCCCAGTGGTGTGCTCTACTCTTGTGGGGAGCGGAGCATTGGCTTGCCTTGGTATGTCTTGTGCGCTCCAATTCCTCCTGGCCGTGTCAAGTTGTGCGTGTCAAGCCTCCTTGGCTGTGTCAAGCTCGTGCAAGGACTAAGGAGAGTAGCGCTCTGCTCTCAACAAGAGCATAGCATTCCTTTTGCTTGGGTGAGGTCCCAAGTTTGAAAATTTTGGGGAGGCATGCGCTGGCTAATTTCTTTTGTGCACAAAGTGGCACCTTGCTCCTTGCTTCCTTCAGGTGCTGTGTTCGATCCTTGGGGGTAGTATTGTAGCCATTTTTGGCTTATTTCCTTTGTGAGTAGCGCTCCCCCACTCCCCCTTGCTCATGAGTTTGAACCTTGTGGCAAGCCTTGGCAAACATTTTCCTTGAATTTATTTTTGAGTGAAGCCCGATAATGCTCTTGACAAGAGCGGAGCATCATTCTTCTCCCCTTTTCTCTCTTGGTTCAAAATTGTGCTCCGCTCTCAAGGGGAGCGTAGCATCCAAGTCTTGCTTCCTTGGTTCATTGTTGTGCTCCCTTAGAGAGTGCTCCGCTCTTGGATAGAGCACTGTGCTTCCTCCTTCCATGTGCCATGCTTCTTTGTTTCTTTTGCTACACTTTTCTCTTCCTTGGTCCACGCTTCTTAGGCTACGCTTTCTTGTTTTCTTCTTTTCTTCACCTGTAAATAATCAAAACAACCAATCAAAGTATCACCAAATTCATAAGGTTTATAAATCATTTAAATATCAATTAAATTTAGCTTGAACCTCATGATTTTAGTATCAATTAAATGGTGGTTGCTTGATTCAAAGAAACCATGCAATTCCATTCCAAATTACTTACTTACAATACAAGAAGGTGCATAAAACCTAGTAAAAACAAAGAAAAAGACTAGTAAAACAAGGCTAAGATGACTTGTCATCACCCAACACTCGCGAGTTTGAAGCTCGTCATAGTCATCCTTTCCCAGATCCTACTCGGAATACCACAGATAAGATTTAGACTTTCCGGATCTCAGGAATGGCCGCCAATAATTCTAGCCTATACCACGAAGGTTTTAATCTTAGATTAGAAACCCAAGAGATACACATTCAAGCCTGTTTGCATGTAGAACGGAAGTGGTTGTCAGGCACGCGTTCATAGGTGAGAATGGTGATGAGCGTCACATAATCATCACATTCATCATGTTCTTGTGTGCGAATGAATATCTTAGAGAAGAAATAGGCTTGAATTGAATAGAAAAACAATAGTACTTTGCATTAATTCATGAGGAACAGCAGAGCTCCACACCTTAATCTATGGGGTGTAGAAACTCCACCGTTGAAAATACATAAGTGATAATGGTGTTCATTGGCTTCAGCCCCAGAGAGAGAACCAGAATGACCAAGACCTCGAATACAATAGTAAAAAGTTCTATTTATACTAAACTAGTTACTAGGGTTTACAGAGATAAGTAAATGATGCAGAAATCCACTTTCGGGGTCCACTTGGTGTGTGCTTGGGCTGAGCATTGAGCTTTACATGTGTAGAGACTTCTCTTGGAGTTAAACGCCAGGTTGCAGCCTGTTTGTGGCGTTTAACTCTGGTTTGTAACCTGTTTCTTGCGTTTAACTTCAGAATAGGGCAGGAAGTTGGCGTTTGAACGCCAGTTTGCATCGTCAAAACTCTGGAAAAGTATGGACTATTATATATTGTTGGAAAGCCCTGGATGTCTACTTTCCAACGCAATTAATAGTGCACCAATTGGGTTTCTGTAGCTCCAAAAAATTCACTTCGAGTTCAGGGAGGTCAAAATCCGACAGCATCTGCAGTCCTTTTTCAGCCTCTGAATCAGATTTTTGCTCAGGTCCCTCAATTTCAGCTAGAAAATACCTAAAATCATAGAAAAATACACAAATTCATAGTAAAGTCCAGAAATGTAATTTTTATTTAAAAAATAATAAAAATATACTAAAAAGTAGCTAAATCATACTAAAAACTACCTAAAAACAATGCCAAAAAGCGTATAAATTATCCACTCATCACAACACCAAACTTAAATTGTTGCTTGTCCCCAAGCAACTGAAAATCAAATAGGATAAAAAGAACAGAATATACTATAAATTCAAAAATATCAATGAAATTTAGCTCCAATTAGATGAGCGGGACTAGTAGCTTTTTGCCTCTGAACAGTTTTGGCATCTCACTTTATCCTTTGAAGTTTAGAATGATTGGAATCTATAGGAACTCAGAATTTAGATAGTGTTATTGATTCTCCTAGTTCATTATGTTGATTATTGAACACAGCTACTTTATGAGTCTTGGCCGTGGCCCTAAGCACTTTGTTTTCCAGTATTACCACCGGATACATAAATGCCACAGACACATAACTATGTGAACCTTTTCAGATTGTGACTCAGCTTTGCTAGAGTCCCCAATTAGAGGTGTCCAGGGTTCTTAAGCACACTCTTTTTGCTTTGGATCACGACTTTAACCGCTCAGTCTCAAGCTTTTCACTTGACACCTTCACGCCACAAGCACATGGTTAGGGACAGCTTGGTTTAGCCGCTTAGGCCAGAATTTTATTCCTTTGGGCCCTCCTATCCATTAATGCTCAAAGCCTTGGACCCTTTTACCCTTGGCTTTTGGTTTAAAGGGTTATTGGCTTTTTGCTCTTGCCTTTTGGTTTAAAGAGCTCTTGGCTTTTTCTGCTTGCTTTTTCTTTTCTTTCTTTTTTTTTCTTTATTTTCTCCATTTTTTTCGCAAGGTTTTACTTTTTCACTGCTTTTTCTTGCTTTAAGAATCAATTTTATGATTTTTCAGATTATCAATAACATTTCTCCTTTTTCATTATTCTTTCAAGAGCCAACAATTTTAACATTCATAAACAACAAATTCAAAAGACATAGGCACTGTTCAAGCATTCATTTAGAAAACAAAAAGTATTGTCACCACATCAAAATAATTAAACTAATTTCAAGGATGAATTCGAAATCAAGTACTTCTTGTTCTTTTGTGATTAAAAACATTTTTCATTTAAGAAAGGTGATGGATTCAGAGAACATTCATAGCTTTAAGACATAGACACTAGACACTAATGATCATGTAATGAAAACACAAACATGAATAAAATATAAAGCATAGAGAATGAAAACAGAAAAAAATAAATAGACAAGGAGATTAAGGAACGGGTCCACCTTAGTGAGGGTGGCGTCTTCCTCCTCTTGAAGAACCAATGGTGCTCTTGAGCTCCTCTATGTCTCTTCCTTGCCTTTGTTGCTCCTCCCTCATAGCTTTTTGATCTTCTTTAATTTCATGGAGGAGGATGGAATGCTCTTGGTGCTCCACCCTTAGTTGTCCCATGTTGAAACTCAATTCTCCTAGGGAGGTGTTAATTTGCTCCCAATAGTTTTGTAGAGGAAAGTGCATCCCTTGAGGCATCTCAGGGGTTTCATGATAAGAAATTTCCTCATGCTCCGAATAGTTTTATGGAGGAATGTGCATCCCTGGAGGCATCTCAGGGGTTTCATGATGAGAAATTTCCTCATGCTCTTGTTGAGGTCCATGAGTGGGCTCTCTTGCTTGCTCCATCCTTTTCTTAGTGATGGGCTTGTGAGATGAATCTCTCCATCTCCCATGACTCAGAGGTGGAATCTTTTGCCTTCCCTTTCCTCCTTCTAGAGGTTTCTCTGGCCTTAAGTGCCATAAATGGTTATGAAAAAACAAAAAGCAACGCTTTTACCACACCAAACTTAGAAGATTTGCTCATCCTCGAGCAAAAGCAGAAAGAAGATAGTAGAAGAAGAAGAAATAAAGGAGATGGATGGGGTTTAGTGTTTCGGCCAAGGGGGAGAAGTACTGTTTATGATGTGTGAAAATAAAGGAGTGAAGAAGAGGTGGGGTAGGTGGGGATCCTGTGGGGTCCACAGATCTTGAGAGGTCAAGGACTTATCATCCCTGCTCCATGTAGGCGTGCAAAACGCCTTTATAATGCAATCATGGCGTTTAACGCCAGACTGCTGCTTGTTTCTGGCGTTAAACGCCAACTTTTTTCCCTTTATTGGCGTTTAACGCCAAGTTGGTGCTTGTTTCTGGTGTTAAATGCTAGACTGTAGCCTGTTTCTGGAGTTTAACGCCAACTTGATGCTTTTTTCTGGCGTTAAACGCCAGTCTGATGCTTCTTACTGGCGTTTAAACGCCAGTAAGCTTATCCTCCAGGGTGTGCTATTTTTAATGCTGTTTTTCATTCTGTTTGTGATTTTCAGTTGTTTTTGTGACTTCACATGATCATCAACCTATAGAAAACATAAAATAATAATAGAAAATAAATAGATATAGTTAAATAACATTGGGTTACCTCCCAATAAGCGCTTCTTTAATGTCAATAGCTTGACAGTGAGCTCTCATGGAGCCTCACAGATAATCAGAGCAGGGTTGGCGCCTCTCAACACCAAACTTAGAGTTTGAATGTGGGGGTTTTGTTTGACTCTGTATTGAGAGAAGCTTTTCATGCTTCCTCTCCATGGTTACAGAAGGAGAACCTTGAGTCTTGAATACAAGGTAGTCCTCATTCAACTGAAGGACCAACTCTCCTCTGTCAAGATCAATGACAGCTTTTGCTGTGGCTAGGAAGAGTCTGCCAAGGATGATGGATTCATCCTCATCCTTCCCAGTGTCTAGAATTATGAAATCAGCAGGGATGTAAAGGCCTTCAACCTTTACTAGCATGTCCTCTACTAGTCCATAAGCCTGTTTCATTGATTTGTCTGCCATCTCTAGTGAGATTCTTGCAGCTTGTACCTCAAAGATTCCCAGTTTCTTCATTACAGAGAGGGGCATGAGGTTTATCCCTGACCCCAGGTCACATAGAGCCTTTTTAAAGGTCATGGTGCCTATGGTACAAGATATGAAGAATTTTCAGGGATCTAGTTTCTTCTGAGGTAATGTCTTCCTAATTAATGCACTCAGTTCATGGGTGAGCAATGGGGGTTCATCCTCCCAAGTCTCAGTACCAAATAACTTGGCATTCAGCTTCATGATTGCTCCTAAATATTTAGAAACTTACTCTTCAGTGATGTCTTCAACCTCTTCAGAGGATGAATATTCATCAGAGCTCATGAATGGCAGAAGGAAGTTCAATGAAATTTCTATGGTCTCTGTATGAGCCTCAGATTCCTTTGGTTCCTCAAAGGGAAACTCCTTTCTGTCTAAAGGACGACCCAGGAGGCTTTTCTCACTAGGACTCACGTCCTCCTCACCCTCTCCAGGTTCAGCCATGTTAGTCATGGTTATGGCCTTGCACTCTCTCTTGGAATTTCTTCTGTATTGCTTGGGAGAGTACTGGGAGGAGTTTCAATAATCCTCTTACTCAGCTAACCCATTTGTGCCTCCAAATTTCTAATGGAGGACCTTATTTCATTCATGAAACTTAGTGTGGTCTTGGATAGATCAGAGACTATGATTGCCAGGCCAGAATGGCTCTGTTCAGAATTCTCTGTCTGTTGCTGAGAAGATTATGGAAAAGACTTGCTATTACTAAACCTATTTCTTCCACCATTATTGCTGAAGCCTTGTTGAGGCTTCTGTTGGTCCTTCCATGAGAAATTTGGATGATTTCTCCATGAAGAATTATAGGTGTTTCCATAGGGTTCTCCTATGTAATTCACCTCTGCCATTGCAGGGTTCTCAGGATCATAAGCTTCTTCTTCAGAAGATGCTTCTTTAGTACTGTTGGATGCAGCTTGCAATCCATTCAGACTCTGAGAAATCATATTGACTTGCTGAGTCAATATTTTGTTCTGAGCCAATATAGCATTCAGAGTATCAATTTCAAGAACTCCTTTCTTCTGAGTTGTCCCATTATTGACAGGATTTCTTTCAGAAGTGTACATGAATTGGTTATTTGCAACCATTTCAATTAGTTTCTGAGCTTCTTTAGGCATCTTCTTCAGATGAAGAGATCCACCTGCAGAGTTGTCCAATGACATCTTGGACAGTTCAGACAGACCATCATAGAATATGCATATGATGCTCCATTCTGAAAGCATACCAGAAGGACGTCTTCTGATCAATTGCTTGTATCTTTCCCAAGCTTCATAGAGGGATTCGCCTTCCTTTTGTTTGAAGGTTTGGACTTTCACTCTAAGCTTACTCAATTTTTGAGGTGGAAAGAACTTTGCCAAGAAGGCATTGACCAGCTTTTCCCAAGAGTTCAGGCTGTCCTTAGGTTGTGAGTCCAACCATGTCCTAGCTCTGTCTCTAACAGCAAAAGGGAAAAGCATAAGCCTGTAGATCTCAGGGTCAACCCCATGAGTCTTAACAGTCTCACAGATTTGTAAGAAATCAACTAAAAACTGATGAGGATCTTCTAATGGAAGTCCATGATACTTGCAATTCTGCTGTATTAGAGAAACTAATTGAGGCTTAAGCTGAAAGTTGTTTGCTCCAATTGGAGGAATTGAGATGCTCCTTCCACAGAAGTCAAAAGAGGGTGCAATAAAGTCACCAAGCATCTTCCTTGCATCTCTACCATTGTTGTTGGGTTCGGCCATGTCTCCTTCTTTTTCGAAAATTTCTGTTAGGTCCTCTCCAGAGGGTTGTGCTTTAGCTTCTCTTAGTTTCCTCTTAAGAGTCTTTTCAGGTTCAGGATCAGCTTCAATAAGAATGTCTTTATCCCTGTTTCTGCTCATATGAAAAAGAAGAGAACAGAAAAAAAAAGGAATTCTCTATGTCACAGTATAGAGATTCCTTTATGTGAGTAAAAGAAGAGAAGAATAGAAGAAAGAGAAGAGAAAAATTTGAAAATAATTAAAAAAAATTATTTTTGTTTTTATTTTAAATATTAATTAGAATTCGAAAATTAAGAAGGAAAATAAAATTAAATTGAAATTTAGAACAATTAGTTAATGAAAAGAAATTTTTGAAAAAGAGGTTAGTGATTTTCAAAAATAAGAGATAGAAGAGTAGTTAGGTGGTTTTGAAAAAGATAAAAAATAGTAAAACAAACAAAAAATCAAGTGGTTAATTGAAAAAGATTTGAAAAAGAAATTTAAAAAAAAATATTTGATTTTGAAATTAAAGTTGATTACATGACTAACAAGAAATTAAAAGATATGATTTTAAAATTCAAAGATTGAACCTTTCTTAATAGGCAAGTAACAACTTGAAAAATTTTTGAATTAAAACATTAAATGTTAGTGAGATTTTCGAAAATATGAAGTAAGAATAAGAAAAAGATTTTGAAAATCAATTTTTTTTAAAAAAAATTTCGAAAAAATATATAAAAATAAATGAAAAAGAATTGATTTTTGAAAAATATTTGAAAAGATAGAATTTTTAAATTGAAATTTATGAGTAAACCAAGGAAAGATATATTTTTTATTTTTGTATTTTTAGTAAAAGAGAGAAAAACACCAAATTGAATCAAAACATAGAAATTATGAATCAAAACAACTAATGCATGCAAGAACACTTTGAATGTCAAGATGAACACCAAGAATACTTTAAAGATCAAGATGAACATCAAGACTTATTTTTGAAAATATTTAAGAAAAAAAAACATGCAAGACACCAAACGTAGAAATTTTCAAACTTTAGACACTAAAAAATTGAAAATGCATATGAAAAACAAGAAAAGACACAAAACATAAAAAAGCAAAGATCAAACAAAGAAGATCATCAAGAACAACTTGAAGATCATGAAGAATACCATGCATGAGTTTTCGAAAATTTTAAGAAAATTAAAAAGATGCAATTGACACCAAACTTACAAATTGACACTAGACTCAAACAAGAAACACAAATTTATTTTTGGTTTTATGATTTTATAAATTTTTTTGTATTATTTTTTATTAATTTTTTTTTCGAAATTAAAAATAAAATGCTTAAACACAAAATAAAATTACCCAATCTAAGCAACAAGATGAACCGTCAGTTGTCCAAACTCGAACAATCCCCGACAACGGCGCCAAAAATTTGGTGCACGAAATTGTGATCTCAACGGTGCCAACAACTTGGTATGCACGATTGTAATTTCAACTCTTTTTCACAACTCCGCACAACTAACCAGCAAGTGCACTGGGTCGTCCAAGTAATAAACCTTACGTGAGTAAGGGTCGATCCCACGGAGATTGTCGGCTTGAAGCAAGCTATGGTCATCTTGTAAATCTCAGTCAGGCAGATTCAAATGGTTATGAGGTTTTGATAATTAAAATATAAATAAAATAAGATAGAGATACTTATGTAATTCATTGGTGGGAATTTCAGATAAGCGTATGGAGATGCTTTGCTCCTTCTGAATCTCTGCTTTCCTACTGCCTTCATTCAATCATTCAAACTCCTTTCCATGGCAAGCTGTATGTTGGGGATCACCGTTATCAATGGCTACCGTCCGTCCTCTCAGTGAAAAGGGTCCAAATACGCTGTCACCGTACGGCTAATCATCTGTCGGTTCTCGATCATGTTAGAACAGGATCCATTGATCCTTTTGCGTCTGTCACTACGCCCAACACTCGCGAATTTGAAGCTCATCACAGTCATCCCTTCCCAGATCCTACTCGGAATACCACAGACAAGGTTTAGACTTTTCGGATCTCAGGAATGGCCGCCAATAATTCTAGCCTATACCACGAAGGTTTTAATCTTAGATTAGAAACCCAAGAGATACATATTCAAGCTTGTTTGCATGTAGAACGGAAGTGGTTGTCAGGCACGTGTTCATAGGTGAGAATGGTGATGAGCGTCACATAATCATCACATTTATCATATTCTTGTGTGCGAATGAATATCTTAGAGAAGAAATAGCTTGAATTGAATAGAAAAACAATAGTACTTTGCATTAATTCATGAGGAACAGCAGAGCTCCACACCTTAATCTATGGGGTGTAGAAACTCCACCGTTGAAAATACATAAGTGATAATGGTGTTCATTGGCTTCAACCCCAGAGAGGGAACTAGAATGACCAAGACCTCGAATACAATAGTAAAAAGTTCTATTTATACTAAACTAGTTACTAGGGTTTACAGAGATAAGTAAATGATGCAGAAATCCACTTCCGAGGCCCACTTGGTGTGTGCTTGGGCTGAGCATTGAGCTTTACATGTGTAGAGACTTCTCTTGGAGTTAAACGCCAGGTTGCAGCCTGTTTGTGGCGTTTAACTCTGGTTTGTAACCTGTTTCTGGCGTTTAACTTCTGAATAGGGCAGGAAGTTGGCGTTTGAACGCCAGTTTGTGTCGTCAAAACTCGAACAAAGTATGGACTATTATATATTGTTGGAAAGCCCTGGATGTCTACTTTCCAACGCAATTGAGAGCGCTCCAATTGGGTTTCTGTAGCTCCATAAAATTCACTTCGAGTGCAAGAAGGTCAGAATCCAACAGCATCTGCAGTCCTTTTTCAGCCTCTGAATCAGATTTTTGCTCAGGTCCCTCAATTTCAGCCAGAAAATACTTGAAATCACAGAAAAACACACAAATTCATAGTAAAGTCCAGAAATATGATTTTTATTTAAAAAATAATAAAAATATACTAAAAAGTAGCTAAATCATACTAAAAAATACCTAAAAACAATGCCAAAAAGCGTATAAATTATCCGCTCATCACGCACACACGCATGTTGATTTCCTCCTTGTGCGTACGCATGCATCCTTGTGTACATGCACGCATGGATGTGTGCTTCCTCCTTGTTTTCTTCATGTCTACTCCCTTTGTACATGCTTCCTTCCACTTTTGCACACCCATTCTTGCCTCTAGGACCTGAAATCACTCACAAAACATATCACGACATCGAATGGCATAAAAGTAGAATTAAATTACTCGATTTAAGCACAAAAATGTATGTTTTTACATTTATGTCCAAATTAGGAAGATAACACAAAAGTATGCCATTTGAGTGCTTAAGTGTGAGTTTATGTGATGAAACCCATCAAAATCAAGCTAAAATATATCGTAAAATATGGACTCATCATAAACCAACATGCAATTACCTCTCTCTCATCCCTTTTCTTCAAGCTTCATCAATCTGAGCCTTCCATCTTGACTTGATCCCCAAGAAGGATTCCTGACTTTTTATGAACACTTGATCCATGACAGCTTCTCCTGCTCCACTTTTGCTTCCTCCTTCACGTAGCCTCTCTAGCTACCTTCTATGATGGGTGAACAAAAAGTAGAGACGAGCCATGCCTCATGGATCTTCTTCTCTGACCGAAATGGATTGCTTCCATTTCTAGGTATAGAGATCTTGAGACTTTCTCACCACATCTTACCTATTGTGGTAAAGATCTCAGCCACACCATGCCTTGGATCTTCTTTTTGCAAGGGCCATCATCACCTTGGCCTCTTGCTTGTATCTAGCTTCTCTGCTTCTACCTCTGATAACTTCTTCCATTTTCTTTCCCTGATGGAAGTGACAATCTGAAAGCAAGAGAGAGAAAAGAGAGACGAAAGAAAAGCTTTCAATGAGAGTAAAGAAGGAAATTAAAATGAGTTAATTATCTATTTCCTTCCCCCGTGCTTTGTAACGTGTGAAATCAATTAATGCCATCAAATTAATTTCAACTTTCTCTTTCCTGTTTCCAAGGCATTAAAACTAGTTAATTGAAGAAATCCATCATCCATTGAGAAAGGCATCCGTGGAAGGCATGCTTTTAATTCAATTAAAATTTGGATTCCATTCCATAGGGGAGTGGATATCCGAACCATGCTTCATCAAAATTGGACCCCTTTGTATTGTGATTGTTGTATGGTTTTCTTGGGTTATTTCCTTCTTTATTTGTTTTATCAATATGGGCTTTTGATTTGGGCTTATCTTCATTTCAAATTTCAGCCATTTTATGTTTGAATTGATTTTTGCACAAAGCTAAAGTAATTCTTTGGCCAAAGTGGGCTGCTCTATCTTTTTGGCCCAATAAGAAAATAAAAGTTTGCCTGCACACTTGAACACAAATCATCAAACAACCTATTGAAAATTATTAAATAAAATACTTAATAATAATTTTAATAATTTTCTAATTTACATTTTAATAATGTTTGATCATCATTTTAGTTTTTCAAACTCAACACCTCCTCTTCACAAGCTTTTAAGCCAACCCAACAAATTTCCAGCCACCAGAGTTCCAATTCAAGCACTCCACTTCACCAATATGACTTCAATTCACATGTATTCAACCTAATTTCATACAATTTCATATACAACTACTAATTTCAATACCTAACTTCACAAAACTGAAGAATTCAAAGGAGATAAGAGTTCCTCACATTTACCCACTGAGAAATTGGATGAAACTAAGCTATACCTCGCACTAGAGTACCCCCTAAACTATCAAAATCACAAAATTACTCAATATCCCAAAACCAAAATGCGAAAATGAAGGGAGGTCAGGGATGGGTGAGAAATTTCGAGTTTCTTACCACTTTGTTTAGATGGATTTGAAGAACTCGGCGAGGTGGTCATGTGGTGACGGGGGAAATTGTCAGTTAGGAATTTTCACAAAAATAATCTCGTCGAAGTATAAATCCAAACTGAACAAACAACCCTCAATCAAAGTTTAATTTGTTTGTCACCTAAGTCAAACCTAATAAAAACCAAGAGTATTTAAACCACGTGTCGTCTCTCAAGGAATTGCAGGGAAGCGTGCATATTATTGGTTACGCAGTATATTTTGGGTTTTTTGGGATTGATGGACAAGAAAATAAACTAATAACTAAGAAACTATAAAGGCTAAAAGCTACTCAAGGCAAGGATCAAGAGTCAAGGTTTTCCATCTTGTATCATTGACCACAACATGGTAATTATAAAGGATTAATTCCACTTAGTTTTCCTCTAACATCGGAGGGTTAAGTCAAGTGGACATAATTGATCCTAAAACCAATTAACAACCCTAAATCACCAATGAAACTGGACATCAATGATATCAAAGGAACCTAAATCCTCAATCACAAGCCAAGAGTATAAAAATTTATACTAAAATCCAACTAAGCATTTTATCAAACACTTGGAAGGCATAAAAAGGAAGCATGGCAAAAATGCAAGAATAATAAAATCTAAGACTACCAATGGCAAGAAATCAATAATAACAACTAAAGAAAGCAACAATAACATAAAAACATAAATTACATTAATAGAAATTAAAAATAATAAGAGTTCATCAACAACAAAATAACCAAATAAAAGAAATAACAAGTAAAACTAAGAGAACCAAGATGTAAGAACAAAAAATTGCAAGAGAAACTAAATCAAAGCAACAATTAAACCAAAATCTAAGAGAAATCTAACCTAAATCTATCCTAATTGCTCCCCCCTTGTTCCTTCTTGAATTTGGCATGTAATAGCTTCAAAAATGAGTTAGATATGGGCCTACATGAGCTCAGAAATTGCCTCCCCAGCATGTTCCTTTAATGAGGTCACGTGACGAATTCCACGCGTACGCATGGCCAAGCAAGTTCCTCTCTCACGCATACGCGTGGGTCACGCGTACGCATTGCCATGCATTCACCAAATCTTTATTTCTTCATGAATTCTCCACTTTGCATGCTTTTTCTTCACTTCTTCAATCCAAGCCTTGCCTCTTAAACCTGAAATCACTAAAAAAATTATATCAAGGCATCGAATGGAATTAAAGTGAATTAAATTTATCAATTTTAGGACCTAAAAAGTATGCTTTCATTCTTAAACACAAATTAGGAGAGATTTACAAAATCATGCTATTTCATTGAATAAATGTGGGAAAAGATGATAAATCTACCAAATTCAATACAAGATAAACCATAAAATTGTGGTTTATCACATGGTCGTAAACAGTGCGGCGATCGGAGCTCTCGATTGAAAGTTATGGAAGATTGAAATTCGGATTGATTTTGGGGTTAGGGTTCATGCTTCTCCTCCTCTCTTCAATGTGAATTTCAAAAATGAATGGGGGAAGAGGCTGAATTTCAGCTTATATATGTTGGGACTTGGGCCCAGTATGGGTTCGGTTTAACCGATTTGGCCCGATTTTGAGCCAAATTCATTAAAATTTGTGTCTAAATTTGTATTTTAATTATTCTTACCTCTTCAAATTTAATTTCCTAATCCCCTTGACTCATAATTAATTTATTAGTTAATTATTTATTAATTTACTGAGTTTTACATCTTACCCACCTAGTTAGGAATTTCGCCCTCAAAATTTGGTCCACTACAGATAATAGATAATAGTGGTTCTTCTCTTCTCAACGTATCGTATCCTCGAAACTCATTCACTATCAGGATTTAGTCTAAGTTTGGTTCGTCTCCAAGAAGACTAATAGTTAGACGAACATTCTTTTAAAATTTTGGGCCTAACCATCGTTAAAAGTTCTCTCACCTTCAACTACTCTCTCAGCATTCGTACTACCATTCTTCAACATCAATTCAAATATCTATTCACATCCTTCATTCTCATACACAACGTTATAAACTTAACCGAATTCAAGCCTACGCCGTATACATTCGTTTCACTCTTAGCTTCCTCTAGGTTTCTTTAGATAGCTAACCAAATATTAAGCTCATCTCACACTTCATAAAATTTCCTAACCCCTTCAAGGGTTCATCTAAATTAAATCCATCTCAAATACTTTTCAACTATCTCAAACACCAAATAATTTCTCAACATCTTAGTCTAAGTCAATCCATTGTAATGTAATCTACACACTCACACTTTCCATTCCTCGATCCTTCGTCAATCCTTGAAACAATCTCATATCCCAAGTGTAACACCCTAACTATCAAAATGTCACGCTTCCGGCTGCGCCACTCTGATAGCTCGAGTATTACCACGACTTTTATAATATTTAAGACTAAAAATATGAGCCTGTTAAAAACTTAAAACCGCATAACACTTCGATAACTCTTTTTCGTGAAAACCTAAACATACATGCACATACAATTCAGATATAACCTTAAGATATATATATACATATATATAACACTAGTTTACAATTATACATATCATAATTTCCTATCCCTCTTACAAACATAATAAGGATAAAGGCAAGGGAAAACAATAGCTACGGTAATACAAAAGGACCGAATAAACAGAAAATAAACATAACTCTCCTGAAGCTTCGTCTTCCATATCCTAAAAAAGAATAACCTGTAGGGGAGTGAGAACGTCGTCCTCGCTTGTTCTCACCATAGGATTACAGAAATTGCTATAACAAGATACGTAAAAATAAAATCATTCTTAGAGTTCAGTAATCATTGCTCGTCTTATGAGTCTTTCCAAGAACCATAGGTTCACATTCGTAATCCAGAAAATTCCTTTTTTTTTTTTGAAAACTTGCTAAATTTCTCAAATATTCTAAAACAAAACCTTTTTCCTTAAAAAAATGTCTGAAAAGTTTTTCCTAGACCGCAACCATGAAAGCAGTTACCTACGCGGTATAAATGATCATCTCGTTCCAAGCATAGGTTCATTAAGTCTATACTGAACTGATCAGATACTTTATACAGAACTAGGACTCAATATACCAATCACGGCCACAAGCCCATCCAATCCAACACGGCCCCCGGCCCAAACAGCTCAATCAGCAACCAACTTATCACAAACCAATCAATTCAAACACAATCACAATTAGGCTTGGTTTGGTAAAGCTTTTCGAAGAGGTGCTTGTGCTTTTTAAAAGCTCAAGCTCCTCATTTTGTGTTTGGTAAATAAAAAAGATTATGTGCTTGTGCTTACAGCTTTTAAAAGATCGGGGTACTTTTGAAAGCACCTAAGATAGAGCTTTTCAAAGTTGGCTTGTGCTTTTCAAAATTTAAAAGTCTAATATAACCTCATATGTTAACTAATTTTCAAATTTAATGCTTGCATTTATGTCTATTATAGTATTTTTAAATTTTAAAAGTTATCTTACCAAATGCAATTGTTGTTGCATGTGATTATTAAAAGCAATTTTTAATTTGATTTACCAAACATAAATTCTACAACTTTTAAAAAGCCATCTTTTAAAAGTTAGCTTTTATAAGCTACTTTTGAAAAATAAAAGCTTTACCAAACTAAGCCTTAATGTGGTTCAAGCACAATCAAGAGCAATTACAACAAGTATAACAGTTAGCAGTTAACATAAGTATTCACATAGGCAAACCAAATACAATATGCACACCCAAACAATATCACATAGATGCAAATGATGAATGCCTCTCCTACTGGCTGTGATATCACATTGTCGGTTCAATTGCCAACCCGACACATTCCCATGGGAATGTTGCCTTTCGATCACGTATAAATGGGAACCCTCTGGGATAACGTGCCCGCCACACGGTCCAGGATGTCAGTGCCTGCACACTCCTGTGATCCGAAAGGATGTGAGCGGGATACTTTGCCACCGACCTCACATCTACACGTAAGCGGGATTAACCACCATCCTTACGCGGGCGCCGCAACCTCGACAAGCGGGATTAACCACCGTCCTTGCCAGGCGCAAACGACTTATCAACAATCTCGTCAATTATCAAATCTCTCAGCATAAGCGGGACGAACCCGGCCCTTACGCCTACCAAACAATAACTCATCAATCTTGATGATATCTACAATCAATCAGGCTCAAAATCTTAATTCAAAATCATTCTTGGCCCATTTACTTTTAAGTAACAAACGTAGTCAATTCACAGCTAGCCAAGAATCACTTTTCAAAACGGAGCCACTTTCCACATCTTTCCAATACTTCCAAAGATCTCCAAAACCATGCCAAGTTCAAAATCTCTTTGAAAGACTCAAAATCATTCATTTCTAAATCAAGATTTGGTCGTAAGATTCCTCAGCGGAGTCTCAAGACTTCAGGGGAGAATAACCTAACTCATTTCTTAAATTCCTTGAAAACCTCCGAAACTTTAACTTTTTGAGTTGAATAAATAGAATAGGGTTTAAACCCAAAACCAAATCGTGTTTCCAATTATTCCGCACCAATTTCAAAACCAACCAAACTTAAGCCAAAACTAAATCATTTTTAAACCGAAAACCAATTTCAGTTTCATTCTTAAATCTGTTTCCAAGGGCTCGGGAAGTGTTTCAATTTTAATAAATCAAAGTTCCAGAAAATACTTCAAGCTCTTCCTAAATGTCGTAAAGTGAAATAGATTAATTGAAAACCACGTTTATTTTAAACCCATTAAAACCCCTCCAAAATCTGTTTACGTAAATCAATTTCCAAAACATAAAAATTTCATACTTAAATTGATTTTTAAGGTATAATTCCTTTCTTAATAATTACATCCAAGATATAGAGATTTTCCTACTAAGGCAAGTTCAAACATAATTTATTTCTCAAATATTTAAGTCAAAGCATAATTCATTTTTTTCCAAAATAACAATTCCAATCAAAATCTCAGATTTTCTAGAAATTTTGGCAGCATCTCCCCTAAAACTTGGACTTTGCCACCCTTTTCGGGTCCCAACAAAACCAATCATCAATCCTTTCTGACAGGTTCAAGACTAAATCAGTTTCCAATAAAACAAAACTCAACTTTCAAATTATCAAAAATCATTCAAATCAACCAATCCAGAAATCTCCAATTTATCAAAATCAGACATTATTACAATCAAACAAGCACCCATATTCATTCAAGATAAAACCAGACAATTCATAAGACTCACATAACCACCAGAAATACATTTTGTACAGCATATCTATTTATAACAACTTCCACTTTAAAATGAATCAGTTTGTATAAAAGGCCCCTACCTCGATACGTTGAAATCACAACCCAAACTCGCTAACTGACTCCTTTCGTATTGACCTAAATCGACTGCAGTCAAAACCTCAGCTCCAACCCACTTTCTCAGCAACCATAACCACTCTAATCGCAACATATAATAGCCGAGATTAACTCTCATAACAACGAATGCTACAACACCTCAACGTATAATGGGGCAGTAACTAGAGGGCTTTCAGATCGAGACGCTTACCAAACGAAGAAGGAACGGCTGAACCGAAACAGCGGCGGTCTCCGAACCGGCTTGGCGGCAGCCCGGCAGCCACCTCAAATGGCAGCGGCGACCCGGACTTCGGCAACAACAACTGAAATTAACATGCAACGACAATGAAGCTTCCGGAAACCCAAAGGAAACGAAGACCAACTTAAACCCTTACCGGCCGTGGCGTTCCCGGCGGCAGCAGCGGCAGCATGGAATTCCGGTGACGCAGCAGTAGCGCAAGCACGACAACGGCGAGGCCAGCAACGCGGCGGCGACAGCAACTTCGCGGCGGTTCTCCCTCTCTTCTTTGCGAACGGCGACTGGCAGCAGGGAGGGTGGATGGTGGCGGCGCAAGCAATGGGACGCGGCGGCGAACTCCTTCCCATGGTGACTCCCTCGAGAGTCTTCTCTCTCTGCCCGATCTCTCTCTCTCATCGTGCTCGTCGGCAGAGGCAAGATGGCGACGACAGAACCCAGGCGGTAGCTCTCCGGCGTGGATCTTGGCTCGCGCTCGCCTCTTCTCTCTCCTCCATGGTTGGCAATGGTGGCGACGGGAAGAAGCTCGATGGCGTCCTCTTCCTTCTCGCAAGCTTTCTCCCTCAGCGCGATGGCGTGGTGACCTAGCGGCAAGACGGCGCAACTCTGGAGCGGCTCCTCCCTCTCCTGGCGACAGCAACGGCGACGGCGCTCCTCGCCGGCACCGCACCATCCCTCTTTCCCGATTCCTCACTCTCTCCCCGTTCCGACCTCCTGGCGGCGTCACGACGGCGGCGACGGTGGCAGTGACGCCCACTGGCGCCACCTCCTTTCCTTCCTCCTCTCTTTCCCCTCCGATCCTCCCCCTCTTCTCTTTTTCCCTTTCTATCTCTTCCTTTCTTCATTTTGTTTGCAGCTACTGCTGCTGTTGTTAGGGTTAAGTGCACTAGTGTGCACTGGGTCAGGGGAACCAGGTAACCGGGTAGGGTTTCCAGGGTTAGGGTTGTGTGTGTTGAGTTTTAGGATTAGGTTAAAATTAGGTACAAGGGTAACTTTGTAATTTCAAATAAAATAGGGATAATATGGTAATTGAAAATAAATTCTAATCCAACAATAATAATATATATAAAATACTATTTGGTCATCCATTTTGCAAATTATTTTTAATAAAATATTCAAATCCAAAAATTATAAATAATATACTAAATTTCTTTATTTTCCAAAATAGTAGTATCAATATTTTAAAATATTAATTATTTAGTCCAAATCATATAAAAATTCTTATTATTTCATAACTACAAACTTTATAATTTAAATATATAAAATAACTCAATAATTATAAAATTAGATAAAATCTTAATTTAAATAGCCCAAACTCATTATTTTTAGTTTTCTAGAACTTTAAGTTGTAAATAGAGAAATACTCCATAAGCATAGAGTTTGGATAAAAACCTTAATTTATTTCAAATCCAATTAATCAAAACTACCTTTAATTACCTTCAATAAGATAATTTATGAAATTAAAAATATAAATAAATATATGATTTGAGATTAGTTCAAAATAGGACTTCTCAAAAGTCTTGGGTCTTACATTCCACCCACCTTATAAAAATTTTCGTCCTCGAAAATTAAAGTAATACATAATATAGTACATAGCCTTAAATACCTTTTAGAAAACTAAGAGATCTTAACACATATATATACATAAGTTCAAATACCTGATATCCATAAGATTTAAATGTAAAGATAAGGTATAGTGTAAGGTGAAGGATACAAGATAGGCTCAATGCAAAAGGTTATATGGTTTTAAAATCTTACAAAAGCTTGGAGAAACAATATAAGGTGCAAGTCAAGATAGGCGTTCACAAAGCAGAGCTATAGTTAATGTGGCAAAAGGCTACAAGACAAGTTGGTATTAAAACAACGGATATAACATTTCCTCATAGATCTCTTACCCCTTTGAAACTTCCACTTCCCAACTCCGTCAATCACTTCACAACTCCATAACCGGTCACAAACCTAACATCCGCAGACTCTTCCACGAGAAACAAAACTCCCACAACTTCTCATAATGTTGCACTCTTACCACTTCACCTTCCGTATCCACGAACAGGCCTTAAAGAACTACGCATCGCATTACTATACCTAAAGATCGCACGTGACATCAAAACAATTCTCGAGTTTACTCAGAAAGGTAAAAGACTTTGAAATAGAAGGACAAACAACAAGGATAATCTCCGCAAGAGTTCTGGAAGAATTGTTGAATCTACAAGTAAACAAGGATGTACAATCGATGAAGAGTATTGGAAAGAAATTCAGTTTAACAACCTCAAAGATGACTCCTGAATCAGAGACAACTGATAGGAAC
This sequence comes from Arachis hypogaea, assembly GCF_003086295.3. Taxonomy (NCBI): domain Eukaryota; kingdom Viridiplantae; phylum Streptophyta; class Magnoliopsida; order Fabales; family Fabaceae; genus Arachis; species Arachis hypogaea. The sequence goes on along the minus strand of NC_092054.1, from coordinate 46,014,384 downwards.
ACAAAAGGATAAGCAAGACAGTAATTTGGAACTAAATCAAGCTGAGTTAACAAGTATAAAATCATAGAAGAAGGTCAACTAAAGCTAGTGATGACACTCTCAAGATTTAAAATTTTTGATCAAGTTCACATAATACATTTTAATATAAAGTATGAAAAAACTGAAAGAAGATCACCTCCTGTGCTAAAAGAAAAGTATGTAACTCACAGTTCACAACAGGGTAACATAAACATATATCAAAACTGCAATATGGTTAAAAGAAAACTAAATTGCGTTTTGTCCAAATAGTTTCCAAGTAAAAGATAGAATAGGTGAGGGTTGAAAATTGAAAGTCAATTGGGTTAAGGCCAAAACAATCTTTCGAAAATCCTGAAAGACATTTAGGTACTCAATCAGCTAAAAGTATACACTGATATTGTGGCAGGGTTGTAAGAAAATCAAACGTTTGTTCAAGAACTCTCAGAGTCTAAATTCAAACAAGTGTGTATAAAATTTTATAGTAAATATAGAACAAGTTAAACTCTATTTAGAAAAGGAAACCCTGAGGTAAAAATTTACTTATCAGTCGGTTTCAGAACTTTATTTAAAATAATGCATGTCAACTCCAAAATAACTTTTCCAATTTAAAGGATAGCTATGGATGCAATTTTTAAGCGAGAAGAATTGATTTAAGTTTCTTAAGAGAATCCAAAACTTGCTTCAAAAGTTCACATCAAAACTCTAAGAATACACTTGAAATTGCCATCACATAAGAATATTCAAGAGTATTAAGATGTACTTAAAAGGGAATTAGACCAAACAAGAAAGGATCTCAAGTCAAGGGAGTTTAAACAAGATCCACGAATCATGGGACACCAAACAAGCTTTCCATTGGTTCAAAATGATGCAACACTCGTCAGGAAAAACAACTCAATCAACAGTGAATTTTCAAGAAAGAACCTTTGACTAAAGAAGGATAATTGGGAGGACAAACAACACACTAGATAGAAACAATTTAAGTTGACTTAGAGGAGCATGAAATTCACAAGAGAAGGAAAACTGTGACTACTAGTGGTGTTCATAAAAGAAAAAGAGTAGTTAAAAACAAAATCAAGTATCATGACCATAGAAACACAAGCTTAAAGAATTAGCCCATACTTGAGAGGAAAGGTATGAACCTAATATTTTCAAAAGAACAACAATTACATAAATAATGTATCATACTAAATTAAAGTCAATTTGTCAAACGAAAACTAACTGGAAATAAAGTGAAAAGCCCTTCCTTTAAGAATTTAAAAATACCTAAGTACGTAATCAAATAGAGTTACGTATAGGGACCATAATAAAATTCTTTTGAAAAGTCAAATTGTATTTAAAGTAAGTGTAGTTCCGTAAACCAGTAGAAGAACATGCGAGGTATTAGAAATAAATAGTTTTTAAATTGCATAAGGAATTTTCAAAGTTTTATATAGATAGGTGTATATCAAATCAAAAGTGATTTTATAAAAGTTTGAAAACTGGTTATAAATATAGTCAATTAAGAGAAAAACTGAATCACCATTTTTTTTCTTTTTTTTTTTTAGACTAGAAGTAAGGACATAAAAAAACACGTTGCATCAAGACAAGTTCAAAATCATGTCGAAAAATTACATGAATCAAGAAAAGAGCTCAAACAGAGAAAGACGGATACACCAAGAAATTCAAACCGGCATATGCAATTTAGAATCAAGAATAATGCATATGAACAGACAAATAGGATTGAAAACATCAAACTGCTTCCCAAAAGAATTGACAAGAACATCAAAATAGGCTAAGAAACAATAAGTCACATGACATCCAACAGAATCCAAAGCACATAACTGAGTAACCTCGAGAAATAGTTTCTAACGTTTCCAAAACCAGCGATTTACTTTACTCAAAACTCGTATATCATCTATGATAACCCATCAGTGCTTTCATATACATAATTCACTAGTATTAAGCCGGCCAAACTTAATATCAGGAATTATGCAACGCAAGACTAATGGCATTAATCAATAGACAGTCACGTGCATAAAGCTCTAATTCTCGTCATTCAACAAGACCTATTACATGACAAACGCTCAGAGTATGCAATTGAAGCATAGTCGGTCCATTCCTTAGGCTCTACAGGAAAGACCGCTCTGATACCACAAATGTAACACTGATGACATGTCACCATGTCATGTTTTTCTATGTTTTTTCTTTGTTTTTTTTAATAGGTTTTATGCACTTTCTTGAGCCATAAGTAAGCCAATTGGGTAGAATTTCATGTTTCCTTTGATTCAATCAATCATGGATAAATTGATGCATTTTCATGAGATTTTGTGCTATAATTGTCATATATTATGAAAGAAAAATAATCTCATGATTTTTGAGCATAGCTTTGATACTTTTGATTGATTGATGATAGGTGAAAAAGCTTTGAAGAAGGTTGAAGAAAAGAAGATGGCAAGGGCAAGAAGGAGGACTCACGTTTGAGCTAAAGTTTGCCTCAAACTTAAGCTCAAACGTGAGGAAAAGCAAAATCTCATCCAGGGAGGCCAGAAGCTTGCGCCAACGTTTGCCTCAAACTTGAGGTCAAACGTTGCTCCACCACAGCCTGAAGCGGTATACTTCCAACATAAATAACTTGAGCTACAGAGCTCCAAATGAGGTGATTCCAAAGCCATTGGAAATTAGGAATCAAGAGCTTTCCAAGAATATATGGCACTACATGGTGGACATATAAATTAAGGGAGAAAACTGCCCCGAAAAGTGCATAAATAGACATGACACCAACCTGTAGTAAGGCCAGCTGACCTCTGCAACTTCGATGGAGTATAACTCGAGCTGTGGAGCTCCAAATGATGCGCTTCCAACGGCATTGGAAAGTAGACATTCAGGGCTTTCCAACAATATATAATAGTATGGGGTGGACAATGCATTTGAGCCTCCAGAACCTGGCGTTTTCGTCCACGTTTGAGGCAAACGTCGCCTCAAACGTTGCACACCAAAGCCAGCGACCCTGTCCTCTTCAAAGGAGCATAACCTGAGTTGTAGATGTCCAATTGAGGTGATTCTAGTTGCGTTGGAAAGCTGACATTCAGAGCTTTCCAACCATATATAATAGTTTATAGTGGGCATGAAGTTGGCAACGTTAACAAGAGGACAAAAAAGCATCCCAAGACTTGAACTTCAAAAACACACCCAGGAGGACTTAACGTTTGAGCTCACGTTTGACCTCAAACGTGAGTGACAGCAAACCCCCATTCTGCATCATGCCATTACAAGACGTTTAAGTCAACATTTTCCTCAAACGTGAATGATCCCAATTCCATCAAGGCCATCCAGATCCATTCTTCCTCAAATTAAAAGCACGCTAAGCCTATTACCATCACTCAAAGGCACACAGAGAAGCTAGATTAGGAATTTTATTCAATTGTAATTTGTTTTTAATTTTAATTTCATTTTCATTTTCATTTTGTAAAGCCTATATAAGGCATCATTTTCATCTTTGTTAGGAGGCTCCAATAGAGAGCACTAAGGGCTGGCTCCACGAGGGAGCATTAGGAATAGAGAACTCTCTCTCTTTAGTTTTTCTCTTTGTTTTGAATCTTGGGTTGAGAATTGAAGGAATTCTGTTTCATTCTCACTTTGAGATTTCTCTTGTTCTTCTTCTACAAAATTTCAGTGAATTAAGGATTTGAATCAACACTCTGTTTACTGCTTTCATCTTCATTTCTTTTGCAAATTGTTCTTTATTGGATCAAGGAAGGACTTGAGATCTAGACTTATTTTCTAGTCTCATTGAGCCCCTGAGATCTTCACTTATCTTTCTAGATTTCACAATTGATTTGAGTTTTCTTGCTGATTTACTTTTCTGCTACAATTTACTTCTCTGCAATTTTTACTTTCTACTGCATTGCTTCCAATTTACATTTCCTGCACATTCACATTCTACACTTTAACTTTAAGCTTGCTGCAAATCTGAATTTACTTTTCTTGCCTTGGATCCATTGCTTTCTTTAATTTTCAGCACCCAGCCCCCCTTTACTTTTCATGCAATTTACATTTCTTGTCATTTAAGTTTCTACAATTTACATTGCTTGTTCTTTAAGTTTTTGCCCATTTACATTCTGCAACTTTAATTTCCTGTCATTTAAAATTCTGTTGGTTACAATTTCACACAATTCACTTCAATGTTAGCTTAACTAAACTAATCACCCACTAAAGTTGCTTGATCCATCAATCCCTGTGGGATCGACCTCACTCTAAGTGAGTTTTACTACTTGATGCGACCCGGTATACTTGCCGGTGAGTTTTGTGTCGGATCGTTTTCCGCACATCAAGTTTTTGGCGCCATTGCCGGGATTGATTTAGATCAACAATGATTAAGTGGGTGAGAAGTCTAGATCAAGTATTTTCTTTGTTTTTGTTCTCTGTTTTAATCTGATAGCAAGGTGTTTGAGCTATTGCCTCACTAAGAAATTCTTTCTCTGTGACATGATTTTCAATTTTCATTGATGTTTACAAAATACAAATGGAGTTCAACTCATCTTATGGTCAAACAAAATTTTATGGGATATCACCCACCATCACCAATCTCTAATGGTGGCTGAGAATATTACCAAGAAAATACAAATTCTAAGCACTCCAATCCATGGAGATTTGCTTCAGAGACACAAGATGAGCAAAAAAACCATATGGGATATTTTCCTCCACCACAAAATGATGCTAGTCATGATTCTAATGGTGGCTGGGAAGGAAATTCTAATGCTCCATATGATATTCATCCAAAGATATCATCACTTGACCATGCTTCAACAGAAAGCCCCTGTCAAAACCCACCACCCACACAAACTTCCATGAATCAAAGCCTCTCAAAGCTTGAGACCATGTTTGAAAAATATGAGAGGGAGGCACAGATATCCTGGAACGAGCAAGAGAGGTCATTCAAAAACATAGAAGTGATGGTAAACCAAATTTTAAGAGCAAGGGAGAAAGTGGAAGAGCAAAATGAGGAGGCTACTGAGTCAAGTGAATTCTTAGTGAAAAAGGAAGAGGTGGTGGAAATATTTGAAAATGAAACTGCACTTGAGGTGACAAAGGAACATGAACATTCACAACCCTCACAAACTTCCCTTGAATCTGTGATAAAAAAATATGAAGAGGAGATGAAAAAATCTTGGGAAGAACAACAAACCTCCTCCATAAAAGAACTATTAAGTCAAATGTTGAGTGCAAAGAAAGGAGTGGAGGAACAAAAAAGTGAGGAAGTCATTCAAGAAAATTCACACTCAAGTGGGGCAGAGAAGTACATGAAGGAAGAGCTCATGGAACCACCAATTCAAAAGGCTTTGGATGAATACAACACTCCAATAATAACACAGCAACCAAGTCTTGAATCCAAAGAAGTGAAGGCAACTAGCAAGAACACTAATTCTGTCCCTAATCCAGCAAGCAAGATCAATCAAGCCATTTGCAAAAGGAAATTTGCTGAGGAAAGGCCAAGACAAGGGACACTAGCTGAATTCTTCCCTCCTTTGAGGTCATTCCTCTTAACAAACTGGAAGAAGAGGAAGAAAGTGAAGAACAGGTAGACCGTAGGTACATTTCTTTCTTTGCTTTGTTTAAATTCAATAAATTGGCATATGGTTACATTCTAAGTTTGGTGTTGCCATGCAACACATTATTTTCAATTTTTTTTTATGATTGCATCAAATCAAAAATGAAAGTGACACACCAAGATCCTAAGTTTGGTATCCCACTTATTCTCTATGCAATTCATTCAAGCAACACTACTTGTCTGCATAATCATAATGCCTCTGCAGTTTTATTTTTCTCTTTTAATTTGACACTTTTTCGTTCTACTTTCTTTAGTCATTTTTCTGTTTTTAAATGCTTTCATTTTAGTTTGCTTATTTACTGTGTTTGTTAATACATTGCCAAGAGAGCTTTATTCATGACAGATTCTTGGCTTGGTGATTGTACTTAACAAATAATAGTTTCACTTGCTTAGTTTTAATTCAAATAAGTTTACATATGATTGCATTCTAAGTTTGGTGTTGCTATGCAACAAAAATTTGCTTCCAATCTTTACTGGATACTTGCATCAATTTCAAGAGAAAGTGTCACACTAAGTTTGGTGTGCCACTTATACTTTTATGCAATGTATCATGCACACCAACTTATATTTGCAAAAATAATGTCTCTGTTTCTCTGTGCCCTCATATCTTTAATTTTGCTTGCTTAGAACACATGTACTACTAACTTTTCATTGTGTAAGACATTCATGATCCATCTTAGTCCCATAGCCATTGTTCTAATAGTTGCTTGAGGATGAGTAAGCATTCTGAGTTGGTGTGGGAAAGAGGAGAATGGGAGGAAAATGACAACAATAGAAAAGATGAACTACAAGGTTGTAAAATTCCTTTTCCTCTCATTTGTTTCAAGCACTATAAACTGCATGATTGTCTTTACCTTCTCTGTATGCATGTGTGTATGAAAAGGCATAGTTTGATTTCTAAATTGCAACATGGTGCTGTGCCATTATGATTACCAACTTGAGTTTTGTGAATTCAAAAGCAATAAAGTATCATGATCATAAACAAACAAGGAATTAAAGAAGAATTTAGCATGTGCATAAAAGTATTGGAAAGCTAGTATGTTTGATTGTTGCTTAATTGCATTAGATTTTATTTAATTGAAGTTTTCATCTAGCACGTTTTGTGAAATCTTTTGAAAATCATGAAAACCTTGAAAGAAAAAGCAAAAAAGGGCAAGAAAAGAAAAAGGGAAAGAATGAGAAAGCTGAAGGCTCTGAGTACCAATGGCAATTTATTTGTTAAGTACTTGTGGTGTTTATGTATCAAGCCAAATGCTTGAAAACAAAACAATTAGAAGTCAAGTCTAGGCTCAAGTGCAAAAGCACTCCCTCAAAGCTCAAGGTTCTGAGCATCAATGATCAGAGAGTAAAGAAAAGAAACAAATGAGCTTAATGAAGTCCTCTAATTCAAATGCTTGTGGTGCTTATGTATCAAGTGGTAATACTTGAAAACAAAGCATTTAGAATCGTAGCTTTGTTATTAACTCATGGGGCAAAGCACCCAAAAGGAGAAGCTAATAAGCAAATCAAAAGCTTGTTTCAAGGAAGAAATATAAGAAAAAGATTTCATAAATTGAGCTAGATGGAAGCATCAATCATTTACATCTCTTTTGTGATTGTAGCATGCTTAGAAAACTAGCTTACCATGAAAATTGAGTTGCTACTCTTCTTACCTTGGATTGTCAATCTTTAATGCATGATTCTTTTCTTGCTTGGGGACAAGCAAGGTTTAAGTTTGGTGTTGTGATGACATGTCACCATGTCATGTTTTTCTATGCTTTTTCTTTGTTTTTTTTAATAGGTTTTATGTACTTTCTTGAGCCATAAGTAAGCCAATTGGGTAGAATTTCATGTTTCCTTTGATTCAATCAATCATGGATAAATTGATGCATTTTCATGAGATTTTGTGCTATAATTGTCATATATTATGAAAGAAAAAAAAATCTCATGATTTTTGAGCATAGCTTTGATACTTTTGATTGATTGATGATAGGTGAAAAAGCTTTGAAGAAGGTTGAAGAAAAGAATATGGCAAGGGCAAGAAGGAGGACTCACGTTTGAGCTAAAGTTTGCCTCAAACTTAAGCTCAAACGTGAGGAAAAGCAAAATTTCACCCAGGGAGGCCAGAAGCTTGCGCCAACGTTTGCCTCAAACTTGAGGTCAAACGTTGCTCCCCACAGCCTGAAGGGGTATACTTCCAACATAAATAACTTGAGCTACAAAGCTCCAAATGAGGTGATTCTAAAACCATTGAAAAGTAGGAATAAAGAGCTTTCCAAGCATATATGGCACTACATGGTGGACATATAAATTGAGGGAGAAAACTGCCCCGAAAAGTGCATAAACAGACATGACACCAACCTGTAGTAAGGCCAGCTGACCTCTGCACCTTCGATAGAGTATAACTCGAGCTGTGGAGCTCCAAATGATGCGCTTCCAACGGCATTGGAAAGTAGACATTCAGGGCTTTCCAACAATATATAATAGTATGGGGTGGACAATGCATTTGAGCCTCGAGAACCTGGCATTTTCGTCCACGTTTGAGGCAAACGTCGCCTCAAACGTTGCACACCAAAGCCAGCGACCCTGTCCTCTTCAAAGGAGCATAACTTGAGTTGTAGACGTCCAATTGAGGTGATTCCAGTTGCGTTGGAAAGCTGACATTCAGAGCTTTCCAACCGTATATAATAGTTTATAGTGGGCATGAAATTGGCAACGTTAATAAGAGGACAAAGAAGCGTCCCAAGACTTGAACTTCAAAAACACACCCAGGAGGACTTAACATTTGAGCTCACGTTTGACCTCAAACGTGAACTCAAACGTGAGTGACAGCAAACCCCCATTCTGCATCATGCCATTACAAGATGTTTGAGTCAATGTTTGTCTCAAACGTTGACTCAAACGTGAATGATCCCAATTCCATCAAGGCCATCCAGATCCATTCTTCCTCAAATTAAAAGCAAGCTAAGCCCATTACCATCACTCAAAGGCACACAGAGAAGCTAGATTAGGAATTTCATTCAATTGTAATTTGTTTTTAATTTCAATTTCATTTTCATTTTCATTTTGTAAAGCCTATATAAGGCATCATTTTCATCTTTGTTAGGAGGCTCCAATAGAGAGCACTAAGGGCTGGCTCCACGAGGGAGCATTAGGAATAGAGAACTCTCTCTCTTTAGTTTTTCTCTTTGTTTTGAATCTTGGGTTGAGAATTGAAGGAATTCTGTTTCATTCTCACTTTGAGATTTCTCTTGTTCTTCTTCTACAAAATTTCAGTGAATTAAGGATTTGAATCAACACTCTGTTTACTGCTTTCATCTTCATTTCTTTTGCAAATTGTTCTTTATTGGATCAACGAAGGACTTGAGATCTAGACTTGTTTTCTAGTCCCATTGAGCCCCTGAGATCTTCACTTGTCTTTCTAGATTTCACAATTGATTTGAGTTTTCTTGCTGATTTACTTTTCTGCTACAATTTCGTTCTCTGCAATTTTTACTTTCTACTGCATTGCTTCCAATTTACATTTCCTGCACATTCACATTCTACACTTTAACTTTGAGCTTGCTGCAAATCTGAATTTACTTTTCTTGCCTTGGATCCATTGCTTTCTTTAATTTCCAGCACCCAGCCCCCCTTTACTTTTCATGCAATTTACATTTCTTGTCATTTAAGTTTTTGCAATTTACATTGCTTGTTCTTTAAGTTTTTGCCCATTTACATTCTGCAACTTTAATTTCCTGTCATTTAAAATTCTGTTGGTTACAATTTCACACAATTCACTTCAATGTTAGCTTGACTAAACTAATCACCCACTAAAGTTGCTTGATCCATCAATCCCTGTGGGATCGACCTCACTCTAAGTGAGTTTTACTACTTGATGCGACCCGGTATACTTGCCGGTTAGATTTGTGTGTTTGGGAATTCGTTTTTCCACAAATTTACCCATCAAACACCCTAAATATCAAAATGTCACGCTTCTGACTGCGCCACTCTGATAGCTCGAGTATTACCACGACTTTTATAATATTTAAGACTAAAAATATGAGCCTGTTTAAAACTTAAAACCGCATAACACTTCGATAACTCTTTTTCGTGAAAACCTAAACATACATGCACATACAATTCAAATATAACCTTAAGATATATATATACATATATATAACACTAGTTTACAATTATACATATCATAATTTCCTATCCCTCTTACAAACATAATAAGGATAAAGGCAAGGGAAAACAATAGCTACGGTAATACAAAAGGACCGAATAAATAGAAAATAAACATAACTCTCCTGAAGCTTCGTCTTCCATATCCTGAAAAGGAATAACCTGTAGGGGAGTGAGAACGTCGTCCTCGCTTGTTCTCACTATAGGATTACAGAAATTGCTATAACAAGATAAGTAAAAATAAAATCATTCTTAGAGTTCAGTGATCATTGCTCGTCTTATGAGTCTTTCCAAAAACCATAGGTTCACATTCGTAATCCAGAAAATTCCTTTTTTTTTTTGAAAACTTGCTAAATTTCTCAAATATTCTAAAACAAAACCTTTTTCCTTAAAAAAAATGTCTGAAAAGTTTTTCCTAGACCGCAACCATGAAAGCAGTTACCTACGCGGTATAAATGATCATCTCGTTCCAAGCATAGGTTCATTAAGTCTATACTGAACCGATCAGATACTTTATACAGAACTAGGACTCAATATACCAATCACGGCCTCAAGCCCATCCAATCCAACATGGCCCCCGGCCCAAACAGCTCAATCAGCAACCAACTCATCACAAACCAATCAATTCAAACACAATCACAATTAATGTGGTTCAAGCACAATCAAGAGCAATTACAACAAGTATAACAGTTAGCAGTTAACATAAGTATTCACATAGGCAAACCAAATACAATATGCACACCCAAACAATATCACATAGATGCAAATGATGAATGCCTCTCCTACTGGCTGTGATATCACATTGTCGGTTCAATTGCCAACCCGACACATTCCCATGGGAATGTTGCCTTTCGATCACGTATAAATGGGAACCCTCTGGGATAACGTGCCCGCCACACGGTCCAGGATGTCAGTGCCTGCACACTCCTGTGATCCGAAAGGATGTGAGCGGGATACTTTGCCTCCGACCTCACATCTACACGTAAGCGGGATTAACCACCGTCCTTACGCGGGCGCCGCAACCTCGACAAGCGGGATTAACCACTGTCCTTGCCAGGCGCAAATGACTTAACAACAATCTCGTCAATTATCAAATCTCTCAGCATAAGCGGGACGAACCCGGCCCTTACGCCTACCAAACAATAACTCATCAATTTTGATGATATCTACAATCAATCAGGCTCAAAATCTTAATTCAAAATCATTCTTGGCCCATTTACTTTTAAGTAACAAACGTAGTCAATTCACAGCTAGCCAAGAATCACTTTTCAAAACGGAGCCACTTTCCACATCTTTCCAATACTTCCAAAGATCTCCAAAACCATGGCAAGTTCAAAATCTCTTTGAAAGACTCAAAATCATTCATTTCTAAATCAAGATTTGGTCGTAAGATTCCTCAGCGGAGTCTCAAGACTTCAGGGGAGAATAACCTAACTCATTTCTTAAATTCCTTGAAAACCTCCGAAACTTTAACTTCTTGAGTTGAATAAATAGAATAGGGTTTAAACCCAAAACCAAATCGTGTTTCCAATTATTCCGCACCAATTTCAAAACCAACCAAACTTAAGCCAAAACCAAATCATTTTTAAACCGAAAACCAATTTCAGTTTCATTCTTAAATCTGTTTCCAAGGGCTCGGGAAGTGTTTCAATTTTAATAAATCAAAGTTCCAGAAAATACTTCAAGCTCTTCCTAAATGTCGTAAAGTGAAATAGATTAATTGAAAACCACGTTTATTTTAAACCCATTAAAACCCCCTCCAAAATCTGTTTACGTAAATCAATTTCCAAAACATAAAAATTTCATACTTAAATTGATTTTTAAGTCATAATTCCTTTCTTAATAATTACATCCAAGATATAGAGATTTTCCTACTAAGGCAAGTTCAAACATAATTTATTTCTCAAATATTTAAGTCAAAGCATAATTCATTCTTTTCCAAAATAACAATTCCAATCAAAATCTCAGATTTTCTAGAAATTTCGGCAGCATCTCCCCTAAAACTTGAACTTTGCCACCCTTTTCGGGTCCCAACAAAACCAATCATCAATCCTTTCTGACAGGTTCAAGACTAAATAAGTTTCCAATAAAACAAAACTCAACTTTCAAATTATCAAAAATCATTCAAATCAACCAATCCAGAAATCTCCAATTTATCAAAATCAGACATTGTTACAATCAAACAAGCACCCATATTCATTCAAGATAAAACCAGACAATTCATAAGGCTCACATAACCACCAGAAATACATTTTGTACAGCATATCTATTTATAAAAACTTCCACTTTAAAATGAATCAATTTGTATAAAAAGCCCCTACCTCGATACGTTGAAATCACAACCCAAACTCGCTAACTGACTCCTTTCGTATTGACCCGAATCGACTGCAGTCTAAACCTCAACTCCAACCCGCTTTCTCAGCAACCACAACCACTCTAATCGCAACATATAATAGCCGAGATTAACTCTCATAACAACGAATGCTACAACACCTCAACGTATAATGGGGCAGTAACTAGAAGGCTTTCAGATCGAGACGCTTACCGAACGAAGAAGGAACGGCTGAACCGAAATAGCGGCGGTCTCCGAACCGGCTTGGTGGCAGCCCGGCAGCCACCTCAAATGGCAGCGGCGACCCGGACTTTGGCAACAACAACTGAAATTAACATGCAACGACAATGAAGCTTCCGGAAACTCAAAGGAAACGAAGACCAACTTAAACCCTTACCGGCCGTGGCGTTCCCGGCAGCAGCAGCGGCGGCATGGAATTCCGGTGACGCAGCAGTAGCGCAAGCATGACAACGGCGAGGCCAGTAACGCGGCGGCGACAGTAGCTCCGCGGTGGTTCTCCCTCTCTTCTTTGCGAACAGCGACTGGCGGCAGGGAGGGTGGATGGCGGTGGCGCAAGCAATGGGACGCGGCGGCGAACTCCTTCCCGTGGTGACTCCCTCGCGAGTCTTCTCTCTCTGCCCGATCTCTCTCTCTCGTCGTGCTCGCCGGCAGAGGCAAGAAGGCGACAACAGAACCCAGGCGGTAGCTCTCCGGCGCGGATCTTAGCTCGCGCTCTCCTCTTCTCTCTCCTCCATGGTTGGCGATGGTGGCAACAGGAAGAAGCTCGATGGCGTCCTCTTCCTTCCCGCAAGCTTTCTCCCTCAGCGCGACAGCGTGGTGACCTAGTGGCAAGACGGCGCAACTCTGAAGCGGCTCCTCCCTCTTCTGGCGACAGCAACAGCGATGGCGCTCCTCGCCGGCACCGCACCATCCCTCTTTCCCGATTCCTCACTCTCTCCCCGTTCCAACCTCCTGGCGGCGTCACGACGCGGGCGACGGTGGCAGTGACGCCCACCGGCGCCACCTCCTTTCCTTCCTCCTCTCTTTCCCCTCCGGTCCTCCCCCTCTTCTCTTTTTCCCTTTCTATCTCTTCCTTTCTTCATTTTGTTTGCAGCTACTGCTGCTGTTGTTAGGGTTAGGTGCACTAGTGTGCACTGGGTCAGGGGAACCGGGTAACCGGGTAGGATTTCCAGGGTTAGGGTTGTGTGTGTTGAGTTTTAGGATTAGGGTAAAATTAGGTACAATGGTAACTTTGTAATTTCAAATAAAATAGGGATAATATGGTAATTGAAAATAAATTCTAATCCAACAATAATAATATATATAAAATACTATTTGATCATCCATTTTGCAAATTATTTTTAATAAAATATTCAAATCCAAAAATTAGAAATAATATACTAAATTTCTTTATTTTCCAAAATAGTAGTATCAATATTTTAAAATATTAATTATTTAGTCCAAATCATATAAAAATCCTTATTATTTCACAACTACAAACTTTATAATTTAAATATATAAAATAACTCAATAATTATAAAATTAGATAAAATCTTAATTTAAATAGCCCAAACTCATTGTTTTTAGTTTTCTAGAACTTTAAGTTGTAAATAGAGAAATACTCCATAAGCATAGAGTTTGGATAAAAACCTTAATTTATTTCAAATCCAATTAATCAAAACTACCTTTAATTACCTTCAATAAGATAATTTATGAAATTAAAAATATAAATAAATATATGATTTGAGATTAGTTCAAAATAAGACTTCTCAAAAGTCTTGGGTCTTACACCAAGACTCCTTTCTCGCGTCATTACAACTCTAAAACCACCAAAATCACCGTGCTTCCATAGTGCCACTCTGATTGTGAATCACTAAGAACTTAATCATTCACCTGCTTCCACCAAACATCTCCTTGAATCCTTTTACCTCTCTAACTAAACGCCATAGATCTTTACTTTTAGTTGCACGAGTTCTAATCCCCTGGTTATCTTTCACCACTAGGTCCATTATTGCCTCCATCACCGTTCCTAATTTGTTTGTTCCATCCTTTTAGCAGTATCTTACATAGCAGCAGCCATATCCTCCAGAGCAGCTATAAAAGCAACCGTTTTACTTTACTCGCATCCATGAGACGCCATTCGGGTCTTGTCCATACTGAACGATTGATATTTAGGTGATTAGTCTTAATATCTCTAGCCTAGTGCTTTGAATCCCCAAAGGTATGCTCATGAACATTTATGCTACATTTATCAAGTAGATAATCCTAAATAGCATATACACACACCCAGAGTATACTCAGAAGCATAATCAGTCCATTCTTTAAGCTCTATAGGAATGAATTGCTCTAATACCATAGTGTAATACCCTACCACACAATGCTTTATACGTAGGTAGGAAACCAAAGGTGGTCAGGCGCTACGACCTCTAAAAACAAAATATGTACTTATGTATATATGAAGAATATTTTTAATTAGGAGCCTTGAAAAAAAGGATAAACAAAACAAATAGAAATCGCATTGCACTCGAAACGTGAAGATTATTGATGACATGTCATCATGTCATGTTTTTTTATGCTTTTTCATACAAGAAATTGATAATTAGTGCTTAAATATTGCATTCTTTTGTGCTTAAATGGTATATTTCTTTGATCTTTTGATTTGATAAACTTTGTAGGAAATAATAGAAGAAGAAGCAATAAAAGCACCAAAAAGAAGAATCATACTCCCATGGTGGCAAGAGAGTTGGAAACAAACTCAAAGAGGCTTCTGAGTTAAGCAAAGAGGATTTGTAACCCTGACCTCTTCACATTCCAACAAGAATACCTTGAGCTAAAAAACTCCAAATGAGGTGATTTTAGTGGCATTGGAAAGTAGACATCCAGAACTTTCCAAGCATATATGACACTGCATGGTGGAAACTAAATCTGAGGGAGAAAACTTGCCCCGAAAGTGCATAGATGAACATGGTATCAATCTGCAGTAAGGCCAGCTGACCTCTTCATCTTCCAAGGAGGATAACTTGAGCTGTAGAGCTTGGAATGATGCGCTCTCAATTGCATTGAAAAGTAGACATCCATATCTTTCCAACGATATATAATAGTATGGAGTGAACATCAAGTTTGGACCTCAGAAGCTGGCGCTAAGATTGGCCTCCAAACAGCGCCCATAGCGCTATGTTTTGTTAGTGAACGTAATGCTCCTTCTATGAGCGCTACGTTTTCTTAGTGAGCGCTATGCTTTGAGCGCTAGGGCTTCCAAACAGCATGACCATGCCTTCTTGAAAGGACCATAACTTAAGCTACAGATGTCTGATTAATGCGCTTTCAGTTGCGTTGGAAAGCTGACATTCAGAGCTTTCCAACGGTATATAGCAATCCATATTTGGCATGAAATTGAAGCACAAGTGAAAGGCATCTTTAAGGCCTAAAAATCAAGCATAGCACTCACAAAATGGAGCAACCAAGGATCGAAGAGGGGAACCAAGGCATCATGTGTAGCGCTACGTTACTTTTTTTAACTTTTTCGTGATTCCAAGCTTGGGGAGGAAGCTTGTGCTGGCCATACACCAACGTAGCGCTCAACCAAAGGACCAAGAGGCAGCGTTGGGTGAGTGAACACCATGTTCACTAATGTAACGCTACAAGCCAAATTACAAGCACACAAGGAAGGCACACACACAAGGCATGTGGAGCGCTACGTTCACAATCCTAACTGAGCGCTCCACTGGAATCATGCCCCAACCCATTTTTAAACAGATGCCTCCTGACCCAAGCTTCACTCCAACACATCCTGACCCATGCAACCAAGCCATCCGGATCCACTCTTCTTCAAATCCAAAGCAAGCAGAGTCCATTAACATCACTCAAAGGCACAAGAGATAGTTAGAATAGGAATTTCATTTAATTGTAATTTGTTTTTAATTTCATTTTAATTTTGTAAAAGCCTATATAAAGGCATCTGTTCCATTTTAGAAAGAAGGTTGGCTCTGCTAGAGAGCATTAGGAGTAGGGTAGAATAGAAAGTCCTCTTTAAAACATTTTTAATTTTTCTGCACTGTTACATTTCAAAAATCAATTCAGCTTTATGCAATTTCATTTCCTGCAATTCTATTCTTCTGCATTTTCACATTTCGTTTCCCTTGAGCTTGATTTACCTTTCTGCACATTTACACTATGCAATTTACATTTGAGCTTGCTGTGATCTTGATTTACATTTCCTGCAAATTTACATCTTCTGCAATTATTCTGCATTTTACAATTCTTGCTGTGATCTGAATTCACTCTTCCTGCAATTTAAATTTCCAGTCACTTATTCTCAAGATCTCTTCAATTGCTTGCTTTACTGCTTTCTTTACTTTCCAGCACCCAGCCCCCTTTACATTTGATGCAATTTACTTTTCTTGCTCTTTAAGCTTCTACCAATTTAAGCTTCTATCTACTTTACTTTCTGTCATTTACAATTCTCGGTAATTTACTTTCTATTGCTTCACTTTCATTTAATTCACCAATGTTAGCTTGACTAGACTAATTAGCCACTAAAGTTGCTTGATCCATCAATCCCTGTGGGATCGACCTCACTCTAAGTGAGTTATTACTACTTGATGCGACCCGGTACACTTGCCGGTGAGTTTTGGTGTGGAATCTGATTTCCACCCATCAATTATAAAGCAGAAAAATAGAAAGCAGAAGAGACAAAATATGTACATATATAAAGAGTTCCAACAAGATACTTATAACAAGCTCCAAACTCGACCTGTGAAGCAAAGGCCTATATATACAACCCAAAATAAACCAAAAATATAAAATACATATCCTGGTTCTCCTAAGTCAACCTCTAAGAGGGACAAAATACAAATTCTATACAAAAGTGGATAATACTACATATATACATATTCAAATACAAAATTCAAAAACCCTAAAAGTAGATTTTCGCTCCCAAAGAATCTCCAGCACACTCAGTGAGATGCCTCCTGTCATGCATCTGAAAAATAATAGAATATGTATAGAATGAGAATTGGGGGTTCTCAGTACGATAACAATGCATAAATAGTTAAGATATAAAGTTCCGGGAAGCCAAAGACATTCCTAAACTCCAACAACCCACATTCAAAATCCTAGAGTTCTCACTAAACCCGAATTACAGTAATTATATCTAAGGATTATAGTCTAACTCTTCATTTTTCATTCTTGGAAACCTCCTCATCACCAATTTGAACAACCCTCAGCATCACCTCAGCCAGCATGAGGGATCTCTCAGAAACAAACATATGCAATACAAACAAGAAAAACATTGATATAGATAGTAGATACAGCAATTAGATCAAGTAGCAGTTAATTACAGTTAAGCAGATAGGTAAGCCAAAACAAATGCATACTCAAACAAAACATACAAGTGCATATGATGCATGTCTGCCCAATGGATGATGAGTCTCATATGTCGGTTATATAGCCAAACCCGACATGTTCGGTAGCGACCCCTGTACAGGAGCACCACAACAAGGATCAAGTATAACAAAACCACAATTCTTGTATCTTATTTGCATAACCCGAAGCAAAAGGGACAACCTCAACCCTTGCCTCTTACCCAGGCGGTGTTAAAATTCTTGACCCAGAGCAAGTGTGACAAAACTCAACCCTTGCATCTTACTTAGCGTCTCGAACCTTTACCCAGAGCAAGTGGACAACGCCACTATATCTTACTCGATATCTCAACTTTTACCTGGAGAAAGTAGACAATGCCATTGCATCTTACCCAGTGGCATATCTCAATAAGGTTCCATTTCATTTCCAAATCCATTTCCAATTCATTCAAAAATCACAATTAAGATAAATCCTCATCATCCACCATTCTTATAGCCAACCTCATTATCCTTAATTCCTTTTTCAATCATCATCATTCCTCATTATCACACCTCTCATTAACACATCATAATCCTTAACGCTCCAATCCATACTCTTATTCAACTTCATCAATTTCACTCGATAATCATGCTTACACTTGTTCTCAAGCCTAAAATAATTTATTGGACCTTAAACAGGGGTTATGAAAGTTTGGAAAGCTAGAGAAATTATTATAAACTCAAAAAATACAATTTTTGAAAAACAGGAGGGTCATGCGTACGCATGCCACCCGCGTACGCATGAGTTCAAAAGTTGCAAAGGTTGCGTACGCATACCACCTTCACATGCGTGAGAGTATGGATAGTGCTATAGACTTGCGTACGCATGACATTCCCTGCGTATGTATGAATGTGACTTTCTCCAAAAAAAGCTGTTAAGTTCGGAAATATCAATTTTTATACCAAACGTCAAACGCGCATAACTTTTTGTTAAAAATCATTTTCAGTCTGTTCTTCGAACGTTATAAACTTCACGGACCCAATTTTTATTCAAGACAAGTTTCACAAGATTTTAGGGTTCAGAAGCCAAGTTATGCACTGCCAAAGTTGGTCAAAAATAAGTTTTTACCAAAAGTTCAAATCCTCTAGTTTTCCAAAATTCTAAATCTAAAACCAAACCAATCCCACCAAATTCAATACCAAAATGCTACACACTATTACATACTCTTTATTCACTTCACAACCAATCCAATAACTAAATCTTTCAATTTATTCAACAATTTTCACTCACGAATCCATCGATTCCCACTAGTATGATCTATCATTATCAACAACAACAATTAACATACATTCCACCACATCAGAAATAATCATTAATCACATTTTATCCACATACAAAATCAAATATTTATTTGAACAACCAATTCATTTCACCATTCAAAATTTAATCAGAATTCATATATTAACCACTAATTTCAATTCCATCATTACGGTCACACTCATATAATTTACCACATACATTCAATCAATTAATGCATACAATTCAGACCTGTTTTAATGGCCGCTAGCCTAAGTTTCATGCAACATTATATATTAACTACAAGAAACCAAAATCATACCTTGGCCAATTTTTTGCCAAGCTCAGAGCACCTCAAAACCCTCTTCTTCACAAGCTTTCAAGCTAACCCAACAATTTTCCAGCCACCAGAGTTCCAATTAACGCACTCTACTTCACCAATTTGACTTCAATTCACATGTATTCAACCTAATTTCATATAACTTCATATACAACTACCAATTTCAATACCTAAATTCATAAAATTGAAGAATTCAAAGTAGATAAAAGTTTTTCACCTTTACCCACTGAGCAATTGGATGAAACCTAGCTAGATCTCGCACTAGAGCACCCCTAAACTATTAAATTTACAAATTCCTCAATATCCCAAAACCAAAACACAAAATGATAGGAGGTCAGGCCTGGGTGAGAAATTTCGAGTTTCTTACCACTTTATTCGGATGGATTTGAATCGGTGAGACTGTCGCGTGGCCACAAACGATGAAACGATTCGAAACTCCGAATTGAAAGTTATGAAAGATTGAAATTTGGATTGATTTTGGGGTTAGGGTTCATGCTTCTACTCCTCTCTTCAACGTGAATTTAAAAAATGAATAGGGGAAGAGTCTGAATTTTAGCTTATATATGTTGGGTCTTGGGTCCAATATGAGTCTGGTTTAATCGGTTTGGCCCGTTTGCCTGGTTTTAGACCAAATTCGTTAAAAATTAGTGTTTAAATTCGTATTTTAATTAATTTTACTTCTTCAAATTATTAAATTTAATTTCCTAATCCCCTTGGCTCCTAATTAATTTATTAGTTAATTATTTATTAAATTATCGGGTTTACATGTATACTTACTTCAATGTAGTTCCACTATTTTTTGTGGTCTTCAGGCATCTGATCCCATCTATTAATTGAAATTGGACATGGTGTTTCCCTACGGGCTATTAGATCTAAAAACCTCACGAATAAGCTAGGACCATTATCTCGACCTTGTCCATGATCATCAAGTTCCATCATGACTTTTTTTATCCTTCTTCAAATGCCAAATTTGAATTGTTGTCATTTTAAGAGTGTGATTTCTTCCATGAAAGTGTCTACAACCAAATGCAAAATTGAAGAAAAAATAAACCAAATAAATGAACTCACAAAATAATTTAAAAGAAAATATCATATTGTCTATACCTTTGACATTCACAATTAAGGGGCTATTGTGATCCTTTCTTGTAGGTGGAATTGGTTTCATTATCACTCTATCATGGTCATTTGTCATGTTTGTATCCAAAGATTCATCATAATCTTGGTTGAGCCTTATTTCACCCAAGCCTTCTGCAAATTCTTCATTGTTGTTGATATTCTGCTAGAAATGCTTCTCCTAAACTCTTACATTTTTTTCTTCATGAGGAAGTAAATACCTACTAAATAAACCATCAAATAAAACCAAAATGAGAAAGAAAATAAATTTTGGTAGTTAGGACTTGGAAATGCTATATTATAGTGCTCATATAAGATTGTCATCTTGCGTGAGCTACATAAAGCAAAAAAATAAGAAAAATAAAAATATATTCATTATCATGCTACTAAATCAGAGTATTATACTAACTATACACCAAGACTACAAATATTCAACAGGTTTTATATGATTGACTAAATTATGTACTCACATCATTAAAAAAAATTCCTTAAATCATGAAATGAACTTGAAAACATCAACAAGATAATATCACAAGCAAGTGTCAATATCCAAAAAAAAATCACAGCTAAATGTTGTCAACCTTTAACAAGTCATTATTATTATTATTAAGGAGTTGCTCAACAAGAGGATCTTCTTCTTCAAACTCTCCTAATTGAGGAGAATTTCCTCTTAATAAAAAATATGCTTAAAAAATATATTCAACAAAGAATAAAATAGGAGATTTTATGCTTCGTTACCCGATTTTGTGCAAATAGTTTATACGCCTGCTCTACCCTATGCTCTACTGGTACGCGAATTCCCACACTTCGTACAACTAAACTAGCAAGTGCACTGTCTCGTCCAAGTAATACCTGAGCGAGTCAGGGTCGATCCCATGAGGATTGTGGTTTGAAGCAAGCTATGGTTATCTTGCAGATCTTAGTCAGGCGGATAGAAGAGTTGTTGGTTTGAATTTGGTTAAAAGCAAAAAAAGAATAAAAAGTATATAAAATACTTTGTGAATTTGAATGTAACCAATGAAAAGAAGATGGTTAAGGCTTGGAAATGCTTTGTCCTTCTGGATTAACTCTGGTAGTACTGTCTTCTTCAATTGTGAATGATTTCTTCTATGGTAGGCTGTATGCGATCAACGCCGTACAGCCGCGATCACCAATCTACTCTAGATCTGAACCCCAGGGTTAGTGCGGATCCATTCTGATTGAGGGTGAAGCTCCTGCACTCCATTCTCCTTAATGATCCTACTCAAAACGCCATAGACAAGGTCGAATCTTCCGGATTAGAGAATGTTGCGCCTTTGGGTTCTAGCCTCTACCACAGAGACCCTAATCTCCCCATACCTCGGCTAAACTGGTGTCTCGAGAAGTCTCCAACGAAGTCGTGGATTAGCCGTCTAAGAGAAGTATAATCAAGCTGGCGGTTCGATGTTTCAAGTCATGTATTCACACGAACCCAAGAAGAACATGGGTGGTTGTCAGGCATGTGGTCTTAGTATGAAGAACAAAGATGATTATCACGGGTCATCCCATTCATCAAGTTGAAGAACAAAGATACATCTTAGAATTGAATCAAACACGGATTGAAGATAAATAGTAGTACTTTTATTAATCTATAAAACTCAGTAGGGCTCCTCCCCTCAACCTAGGAGATTTAGAAACTCATACTAATAGAAAACACAATGATGAATGAAAATATGACATAGAGGTCTCTATGATTATGTAAAATATCCCTTAAATACTAAACTAATGACTAAGGATTACATAAGAAAGGGTAAAACAGTCTTTTAGTGCTAAAATCCACTTCTAGGACCCACTTGGTGAGTGTTTGACCTGAGATTTGATGAGATCTACATGCTATGAGGCCTCTAGAGAATTAAACACTGGCTAGGGGATCCTCTTTGGGCGTTTGGACGCTGGTCTCCTTCTTTGGGTGCTAGACGCCTGGAATGAGGCAGGAGGCTGGCATTGGATGCCAGTTTTGGGCCTTCTATTCTGAAGCAAAGTATAGACTATTATACATTTCTGGAAAGATATGGAAGTCAGCTTTCCTTAGCCATTGAGAATACTACATTTGGACTTCTGTAGCTCCAAAAAAGCTATTCCGAGTGCAAGGAGTTCAGATCTGGACAGCATCTGCAGTGCTTTCTCTGTCTCTAAATCAGACTTTTGCTAAATTTTTCTCCAGCTCCTAAATTTCAGCCAGAAAATACCTGAAATTTCATAAAAATACACAAACTTAGTAGAATCCAAAAATGTGCATTTTACATTAAAACTTATGAAAATATAATAAATACTAAACAAAACATGCTAAAAACTATATGAAAATGATGCCAAAAAGCATATAAAATATCTGCTCATCACAACAACAAACTTAAACTGTTGCTTATCCCCAAGCAACTAAAAACAAAGTAGGATAAAAATAAGAGTAAGATACACTAAATGTCAGAGTTTCCAATGAAGCTCAGTTTCAATTAGATGAACGGGACTTAGTAGCTTTTTGCTTCTGAATAGTTTTGGCATCTCACTATCCATTGAAACTCAGAAACGTTGCTCTCTTTAGGAACTTAGAATCTAGATGATATTATTGACTCTCCTAGTTCAGTTCTTTTTTATTCTTGAACTCAGCTTTTAGAGTCTTGACCGTGACCCTAAGCACTTTGTTTTCCAGTATTACCACTGGATACATAAATACCACAGACACTTTAACTGGGTGAACCCTTTCGGGTTGTGATTCAACTTTGTTAGAATCCCCAGATAGAGGTGTCCAAAGTTTTTAAGCACAGTCTTTTTGCTTTGGACCACAACTTTAACTTCTCAGTCTCAAGCTTTTCACTTGACACCTTCACACCACAAGCATATGGTTAGGGACAGCTTGGTTGAGCCGCTTAGGCCAGGATTTTATTCCTTGTAGGCCCTTCTAACCATTGATGCTCAAAGCCTTGGATCCTTTTACCTTTGCCTTTTAGTTTAAAGGGTTACTGGCTTTTTCTGCTTTTCTTTTTCTTTTTTTTTTTCGCATGCATATATGATTCCTTTTTCTTTTGCAACATGCTTTTTCTTTTTCTTTGCTACTTTGTCTTGCTTCAAGAATCAAATTTTGGATTTTTCAGATCACCAATAATACTTTTTCTTTTTTCATCATTCTTTCAAGAGCCAGCATCCTTGATTTCAACTTCAAATATGCACTGTTCATCCATACATTTAGAAAACTAAAGCAATGCCACCACATAAAAATAATTGATTATTCTTTATTGTAGAACTCAAAAATTTATGCATCTTTAATTCTTCTAAAAAAATCACTATTTTATTCTTGTTTAATGATGATAAGAGGAATATTTTATAGTTAATTGAAAAATAAAAATTAATTACTACTAATGCTTATGTAATTCTAAAAATTAAAAGACATAAAAATAAAGACTTAAATACTACTAGTGATCATGTAACTCTAAATTAGGATTGAAAACATGAAACAGGAATTGGAATAGTCACAGGGTTGAAACTCAACATCCTTCAGCTTGAGGGGCGCTAGGCTCTTCAATTTGAGGGGTGCTGGGCTCTTCAGGGGAGAGCTTCTGGCACTTCAACTCCTCCATCTCACGCCCCTGCTTCTCTTGCTCTTTGACCAGTTTGCAAATCATGCTAGTCTGATCTTTTCGCTCCTCTCTGAGTTGATCTAGGGTGGTTTGCAAGTGCATCACAGATGCCTTCAGTTGGTCCCAATACTCAATTGGAGGGATCTCTTGGGGAGGCTCAAGTGCCTTCCTTTTGGGTTGATCCTCTGGTATCCTGGAGCTTTCCATCACTTGCTTAGTGGTTGGGCTTTCCACTAGAATAAAGTTATCCACATGGATCAGGACCTTAGCCTCTTGGCATAGGCGAAAGATAAGGTTTGGATAGGCCAGCATGGCATTAGTAGACATCCTGTTTGCCAACTTGTACATCTCACGTGGGATTATTTGGTGGACTTCTACCTCATTCCCCATCATGATGCAGTGAATCATCACAGCTCTTGGAATAATGACTTCAGAGGGGTTACTTGTAGGGAGTATAGAATGCCCAATGAAGTCTAGCCATCCTCTAGCAATTGGCTTGTGGTTCGTCCTTTTTCTACTGGTTTGGTTTACCTTTTTCATCCTTAATCCATTGAGTTCCAGGCAGGCATATGTGCTCTAGGACTTAATCCAGCTTTGGGTTGGCTACCACCCTTCTATTGTAGGATTCAGGGTCATCCCTCTGTAAGGGTAATTTAAAGATCTCTCTCACCCTATCTTGATGAAAGTAGATGATCTTCCTCCTGACCATAGTGCAAAAAGTATGGAATGTTATTCCATCTTTCTTTTGCTTATCTGTCATTCACAGATTTGCATAGAATTCATGGATTATGTTATATCCAACAGTGATCTCAGGATTAGTTAGAATCACCCAGCCTCTCTTTCGAATTTGCTCTTCAATCTTCGGGTATTCTTCTTCTCCTAATTTGAATCCCACCTCAGGGATTACTGGCCTTTTACTCATTATCTTGTGATAATGTTCTTCATGTTGCTTGGTAAGGAATCGAACAGGTTTGAAAACAACTGTTGGGTTATCTTCTTTCTTGTTTCTTGGAGTTGTCTTGCCACTTCTTAGAGCCATGGGATTCGAATTTTTTATGAGAGAACAGGGATCCTTCCATACCAAACTTAAAATATTTGCTCGTCCTAGAGCAAAAGATAAGAAAGAAAGAAGAAGAAAAGGTAAAGAAGGGAAGAAGAAAAGAATATAATTCGAATGAGAGGTGGTGAGTGAGGAAGAGGGGGCATGGACACATATATATAGGGAGGGGGGAGGGACTTTCGAAATTAATCTTAAAAGAAAGATAAAAGTTTTGAAAAAGATAGCAAAAGATAAGTTTTTGAACTTGAAAGATAAAAAAAATAAAAAAAAGATATGAAAAAGATATAAAAGATATAAGGATAAGATAAGAAGTATGAAAAAGATTTTAAAGTTTAATAAAAGATAGGAACAAAAATTTCAAAAGATAAGAAAAGATTTGAAATGATTTGAAAACTAATTGAAAAAGATTTAAAAATATTTGAAATTATTTTAAATTTGAAATTAAATTGAATTTGAAATGTTTAAACAAAATTTGATTAAAAAATCAAAGAAATTCAAAATTGAGTTTGAAAAAGATAGATTGAATAAAGAAAAGATAAGTTTTTGGAAATTACCTCCCATGCTGTCTTGCTGGCATTTAAACATCCAGAATGGCGGCATTCTGGCATTTAACGCTGCTGTCTCTGCTTGCTGGGCATTCAACGCCATACTTCCCTCCTTTTTGGGCGTTTGAACGCCTAGCCAGGTACCTTGGCTGGCGTTTAAACGCCAGGCTTGTGTTCCCCTTTGGGCGTTGAATGCCCAACCAGGCTCCCTGGCTGGCGTTCAACGCCAGACTTGCTGCCTCCATGGGCGTTTGAATGCCCAGTTTCCACTCTTTTCTGGCATTTAACACCAGGGAGATCCCTTCTCCAGGGTACTCTGTTTGCTATTCTCCATCATTCTGTCTCTGTTTAAGCACTGTTCATGATCACTAACATTAAAATCAACCTAATTAAAACATAATCAAACTAATTATAAAGAAACTAATTAAAACATAAATGATTAGAAAATTAAAAATAATATACGAGTAATCATTGGGTTGCCTCCCAACAAGCACTTCTTTAATGTCTTTAGATGGACTTCACTGTATTTAACTTGGTACCAGCGTTGAGCCTCCTGGCTCTATGTCTCCTTCAAGGTAATGCTTAACCCTCTGTCCATTGACAGTGAACCTGTTTTCTTTACCTTGAAGTTCGTAATCACAAACGGTCCCATCCAATGGGATTTGAGTTTCCCAGGGAATAGTTTGATTCTTGAGTTGAAAAGTAGGACCTTCTGTCCTGGTTCAAAGACTCTGGAAGATATCTTCCTGTCATGCCACCTTTTTACCTTTTTCTTATAGATCTTTGCATTTTCAAATGCATCTAAGCAGAATTTGTCCAACTCATTTAGTTGGAGAAGCCGTTTCTCACCTGCTGCTTTAGCATCAAGGTTAAGAAATCTAGTAGCCCAATAGGCCTTGTGTTCTAGTTCCACGGGCAGATGACAGGATTTTCTATATACCAGCTGATATGGTGACGTTCCAATGGGGTTTTGAAAGCTGTTCGTATGCCCACAGAGCATCATCAAGCTTTTTAGCTCAATCCTTTCTAGAGGTGCATACTGTCTTCTCTAGGATTTGCTTTAGTTCTCTATTTGAGACTTCAGCTTGCCTATTTTTTGGAGGATGATTGTAACGGGTCATCCCATTCATCAAGTTGAAGAACGAAGATACATCTTAGAATTGAATCAAACACATATTGAAGAGAAACAGTAGTACTTTTATTAATCCATAAAACTCAGCAGGACTCCTCCCCTCAACTTAGGAGGTTTAGAAACTCATACTAATAGAAAACACAATGATGAATGAAAATATGGCATAGAGGTCTCTATGATTATGTAAAATATCCCTCAAATACTAAACTAATGACTAAGAATTACATAAGAAAGGGTAAAACAGTCTTTTAGTGCTAAAATCCACTTCCAGGGCCTACTTGGTGAGTGTTTAGGCTGAGCTTTGATGAGATCCACGTGCTATGAGGCCTTTAGGGTGTTAAACGCTGGCTAAGGGTCCTCTTTGGGCGTTTGGATGCTGGTCTCCTTCTTTGGGCGCTGGACGCCTGGAATGGGGCAGGAGGCTGGCGTTGAACGCTAGTTTTGGGCCTTCTATTCTGAAGCAAAACTATTATACATTTCTGGAAAGCTTTGAAAGTCAGCTTTCTTAGCCATTAAGAACACTTCATTTGGACTTTTGTAGCTCCAGAAAAGCTCTTCTAAGTGCAAGGAGGTCAGATCCGGACAGCATCTGCAGTGCTTTCTCTGTCTCTGAATCAGACTTTTGCTAACTTTTACTCCAGCTCCTCAATTTCAGCCAAAAAATACCTAAAATTGCATAAAAACACACAAACTCAAAGTAGATCCAAAAATGTGAATTTTACACTAAAACTTATGAAAATATAATAAAAACTAAACAAAACATGCTAAAAACTATATGAAAATTATGCCAAAAAGCGTATAAAATATCCGCTCATCATCTACCTATACCAACATGTTCCTGTGTGTAACAAAATAGCAAAATAGAAGAAGTTTTAATGGATTCAGTGAATTAATTAGGAGAAAAACATCATATTGTGCTTAAAGAAGTGCGTTTAGGTGCTATAGAAATTAGAATTTGAAAGATGTGAATAGAAGTATTGAAAATATATCTTAAATTTTTTTCAAGGTTTATGGTGCTTAATTTAACTTGCCGTAAAAAAATCATTAAAATTTAGAAACACTTTAAATTTTTAAATGTTAAAAATTCAGCTTGGTCATTATTGCTTAAGTCATCTTTAAATTTTCTTAATCTAAGAAATCTGTCTCTTCATTTTACTCTTTATCTACCAAATATATTTCAAATTATTTTATTTTTTATACAATAAAATAATTTTTTCTTTTTAATGATAAAAAATATTAAGAATTTAAATTTAAATTTTGAGCATGTATAATTTTTATACTTAATTTTTATAATAATAACAATAAATAAATAAATAAAAGTCACTGTAATAAATATTTTCTTTTGCCACCCATGTAACTCCTCACTTTGTGCTGATGATTCAAACAATGCGGTTCCTGGATTTAGCACTAATTTATGTATTTGAGGGTGTCACATTTTTATTGAGGAAGCACCAATAAATAAATTAAAAATAAAAAGATAAATTATATAATAGAATTTAACTTTAAGCTAATTGGTTAAAAAATAAATACTGTCATTTTTTATATATATTTATCAATATCATTATCAAATTGATCATATTCGATATGATCATAAAATATTTGAATACTACAAGAAGATAATTTTTTCTAAGGATACATCCATATTTATTATAAATCTTTTATCGT
The DNA here is from genome assembly GCF_003086295.3 of Arachis hypogaea. Taxonomy (NCBI): domain Eukaryota; kingdom Viridiplantae; phylum Streptophyta; class Magnoliopsida; order Fabales; family Fabaceae; genus Arachis; species Arachis hypogaea. Next base: position 45,986,220 of record NC_092054.1, on the reverse strand, counting down.
TTCGTTGATAAAGACAATGTCCTTTTTGTCTTATTTTAGATTTAACCAAAACTTAGCATGATAATAGTTGCTTTCATATGACATTGCCTCCCAAATCTTTATTGACCTTGATTGTCAAATTTTAAATTTTTTTAATTAAATTATTCAATTGTTAGAACTCTCTCTTCGAATTAGGGGGAGAAATTTCAAATTGAACTAAGTTCAATATTCAATTCACTAATTGTTTGCCAATACAATAATAATAGTTTTCTATCTATAATACTAACTAATTAGGTAATTTATATGGGTTTAACTAATAGATTCATGGTAACATCAATCCTCTTACTCTCACCTAAAAATTAACTGAAATTTAAAGATATTATAATTTATTTATGATACTAAATTGCTATAAATACTAATTAATTGTGTTTTCAAATTGATATGAAGTAACACTATCCAAACTTATTAACTAAAATGAATAATTAATCTAATTATATTGCAATGTAACACCTACTCTAAAATATATATAAAAACTATGTAACCTTCCTTAATAAAAATATATAACATCTAACTTAACCTCTAAATACAACAAAAGTTTTGAGATTCTAAAATTCTAATTAATTTTTTAGCTGATAGTATATTGGATTCAGTACACACACAACCAAAAAAAGTTACGTTTTTTTTTTTTTTTTTGAGATAACAATCAAGAAAATTTAATAGTAGGAATAGAACATCAATCACCCTTAAATATTAAGGTCATATGTCAATGAAGATAAAAAAAAGTAATAATTAATCATTTGAAATTATCTTATCTTTAGATATTTTAATAAAATAATATTATGATATGCTGTTCACTATAACTATATGTGAATGTTAATTGTGTAGAACCATCAAATCAAATTATGTAGAATAACAAAATTAAATTATCTCAATATTATTAGAGAAATATTATATCTATCTAAAAACTCTGAAACCTACAAAAACTCTAGCATAACAAAATATCTAGAATTAATCAATGTCAACTAACTCATTAATTTCACTATCACCATTACCGATATTATTATCGTTTTTGTCAATATACAGTTCATCTTGTTCTGGTTCATTAACCTCGTCCTTGGCTAATTGAAACTCTTTAAGATTCTTAACTTGTTGCTCACAAAATCGTATGTCCTCCACCAATAATTCACCCAAATCCTTCTCATTCAAATTTTCTATATCATTTGAATCTCTAGGTTTCATGTGACGAACAAAATACTAACTTTCATCAACTGGATCACCAACATACTAAACCATTCTCACATTCATTGCAAGAATAAATGACTCATATGTTTTATTATCACCAATGTGTATTAAGTTAGAAAAATTTTTACACTTGTGATCCCAAATTGATTTATCTTGATTCCCTTGTTAAGTATGATATCAACCTATATACATTTGAACAACACAACCCTCAGTTTGTTAAAGTAGTCTAACTCTATCATATCTACTACTTTATTATAGTATGCATTATCGCGTGCTAGTATAACAGGGTTCCTGATATTGGAAACACTATTAATAATAGTAATGGACATAACCACACCGCACTATTTTGTATTTTAAGTCTTTAATCTTTTTTAATTATACAAAACTTGAATACATGAACATTATACTCCTCACATCTTTTTACAATATCATTAGGCCTTTCTGCAAGCCACCTTCTTTCATGAGTGACATCTAGATCATTAATTTGTGTGACCTACATGTATTAGATAGATTAAGATTTCAAAATGTGATTTTAAATTCTATGTTAGAATAGATAAGTTTTACTAACTATAAATAACTTACATAATTTCTAAATCACTCATGGAATTTAGTGTGGATGTAGTCTTCAATGAACTTAGTTGTATTTTTTTAACACAGTATATTCCAGCAATATCATATTTATACTTTCTAATAAAGTAGACTACGGTTATGCAATAGTTATAAAAAATAACTGATGTCTAATTTAGAAATAACAATATAATTCACTCGCAAAACTTGTTCACTAATGAATAATTTGTCAACGCATAACGATGAAATTACAATTTCTTAGTTGGTGTCAAGGAACAAATCTTGTGTGCTCTACAAGAGATTCCTAACACTAAAAAAATCTTAGCTAAAATGGTAGAGTAATTACTAGGAGTGTTGTTATTTTGATCATTGTTGCACCTTGATTTGTTGAACCTTGTCTCAATGTCATCGTCTTCTAAATATCTATAAATATTTGATGGTCTACAAAGAGTCACCATAATTGGAAAGCAATTGAGATATACCACAGCACAACAAGGCATCAATCCAAAGAGACATAGCACAACAAAGGGATAATCAACAATCAAATAAGAAACAATAAGGCTCTGCCTACTAATCTATCCACTAATAGGAACTAACACTCAACAACCTAATAATAACAAATAAAGACAAAATTTATTCCATAACTCAAGAACAAAAATTAGAAAAGGAAAAGAAATATAAGAAAAAAATGAGTAAAATCCAAGCATATATTATAGCCGCAAAATATAAACAAACATTATCATCACCGAAATTAAAAAATCATAACAAAAGAAAAGAGTAGTTAGGTTTTAGCTGGAAAAGGATTCTTCTAACTCTCTAGTTTTGTGATTTTGTGCTACACTAAACAAATTTGAGAAAATATTTAAACAAAAGTTTTACCAAATTAGAGAAATATTATTCGAATAAAAATTGGGGAAAATGGCGGGAAACATGCCAAATTGATTCATCGCGCGTGACTTAGCCACAGTGAGCCTTGTTTGTGGCAAATTAAAGTCAAGATATCCAAGAATGTGAAAGCCCAATACAATTCTTGTCATAGAAAAGTGAATTCGTAGCAAAAATAATGAGAAGAAAAAAATAAGAATAAGAAGATAGATGGATCATAAGCCATTTTCATGACAAGAGAAAGAATTAGCAACTTCACAATGAATTACTTGCACATAAAGGAGAAAAATGAGATCTGAGATTCAAGTAGCAAGAAGGGATTTAGAGAAAGAGATAGAAGCAGAGAAAAAAGGACTCATAATACATACTACTCTTTTCCAACTTTGATTTGGGTATTTGTTAAAGCTTCCAAGTTTGTTATGCCCTCCAACCTTGGATGGTTAGATCTGACCTCACTCTTCAAGTGGTTTTCTCTCTCTCTAATCGTCTGCTTTCTTTCATATGTTATCACAGAGACTATGCAAGTCCAGAAAAAAAAAAGAGAGAAAAAGATGAAAAACAAGGACTGATAAGATGTTGATACAAATGGAGAAGAAATAGTTTTGTGAAATACTTTAGTTTAGGAGGTCACTGTTAGTGTTATTTGTGACAAATTAATAAAATTTAGCCACAGGGATGGATGTTCGTAGAAAATTTCAAGGATTGACATATAATTTTGCTACTTTAATGGTTTTGTGGGTACTTTTTTGTGGCTAAATCTTTTTTTCTGGTGGTGCTATAAGTGTTGAGCATGTATCTCTATCCAACTAAATTCAAAGCTAGCTTTGTGCATCCATCTTAGTTGGATAAACTAAGGATATATCCCTTACTCTTAAAAGAATCTAAAGAAAATAAGCACAAAACTTATATAATAGAAAGACCTTATTTCTCAACTAAGTAAGCAAAAGGAAGGGGTGTTATACATATTTATAGTAGTGGAAAGAAGGAGAGCCTTAGAGTGCTAGACAATATGTGACTAACTCAAAAGCTTAGTATGATAATATATCGTAACTATTATTTCAACTAGAAATATTATCATAAAAATAGATGCTCCTAGCATCATGTACTATCAAGTGAAGATGGCTTAAATGGTGAGCCAAGCTAATTTGTTGGTGGGCTTTTGTTTGCAATTGTTTTTCCTTTGACTCAAAAAGAGGCTAACAAATTTGTTTAATATCATCACTCACTCTTAATTGTTTTCTTAATCTTGTTGGGGGTTTATACTAGTATTGTAGTTTTCATCTCTTCCAAATGTTGGTAGTAAATGATACCATCATTGGATATAACAAAGGTGAGGCTAGTTGCTTTGGGTGGACATGAATTGAAAATGGTAATCATCAGGTTAAAGGAAGAGATTCACTATATATTAGTGGAAGATAGGTTTATGGCACCATGGCAGTGGAGGTCACAACCATGATTGATAAGGAAGAAGATGATGAAGATTCTGTGAATATGAGAGATTGTGATTGCAGCTGGTCCAATTCATTCAAAGTGGTGACAAAGCATCAGACTTAGCCTTCTTCAACAATAGGGGACCAAGCTGACAAAGATGGAGATTGAAGAAGCAGCAAAGAAGAAGATTCGTGGTTCCAGAAGTTCTTGCCCTTTACCCAGGCATCAGTGCCACATAGTTGTCTGGAATAGGTTGCCAATAAAGAGGGCGTGACATGGGAGTGATGAAAGTGACAAAGAGTGTAATCGTAGAAGAAGCAATAAACTAGAAGTAATGGCAAGTAGGCATGTGCTTATTAGAAGAAGATTGAAAAGGAAGGGGGTTCTTTTTCAAAAAAGTTAAGGGGATTCCTAGTATTGGAGATTTTGTTGTATCAGTTGGGCTCCTTACAGTCCAATCACAAAAAATAAAAAAATAAAAAATATTGTTGAAGGATGGGTTTGGATTTGGGTTTGGGTTTGGATGTTCAAAAGCTGAGTGAGATTGCTTGCAATTGACAACATTTTTAGCTGCATAACATTATTGTTAATTATAAGTAGATTAATTTAAGTTAAATGATATATTTAACCACAAAGCCGATATTTATGTTATGCTAATCTTGGTAGGCGGTGTCTTACTCTATACATGCCTCCATGTGCTATTGTGCATTCATAGGGAAACAGAATATAGATATATGTCATAAACAGCACGAGTAAAAGCTCTAATCATAAGCATGTGCAACAATGACCACGAACCAGAATTAGCAACGGATCTTGGATCACGGGACAAGGTTCATGGTGAATGAAAAAACAGAACTAAAAGCCCACCATGATCAACCAGAAGGGAATCAGAAGGTTGAGAAGCACAAAATAGTTAAAGCAGCAGAGCACAATAGCAACGGTGGTTGCATTAGGTCGGCACATTCTAGAGATTAAAAGGAGACACAAGTGAGACCTAAATAACAGGTATTCACAATTCATTGTTATAAATTGGGAAGGCATTACACATTAGAAGTCGCACACCTATCCTACTATTTAAAATACAAACTTTTTTAGCCACCATCAAGCCTCTACCAAGGTTGAGCTAAACACTTGGGTCATTTCAAAGCTATTATATATGCTAATATGGTCATTAACTACCTCATTAAATGACAAAAGAAAAATTAAAAATTTTTTGTACATAGAGCATGAAAGTTTTAGTAAAGGACATTGATAAACTTGAAACGTTTCCTATGGATGTGTTTGGTTAGTAAGTGCATCCTTTAAAGACAAAGACACGATGACACACATTCATCGTTTGGTTATTGAGACACAAATTTTAAAAAATATGGTGATACACAATTACACACAATAGACATGTATTTTGCACCTCTCGAAAATGTGGAGACCCAAATTTTTCATGGTGGATATAGATGTTTTGGACATTTTCACTCTTAATACTTTGTGATAAAGCAAATCTACCATCCCTCAATATTACTTCCACTTTCTCTTAGTCTCTTTCAGATCCTAGCTGGCTGGCTCTCTCATCCCTCCCACTATCTCAAAATCTACCATCCACCATCGTCGTCATTGTTATCATCTCCATCGCCATCTCTATCCATTTTTGCCTCTCCTCTATTTCTCTTCATTTTCATTGTGTTGTCCTCCCAGATCTTCCTCCTTCTAAAAGAACCACCTTCATCTTCTTCCCCTCTGAAATTATAGATGATGGATGAGAGAATTTCTATTTTTCAATTTTTTTTACTATTTTTCTCATCTTTTCAACATTGCTTCATCATTCTTTGTCTTAAATTTAGTTAATTTGTTATAGTTTTATTCGTGTATTTTGTTTTTGAAATTATGGATGATAGAAAGAAGATGGATGATGTTGGTAGAGTTACAAATGGATAATAAATGGTAGGCTTATTGGATGATATCAATGCCTAGGTGGTGATAGTGTTAGTGGAGGAAGAAATGTTGTGGATTAAGATTTTAGAATAAATTAGTATTTCTCAAAATTATTACATATAATATTCTATTATGTATATAATTACCAAATAAATTAAAAAATTTGTGTATCATCGTATCTATGTTTCTATTATGAACAATTATAGCATACAGAGTAGAGTTCATACAAAGGTCGTGAGAATCTCAGTTAGATAGTGCCTTGTAGACACGTGTGGCTGTTGGTTTTAGGGTTCTGAGCAGCGTATTAGTGAAAGATATTGGGATACTATTCACTGGGTTAGCTAATATTGAGTGAGCCAGGCTAGCTGCTGAAATTAACAATGTTAACAAGGTGTTATAGTTGATGGAGATTGGACTCTGCAATGATGAACCAGATAAGGGACAACATTTGGGTTTAAGGTGGAGGTTGGTTTTATTTTTGTGAATGTTACGATCCAAAAATTCTGGATTTTTTGGGTTCACATTTTCTAAAGCAGGTAAATGAAGCAAAGTCTTAGAATAGGAAAAAATAAAAAAAATTAAAGAATTTCCAACTATGTTATGGTTATAAGATGGATTTTTGGGTGTACCAATTGAAGATGTAAGTATATTATGTGCACAACAAAAAATTAGGAAAAATAAACTTAATAGGTGAGCACTCTGGCATCCCTTATTCTTTTGGGGTTAGGTACTCTATTTTGAGTGTCGTTGTTTATTGGAATAAAAAATAAAATGGTCCCATTCATATTAATCAAAACACAAACATCGTTAAAACCAAGCTTAACTCTTATTTTATTAGTTAATTGAAACTAATAATAACTATGTCATTGCTTTCTCTAGAGCCTTAAGTATTTAAATACAAAAACTGCATTTTATTAGGTCCTTTTAATTTTGGTTATGCTATTACTAATATAAATAGCTTGTAATAAAATGCAAAAGTTTATATTGTTCCTTTATAGATAGAATTTTTACTCTATTTAATGATTAGTATTTGAAATTCATAAGAATATGAATAAAATTTTGTACTTAATTACTGGAGTATTATTATATGATTCAAATACGGGAATAATATAATGTATGACACATATAATAATAATAATAAATTAGTATAAAAGTATACATTCAGAAATATGACTTATATGCTGAAAGATGAAGGTTTATTTAAGATTTAATTATTTTGTTGGTTCTTATAGTTTTACTATATTTTAATTAGGTCTTTATATTTTTTTCAATTAGATCCCTATATTGCTTTAATTTTGTAATTAAGTCCTTCTTAGTGTAAAAAATATTAGAGTTAACTGAATATTTCTTCGCAAATTGAAGATATTTATAATTAAAAACTTAATTAAATCTTTGATCGAATGTATTTTGGTAAAAATATTATGTTAATTTTAACATTTTTAACATAAAAAGGACGTAATTACAAAATTAAAAGTAATGTAGGGACTCAACTGAAAAGAAAAAAAAGTATAAAAACGTAATTGTAACTTTGATAAAATTATAGAAACCAACAGAATAATTAAACATTTATTTAATATGTATTTCTTAATAACTGAAGTAGTAAAAAATATAAATTTAACAGATAATTAAATTTTAAATAAAAATTGAAAGAAAAACAAAGATTTATTAAGAGTAAAATTTTAAGATAAGTATTGTAACGTAAGATTCTAATCCATAGTTTAACTTGGAAATATTTAGCATCTATTTCAATGACCAATATTTTTGTTGTACTTAAGTATTTTTATCAAAATAAACATTCTCGATAAATCCATTTGTTTAAAATAAAATTTTGTTCAATATCACTTATTTGTCCTTAAATAATTTTTGTTACTAATATGTCTTGTACAAATCGTTTTGAGGTAGAACAATTTAGAGGTTGATTGGCTCATGAAAATATTTTCTATTTTTGTGTGAGAAGAAAATTTATTTTGAAACGTTAAAAATAATAAAAATATGTTTGGTTAGTTTATTTTTAAAATATATTTTTAATACATTAGAATTGAAAATTATATTTTTATTTAATTATAATTTTAGTTATTTAATTTTTTTATTAAGTTTGAATTAATTTTTATACAACACCAAATATGAAATAAGTTACTATCTTAAAATAATTAATTGCATTCATGATAAAAAGAGATTATTTAATAATAATAATAATAATAATAATAATAATAATAATAATAATAATAATAATAATAATAATAATAAGTCTAGGTGACATTATTTTCAATACATAGACAAAGTAAAAATATCATTAAAACTAAGAATAAGAAAATAAAAAAATCTACCACTATTCAACAATCTAAGAAAGTAATAACCAAATCAATTTTATGTAAGTGTTGTCCATCTACAAGAAAACTCTCATTAGAATATCACCAAAGAGTTTATCATTCTTGTGTTGTATTTTAATAGGTGTGTATAAATAGTATATTTTTTTAGAAATATATCATAAATATATTGACAACTTTATAATGTATTTTTGCTGTATTTGTCGTGAGATTTAAAAAAATATAAATAACATTTGTATTATGTTTAAAAGTTTAAAAAGTTACATTCTCCCTATTTTTAAGTCAGAGTTGCAGCGAACCCTATTTATGATTTAACCTTGATTTAGTAGCTAATGGAATATTCTGATCATTTTAACTAAAACTAACACAATACAATATGAAGGAATAATTGTGAAATTAAATAACTTAACAAATACTTTGATTCACATTTTACGTTTTCATCATTGTTTCCCAATAGTTATAAGAATATGTCAGTTATTATTAAAGTTGTTGACTCTTTTTTTACTATGTCAGTAATTATTAAATAGGTCGAAGGTTTAGACGTACTGTTCGAGAGGTTGCAATAGTTCGTTGTGATAGTTTATTTGTGCAGCGTAAACTGTAGATGGAGAATTGCTCAGTTGAAAATGGATACAAGGGAGATCAGCATCAATTACTTTATGGGAATAGTAATAGTAGGGTTTGTATTCATTTGATAAGTAGGGTTCCATTTGGATACACTGAAACGAAAATTTTTAGCACACTTGAGGAAAATAAGGTACGTCCATGGATGATAGACGTAACAACGGATACGTGAGCCACCATTGAGTGTTCGATGCTTGTCGTCAAGAGGTGCTCAAGGGTGAGTTATCTGGCAGTCGACTTAGTAGGCGTCGGAGTCGTCGGAGCCGGAGGAATCATCCTAGTCAGGGTTCACATCTCATTTGAAGTTAACGAAGTCTTCCTTAAGGCGATGGTAACTAGTCCTGAACCACCCCAACTCCCATTCGGGCTCCCTTATGGTTCCCCAGCACTCCTCGATGACGTCATAGTTGTAATCATCCATGTACTTGCCAGATCGGCCGAGAAGCTCTTTGATGAGTTGAGCGGCAGCATCTTCGCAGGCAAGGTGCTCATCAAGGGACTCCCCAGCATATTTAATATTAGTTTTTTAGAGGGGTAGGAATTGTATTTGAGGATCTTTGGGTAAGTCTATGTATATAATACTACGTGGATATATATAATTTTGTGATTAAATGATTTAAAGTACCGACTCTTCGTTTTCTTGGTGAAAGTTTCGGTTTGTATTCACGAAGGCTCAATATTGAATAAAAATAGTATAGAATAAAAATGTTTAGAGGTAAGTAACGCCTGAGCTTTTAGTACGATCATGAGGTGCTAGAAGTTAGGGTGTTACATTATGGTATCAGAGCAGTTCGTCCTAATTAGAGCCTTGGAAATGGACTAACTATGCTTTATTGTATACTCTAAGTGTCTGTCATATAGTAGGTCTTATGGAATAACAAGAATTAGAGCTTTAAACACATGACTGTCTGTTAATTAACACTTTTAGCTTACCGTTGCAAATCCACTACAAAAAAAACACCCATTCAGGTACACTTGAAAAGTGTAGCCAAAAGTGAAAAAAAAAATGATGCCTTAGGCTATGGCTACGCTTTCTGGGCTACGGCTACACTTTTTGAGGTGATTCATATTCAGCCGTTGCCTATTCTCAAAGGCTACGCTTTTCTGCACCAAGGGCTACGCTTTTGGCGTTTGGGAATAGGGTGCGCTTTTCAAGTGATGCTGTCCAGGACCAAAGGCTACACTTTTCAGCTTCCATTTTTACCAGAATAGGCTACGCTTTTCAATGCTACTGCATCAGCTATAAAGCATAGCCACATTGTATGATATGGCTACTCTTTATAAGTGTAGCCTTAGGTCCTTCAATTTTTTTTTGAATACTATAGCTACCATATATAAGTGTAGCCTTAGCTTCCTTATTTTTTTTATATATATAATATTCTAATAATTATTAATACAACATAATATTTAGTAATATGATTACATGTATAATAATTCTGTATTTTTAATTAAATGAGTTAAATATTATAAAATAAAAATAAATACATAATTATACTAAATAATTTCTTTAAATAATAAAAATTATCTCTAACCAAAATATATTTAAAATAATGATCCAACAATACTAGAATGAAGTTGTGAATATTCATACATCTCACACTTAGAATTTACTACTAATACTCTACAAAAAACATATCCTACATAAGTATCTTCTATTAAAAGTCATTAGTCAACTAACCACACATGTATCCATTCCCAATACTACTCTATCTTAGCCAATAAATCACAATAATAATCAGCTTAATCTTCATTATTATCTTGCATAATTATATAGAAAATAGTTAGAAAAATATTCATAATTAAAAATCAAACTCAAAACTATCAATGACTGATATCATTAATTCTTTCTGTACCTTGTACAAGTTTCAGCGATGCATAATAATGTTTCACAAATCCAAATTTAGAATTCAAAAATAAAAAAAGCATAAGCTATAACCCATAAAATAAAAAGCTATAAAATCAGAAATAACCAAGTCATACTATATCTGCTATGTTATGTCATATATACCAAGTCAACCGATGTTTCTAGTTCATTATGAAAAGAAAATAACCAAAAATAACAATACAACTTTCAGCCACAGCAAACAGAAGTGCAGAAAATCAGAAATACAACAACCAGAATTGCACAAACAAATTTCAGCTATAGCAATACAACTCCGTTAAGTGTTAATAAAGCCAACAACATATGAATTCCAGCCATAGCAATTAATGTAAATGCAAGCAACACAAAACTATTCCAATATCACACATGAGACTATAGCATCTGCCCCCTTAAAAGGAATCATCTGCCCCCTTAAAATACCAACATACCAGGAAATTTCATCTCCCGTTGCATATCTTCCCGTGTGGTCCTTCAAGAGTTTTTCAAGTGCTAAAACAAAAGTGGTAATAGTAAGATAGCATTAGAATATGCCCTAAAAAAACAGAAATGCATATTTAAAGCCTTTATTGTATAAGCAAGTTAATCAAACATCACCTGTGAAGCCCTTTCTAAGGACACCTTGTACACAAGGAAGCTTTTTGTCAGGGCCGACTTTTTCCCCGATGTAATTCTACAAATAACAGTGGACATAGTGTGTAAAGTATAAGCTGAAACATCCAGGAACAACGGCTTCATTCATAATAGAAAATCAGGAACCGAATGCACACCAGAAAGCTTATGTTTTGAAGAGGCTGTATGGACGAGGAAATGATGTGGGTAGCTTGTGGATGAGATGACATGATTAGAACTTAGAAGGCAATGCATTCATTAGAGTTTGCAACCACTAACTGACACAGAGCAGGTGTAGCTGGAAATTGATTGCTCTTTTGTGAATATCACTAAGCAGCAAAGGGTGTTGAGGATACTTATCATCCAGATATTGCATAGATACAAAACAACAATATGAATGAGGGAAATAAAGGGGGAAAGGGGTACAAAAAGAAAGCATTTAGATATGAAGTTGGAGGGATGACCATAATAATGGCTAAGGAGTCAGCAAGCACAAGATCGCCATCCACCAGAACCGGCACGAAACCAATGGGGTTGAGCTTGAGGAATTCTGAACATGATCAAATAAAATATTGAGTAAACACCAATCATACTGCACATGTAAAATAGTCTTTCCTTACAAAATTCATATCTACAGAGAACCAGAAATTCAGGGAAGACTACAATTTTGACCCCTGAAATAAACTTTCCTTACAAAATAACCATTTCAAATTTCCAATTTGACAAACTGAATCCAAGAGAGCATATCATTACTTGTTATTTATAGTTTTTGTTAGCAGAAGATTGGGGATTAAGTAGTGAGGATGTTGAGGAAAATAAAAGGAAGGAAACAAAACGGGATGAGATTGCTCTTCCTTCAAGAGATTGATGGCTATATAGTCATATTTTAGGCCTGAAATAAATGAAAATCATAATCATATTCAGAGGAAGAATGAAGCAAGGAAATTATCATAGAAACACAAAACTATTCCAACATCACCCATGAGACTATAACAACCAAGATAATCAAGGTTTGGTTAGTTATACAAGAGAATTAAGAAGAAGAAGAAGAAGAAGAAGAAGAAGAAGAAGAAGAAGAAGAAGAAGAAGAAAATGGAAATTACCAGTTACTAAAATCACTAAACCATATAAAGAAATAAGGGATGTAACTAACACCAAATTGAAAGCTTTTAGTTCATACTTAAAACACAGATTTAATTTCTGAGGCATAACCCTTCCCTTTTCTTTACGAAATTGATTATACACAATTACTTATACAATTCATAACAATAGTTTCAAAATTCAAATAAAAAAAGAAAAACTCGCAAAATCCTCAACATGCCAAGAAGAGGGAAAACAACTGTGGGAAAAAACACAAAAACAGAAAGAGGAAAGCAAAGTAAGGAAGTAGCATGGAAGACTTCAAATGCATGTAAAACTAGAAAAGGAAAAATTATGGGGGAAAAAATTAAGCTTGGCCACCAACCTTAATCCTCTCTTGTTCTTCTCACGGGAGACAGTAACAGAATCACCAAGAGCACCAGCTTTGCCACAAACAGTGACAAGCATACACAAACCCAGAATCAGTCTTATTCCTTTTTGTATGGAGTAAGAAACTACCTGTAACACCGTACCATACAGAGTCTTATGCTTAAGTCATAATTCCGAGATGGCAAGGTATTACGACCTCTAGAATTAAAATTTAGTACGTATAGTAGTATGAATGATTGATTATAACTAGGAGCCTTTGTAGAAAAAGGGGTAAACAAAAACCGTAACTCGAAAGCGCAACACTCCGATCGATAACGTAACGAACAGGGATAAGCTAACACGAGATTATATATATATACAAAAGAGTGTCAAAAACGGGAATATCAAAACTCAAATCCGAATGCGAAGATAATCGGTCCGAGCATAGCAATATATACATATAATAAAATAAGGAACCCCCAAAGGAAATCCAAAGGGACACAAAAACAGAGAACTTAGTCTCCAAAATCCCCTCTAAGAGGAGTCATCACAGTTTGTATTATTCAATGGAGATAAAAGTATCTAAGAGAAATCATAAAATCAAAACAGAGTCCCGAGAACAACGATCTTCGCTAATCCAGAAGTCTCCAGCATGCCTCAACGAGAAGCCTCGCGTCCTGCATCTGAAAACCACAAAATCCGCATGGGTGAGAACCAGAGGTCCCCAGTATGGTAACAATTCCCCATATATAACATGTAATAATAGAGGAATGCCGAAGGCAATCCTAGGACTTCCTCCAGATAATATCAAAGCTTATAAACAAGCTAAACCATAAGTGGAAACTAACTAAAGATCCTTCAGTCTAACTAATACTTCCCTTTCCAATTCCTTCAGACCTCCCAACCACCAGCAGGAGTATAATGTAGCAAACACAGCTAAATCAAATAAGAGATATACAAATAGGAACAGATAAGGCATTTAGACAATTAACAAGTAATATGTAGTCAAATAGGCAATCTCAAACAATTTATATAGTACGCATATGATGAATGCCTGTCCCAAGTGGCTGAATGATATCATCTGTCAGTTATAGAGCCAACCCGACAAGTCCTGGTAGCTAACCATTGGACTGTCCCTCTGTCGTGTCTCCCCAACTCGAGTTATACTCAACAAATCGTGATCATAATCATGATCCATATCCATCACCCTCACTGGTGAATATTTATGGGGGTGAGCTCATCCGGGGCTTTCACAGTGCCCGGCCACCCTGACGACATAGGGTCAAAAGAGCTTCGAGTCTCAACGTGGAGCACATGGTGGCTAGCTACTGCTTCCTCCCAGGGAAACCCTCATCTCCGATAGTGGAAGTGCAAACATTCACAATTCATTCAACAGCATATATGCATTTATACTTAGCCATAATCATGGCTCCATCGTAACACGGCAATGATCCAGCCATTCGGCTCACGGTTAAATCCGTAACCAGCCAATTTATTAACAATTACGGCCCTTCGGCCCATGGCATAACAAGCACTTCCACCGCCATCTTCCGCATCTCACATAATCATCTTTGATCCTCATTGATCATTCATTTTTCCCTTGCTTCACTCGCAAGTTACCACATTCACTAGCTCCTTATCTCATTGCTAGGCATATCATAATGATTTAAGACATAAGTGGTGAGATCGGAGGCTTAGAAGTATGAAATTTCGCCTTTAAAACTCAAAAATCAACTTTGTGATGAAAAAAGGGCCACGCGTACACACACTCCACGCGCACGCGTGGATGGCCACAAAACTCATCGACGCGCAAGCATCATACGCACGGACGCGCGGATTGAAAAATAGCCAAACGACGCACAACTCTGGCACAACTCTTGGGAAAATAGCTGGGCATTTGGTGTGGCGCATCGACGCGGCCGCGCACACCACGCGCACGCGTGGATGGTGCTTTCTTGAAGAACGGCGCGTACGCTCCAAGTGCGCCTACGCGCGGAGGGTCATTCTGCTAAAAAATTTTCTAAGTTAAAAGCTGCAGAATTTACAAATTCAACCCTCAATCTCCCGACGGACATAACTTTCTCATTTTAAATCGTTTTTTGCCCGTTCTTCCAACGGCATGGACATCCCGGATCCAATTTCATTTCTAAACAAGTTTGGTACAAAACGGGGATCCGTAGTCCAAGTTATGTCTCGTCAAAATATGCCCAAAAACCATGTTTTCATACAAAACCACAAGGTGCCATTTTTAAAACAAACAATTTTCAACTCTTTTCAAAATCAACCAAAACATGCCAATTTCAACCCTTTTTGAAATCAATCAAAATGTACCAAAATCAACATCAAGCCTCCTCAACTCACACATCAACACTTCACCACAATCTGCAAAATATCATCCCACTAATTTAGCACTTCTCAACCAAATGGCTAAGAGACAACACATAAACATGCCATACATACTTTCTCATCCCAATCTCCCATGATACCACTTTCAATTAACCATCATTACACATACTCAATATCATACTCACCATCAACATGGTGTCACCCACAATTCAACCTCAATTACTCATCAAGCATATATCACAACATGCATATTTCTCATACATCATACCATCAAGGCATCAATAATCATCATCACATATATGACCACATCATATATCTCAACCATTCAACAACATCATCAATTCAATGCCTATCTTAGGGCCTCTATCCTAAGTATTTCCTACCACATTATATATTAGATACAAGAAACCGAGACCATACCTTAGCCGATTTCCCAAGCTCAACCGGAGCACTTCCAAACTACTTGTCCACAAGTCCTCTAGGTCTCAACACCTCCAAGAATAGATTTTTACCACCAAAAATCCCTTTTCAAGCTTTCCAAGGTCTCAATCAAGCCCCAATATTCACATATACACAACCTAAGCCACAATCATCATACCCATACACAACATCTCAATACCCAAACATCATAGAACAACAAATTACAATAGGGTTGAGAATTTTACCATACCCAAGGTCCAAGGAGACAAGATTAACCTTCTCCTTCAAGAGAGTTGGGTCCTATAACATCAAAGAGCCCAAAATCTCAATATTTCACCCATGAAACTCGAAAACAAGGGCTGGAATTTCGAAGAGCAAAACGTGGCTTACCTCAAGATTGATTGTATGAGTTTTGTAGAGCTCTCCGCGGTGAACGCGTGGCCACAAATAGTGCGGCAATCGGAGCTCTAGATCAAAAGTTATGGTGGTTTGAAGATCAAACGAGAGGAAGAACTTGAGAGAGTGTTCTTCCCTCCATGGCCTCCATTTCAGCGTGTTTCTTGAGTGTAGTGAGGAGAGAGAGTGCTGAAATGAGTGTATTAGGTTTATTTTAGTTGGGCCAAGGGCCTACTTTGGGTCCGGTTGGCCCGGTTTGGCCCGTTCGGTCCAATCTTGGTCCGATTTCTATAAAATTGGTACCGAAATTCTCGTCTCAATATCCTCTATCATCTTTAGCCATAAAAATCACATTTTTGGCTTTCTAGAATAATTTCTCATTTATGGGTTAATTAGCCGTTAATTAACCAGTTTTACATTCTACCCACCTAATTAGAAATTTTGCCCACAAAATTCAAATTCAATTACCTGATAATAAGTGCAGATAATCTGTTCGCACCTCCGACTCAAGTTCCCAAGTGTGTTCCTCAACACCACCTCGACTCCAAGCCACTTTGACTAATGGAACCTCTTTTCCACGCAACCGTTTGATACTAGTATCATCAATTCTGACTGGAGCCACTGGAAGCGTCAAATCTTCCCTTAACTGAACCGATTCAGGTTCTAACACATGGCTAGCATCAGGAATGTACTTCCGAAGTTGCAACACGTGAAACAGGTCGTGCAGGTTCGAAAGATGAGGTGGTAGAGCCATCCGATATGCCACCGGTCCAACCCTTTCCAGGATCTGAAATGGACCGATGTACCGAGGATTCAACTTCCTTGCTTTAATCGCCCTACCTACTCCCGTGGTTGGAGTAACCTTAAGGAAAACATGATCTCCTTCCTCAAATTCCAAGGGCTTCCGTCTCTGATCGGCGTAACTCTTCTGGCAACTCTGCGCCGTAAGCATCCTATCTCGGATTTTCTTGACTTGTCAGTGGTCTCAGCTATCATCTCCCCAACAAGCCTTTCTCTCTAGCTTCATACCAACATAGCCGAGATTGACATTTTCTCCCATACAAGGCCTCATACGGAGCCATTCCGATGCTCACATGGTAACTATTATTGTATGCAAACTCCATTAACAGCATATACTGATCCCAACTCGCCGGTTGGTCCAAAACACAATCTCTCAACATACCCTCTAGTGTTTGGATCGTCCTCTCGGATTGACCATCTGTTTGAGGATGGCAAGTTGTAGCTTAATCGGGTTCCGAAAGCTTTCTGAAATGTACCCCAAAACCTCGAAGTGAAGCGAGGATCTCTATCAAAGATTATAGAAGCCGGTACGCCATGAAGTCTCACAATCTCCTTTATGTACAACCGTGCTAGTTCCTCAAGGGCGTAAGTCATCCGAATGGATAAAAAGTGGGCTGATTTCGTCAGTCGGTCCACAATCACCCAGATAGCATCAAAACCAGTCCTAGTCCTTGGCAATCCTGACACAAAGTCCATTGCAATATTTTTCCACTTCCATTGCGGAACCTCTAAAGGTTGCAACATCCCGGAAGATCTTTGATGTTCAATCTTTACCTTTTGACAGGTTAAGCACTTTGAAACATATTCCGCCACATCATTCTTCATACCCGGCCACCAAAACATCGCCTTTAAATCATGGTACATCTTAGTACTTCCCAGGTGAATGGAGAGTCCGCTTTTGTGTGCTTCCTTTAAGATATCTTGCCTCAAAGTGCCAATATCCGGCACAATGATCTTACCCTTGAATCTCCATAACCCATCTTTTTCTTCCGACACTCTCCACTGTTTCCCTTGCTCAATAGCCGGTAACACCTTCCATAACGCTTCATCATTCTCATGGGCCTTTAGGAGTATGGACTTAAAGTCACTTGAGATTTCTAATCGGCTCAAACACAGAGTTCCAGATACTTCTCGAGCACCAATTTTTCAGACTCTCGAATTCTTCGAGCAACTTCTCTTCTTGAAGCATCATCCGAGCCGCATACAATGACTTTTGACTTAACGCATCCACCACTACATTCGCCTTTCCCGGATGGTAATTTAACTCAAAATCGTAGTCCTTCAATAATTCCATCCACTTTCTTTGTCTCATATTAAGCTCTTTTTGATCAAAGAGATACTTCAAGCTCTTGTGATCAGAGAAAACTTGGAACTTAACCCCATAGAGATAATGCCTCCACACCTTCAAGGCAAACACAACTGCAGCAAGTTCCAAATCGTGTGTAGGATAATTAACTTCATGAGGTCTCAACTGCCGTGAGGCATACGCCACCACATTACAATGCTGCGTCAGCACGCACCCTAGACCCTTTAGTGAGGCATCACAGTACACCTCAAATGGTTCGTTCGGTTCAGGTAACACCAACACAGGTGCAGTGGTCAACTTTTTCTTCAATGCCTGAAAGCTCTCCTCGCACTCAGGAGTCCAAACAAACGGAGTGTCTTTGCGGGTTAACTTTATCAACGGCAAGACTAATTGTGAAAAGCCTTTGATGAACCTTCGATAATAACCAGCTAAGCCCAGAAAACTCCTTATCTCAGTTACTGTGGTTGGTTGCTTCCAATCTTTCACAGCCTCCACCTTAGCTGGATCTACAACTATCCCCTTCTTACTCACTACGTGACCTAAAAACTTCACCTCACTCTTCCAAAACTCACACTTAGACAGTTTCGCATAGAGTTTCTTCTCCTTTAGGATCTGCAACACGATCCTCAAGTGTTCCGCATACTCTTCTTCAGTCTTGGAATAAATTAGTGTGTCGTCAATGAAGACGACAACGAATTTATCCAAAAATGGACGGAACACTCTGTTCATATAATCCATGAATACTGCAGGAGTGTTCATCAACCCAAAAGACATTACAGTATACTCGTAATGACCATAACGAGTCCTGAAAGTGGTCTTAGGGATATCCTCACCTCTCACCCTTATCTGGTGATAACCGGATCGCAAATTGATCTTGGAGAAAACCCCAGCTCCTTGTAACTGATCCATGAGATCATCAATTCTCGGCAGTGGGTACTTATTCTTTATCGTGACCTTGTTCAGTTGCCTATAATCCACACAAAGCCTCATACTCCCATCTTTCTTCTTTACCAGTAACAATGGAGCACCCCACGGGGAAACACTTGGTCGGATAAAGTTCTTACCCAACAAATCCTCTAACTTAAACTTTAGCTCGGCTATCTCTAACGGTGACATTCTGTAAGGAGCACTTGAGATTGGTCCCGCCCCAAGCACCAATTCAATAGCAAACTCGACCTCTCGGTTAGGTGGAAATTCATCAATGTCATCGAAAAACACTTACGGAAACTCACACACCACCGGAATCTTTTCCAACCTTTGATCATCACCCGAAACACCCGCAATTAACAACAGGATACCCTGACATTCGATTCCGGAATAATTCACCATCATCGAATTCAAGTAATAATTATTCACCACGACCGGTCCTCCTGTACCTTCCGGCATAAAGTACACCGACTTTGTAGAACAATCAAGCAGGACATGGTTCTCAGATAACCAGTCCAATCCCAATATAAGGTCAAGACCGATCATCGGTAAGCAGATTGAATTATGGACAAAATCACGCTGCTTGAACCCAAACGAAACTTTCGGGCATCCTAGCCTAGTTACCATGGCCTCATAGGTAGCATTATACACTTTTAGGTCATAACCTAAGGTTACGATCTTCAATCCTAACTCATGGGCTTTCTCAAATGCAATGAATGAATGCGATGCTCCCGAATCAAATAAAGCATTTAAAGTTTGACTAGCTATTTCACAGTTACCTCGGATAAGTGCCTCAGATCCCTCAGCACCTATAGCTGAAGTGGTGAACACCCGACAAGTCTGCTGTGCCTTCTCAGCACCTTGTTTCTGCTTCTCCGGACAATTTGCGGCTTTATGTCCCGCCTTTCCACAATTGTAGCACAAACCCCATCCGGCCTTGCATGGTGCTCCCGGATGGTGACTTCCACACCTAGTACAAGCTTGATCATTCTGAGGCTGCTTCCCAAATCTTTTCCCTTGGGAGTTGTTATTGTTGGGCCTCCTAAAAGAACCTCCCCTCTTGAAAGGTGGACCTCTAGGTGCAAAGCTCTTCCCTCGGTTCTGTGGGAATGATCCTTTGTGACTCCCTCTCTCAGTAGCCACCTTCTTCACGCACTCTTCAGCAACTCTACACTTGTTCACTAACTCGGAGAAAGGTCTGATCTCCATTGGTCCCACTGAGCTGAAAATATCACTCCAGAGTCGTCCTTCATACTTAACGCACTTCCATTCCTCATATTCCACCGGAGTCCCTTGACACATACGAGAAAATCTGAACAGCTCCTCAAACTTGTCAGTATACTCAGATACGGACATAGTACCCTACTTCAGCTGCAATAATTCAAGCTCCTTGGCCGTCCTAGCAGAAGTCAGAAAGTACTTCTTATAGAACTCCTCTTGGAAGACATCCCAGGTGATATAATTGTCACCCTACTGCAGGAGGCGTCGAATTCCTTGCCACCAATGCGACGCTTCCCCAGTGAGCAAATAAGTAGCAAACTCCACACGCTGCCCTTCAGGTACCACCTCCGCTTGCAGTGCTCGTTCCATGGCCTGAAACCATGTATCGGCCTCAGTCGGGCTAGTGGTTCCCTTGAACTTAGGTGGATTAACCTTCAAAAAGTTTACCAGTGTCATCGGGCCCTAAACTCCACATCCGTCATTACCATGGTTGTTCATCTGTTGACCAAGAGCCTCAGTAGTAGCTTGCATAGCAGCAGCCATATTCTCCAATGCAGTCATAAAGTTCACCGGGTCATTAGGGTTAATCTCTGGCGCACTAGCGTTTGTATGACCTCTCCCACGGCCTCTACCGCGTCCACGAGGCGCCATCTGGTTCCTATACACACCAAACAATCGATATTAAGTTGATCAGTCTCAATATCGGAAGTTTAGTGCTTCAAAGTCCCAAATGTATGCTCATGAAGGTTTATGCCAACTATATCAAGTAGATATACTAACAGCACATAACACACATATAGAGAATGCACAGAAGCATAGTCAGTCCGTCCCACAGGCTCTACAGGAATGAACTGCTCTGATACCATAATGTAACACCCTACCATACAGAGTCTTATGCTTAAGTCATAATTCTGAGATGGCAAGGTATTACAACCTTTAGAATTAAAATTTAGTACGTATAGTAGTATGAATGATTGGTTATAACTAGGAGCCTTTGTAGAAAAAGGGGTAAACAAAAACCGTAACTCGAAAGCACAACACTCCGATCGATAACGTAACGAATAGGGATAAGCTAACGCGAGATTATATATATATACAAAAGAGTATCAAACGGGAATATCAAAACTCAAATCCAGATGCGAAGATAACCGGTCTGAGCATAGCAATATATACATATAATAAAATAAGGAAACCCCAAAGGAAACCCAAAAGGACACAAAAACAGAGAACCTAGTCTCCAAAATCCCCTCTAAAAGGAGTCATCACAGTTTGTATTATTCAATGGAGATAAAAGTATCTAAGAGAAATCATAAAATCAAAACAGAGTCCTGAGAACAAGGATCTTCGCTAATCCAGAAGTCTCCAGCATGCCTCAACGAGAAGCCTCGCGTCCTGCATCTGAAAACTACAAAATCCGCATGGGTGAGAACCAGAGGTCCCCAGCATGGTAACAGTTCCCCATATATAACATGTAATAATAGAGGAAAGCCGAAGGAAATCTTAGGACTTCCTCCAGATAATATCAAAGCCTATAAACAAGCTAAACCATAAGTGGCAACTGACTAAAGATCCTTCAGTCTAACTAATACTTCCCTTTCCAATTCCTTCAGACCTCCCAACCACCAGCAGGAGTATAATGTAGCAAACACAGCTAAATCAAATAAGAGATATACAAATAGGAACAGATAAGGCATTTAGACAATTAACAAGTAATATGTAGTCAAATAGGCAATCTCAAACAATTCATATAGTATGCATATGATGAATGTCTGTCCCTAGTGGCTGATGATATCATCTGTCGGTTATAGAGCCAACCCGACAAGTCCTGGTAGCTAACCATTGGACTGTCCCTCTGTCGTGTCTCCCCAATTCGAGTTATACTCAACAAATCGTGATCATAATCATGATCCATATCCATCACCCTCACTGGTGAATATTTATGGGGGTGAGCTCATCCGGAGCTTTCACAGTGCCCGGCCACCCTGACGACATAGGGTCAAAAGAGCTTCGAGTCTCAACCTGGAGCACATGGTGGCTAGCCACTGTTTCCTCCCAAGGAAACCCTCATCTCCGATAGTGGAAGTGCAAACATTCACAATTCATTCAATAGCATATATGCATTTATACTTAGCCATAATCATGGCTCCGCCGTAAGACGGCAATGATCCAGCCATCCGGCTCACCGTTAAATCCATAACCAGCCAATTCATTAACAATTACGGCCCTTCGGCCCATGGCATAATAAGCACTTCCACCGCCATCCTCCGCATCTCACATAATCATCTTTGATCCTCATTAATCATTCATTTTTCCCTTGCTTCACTCGCAAGTTACCACATTCACTAGCTCCTTGTCTCATTGCTAGGCATATCATAATGATTTAAGACATAAGTGGTGAGATTGGAGGCTTAGAAGTATGAAATTTGGCCTTTAAAACTCAAAAATCAACTTTGGGATGAAAACAGGGCCACGCGTACGCGCACTCCACGCACACACGTGGATGGCCACAAAACTCATCGACGCGCAAGAATCATAGGCGCGGATGCGCGGATTGAAAAATAGCCAAACGACGCATAACTCTGGCACAACCCTCGGGAAGATAGCTGGGCATTTGGTGCAGCGCATCGACGCGCCCGCGCACACCACGCGCACGCGTGGATGGTGCTTTCTTGAAGAACGGCGCGTAGGCGCACTTGCGGAGGGTCATTCTGCTAAAAAATTTTCTAAGTTAAAAGCTGCAGAATTTACAGATTCAACCCCCAATCTCCCGACGGACATAACTTTCTCATTTTAAATCGTTTTCCCCCCGTTCTTCCAACGGCATGGACATCCCGGATCCAATTTCATTTCTAAACAAGTTTGGTACAAAACGGGAATCCATAGTCCAAGTTATGTCTCGTCAAAATATGCCCAAAAACCATGTTTTCATACAAAACCACAAGGTGCCATTTTTAAAACAAGCCATTTTCAACTCTTTTCAAAATCAACCAAAACATGCCAATTTCAACCCTTTTTGAAATCAATCAAAATGTACCAAAATCAACATCAAGCCTCCTCAACTCACACATCAACACTTCACCACAATCCGCAAAACATCATCCCACTAATTTAGCACTTCTCAATCAAATGGCTAAGAGACAACACATAAACATGTCATACATACTTTCTGATAGCACGAAAACTTGTCTCTCAACAAATTTCCCTTCGGCAAGTATACCAAATTGTCGTCAAGTAATAACTCACAAAAGAGTGAGGTCGAATCCCACAGAGATTAACGGATTAAGTAATCAATGGTTAATTGATTATCCTAGTTAGACGAATAAGATTGGAGTGATAAGCAACAAGGAAATGTAAATGGCACAAAAGTAAAGAAAGCAATAAAGTGCAGAAAAGTAAAATGGCAAGAAAGTAAATGACTATAGTTTAAATGTAAGAACTAAAAATAAAATGAACATTAGGATCAAGAGATATTGCAATCCTCCGGATCAAGTTCATTCTCATCTCTTCCTCAATCAATGCGTTCATTGATCTCCTTGGCAATCTTAAGTGATCAAATTATAATTCCTTGTAATTCAATCTCTCAAATCTTGATCAATAGCCAATTCCTTGGTCAATTGCTCATGAGAAGAGATGAAGTATGGTCACTGATTATACCACATGCATTCCCAAATCAAGTTTTGGTAGAATTATAGTCACCATGTCCTTCCAACCCCAATTTGGTCTAACATGAGAAAGCATTTCTAGCATGATCTCTTCATTCCTCTTCCAAGGTTCAGAAGAGATCCAAGTATGAATAGCTTCTTTTCCAAGATAACTACCCAATTGGATGAAGATTGAAAGCTTTCTAGTAAAATCAAGAGAAAAGATAGAAGAAGAATAACGAAAACTAATATTGATTCATCAAATTACAACAGAGCTCCCTAACCCAATGAAAAGAGTTAGTTGATCATTGCTCTACCAAAATAGAAAAGAAAGAAGGTGTAGAAAAGTAAAGATGAAGATTGAAACTTCAAAATTCATAAATAAAAAGTACAAAGAAAACGAAACTACTCCTAAGGAAGAAAAGAAGAGAAAATGAAGAAGAGTGTGGGAGGGGAGGGGTCCGAAGACCCACTCCCCTTGGAGTGTGCCAATTCACAGAAGTTTGAATTGGTCTTCACTCTCTCCCTCTCCCTTCAATTCTCCGTTCCCGTATATCTTCAAAGTAAAAGCTAAGGCCTTTATATAGGCTCTCCTAAATTACAAAATGAAATTAAAAGCAAATTACAATGAAATGAAAATTTCTATTCTAGATGCTTCTTGTGGCCTTGATTGGTTGACACTTGTGGGCTTGCTTGCTTGAGCTTTGAAGTGGACTTGAGAGAGAAGTGAATCAAATTGAGGTCCAAGATGACTTGGCGTTGTTGCTGCCATTAGCCATACTAACGCTACAAGTGTGGCGTTAGTGCTAAAGTTAGTGTGGTTAACGTCACACTTGCTACTCAGTTGGTATTTTGGGGCTTAAAAGATGCCTCTAGTTTATGCTCCAATTTCATGCCCACTATAAAGTATTATATATCGTTGGAAAGCTCTAAATGTCATCTTTCTAACGCAACTAGAATCATCTCAATTGGACCTCTGTAACTCAAGTTATGCTCCTTTGAAGGGGATAGGGTTGCTGGCATAGTGGCTGGCATTATTGGCAAACGTGAGTGCCAATAACATCCGCGATCAGGGGCTGAAAATTGCCAGTTTCTGAAGCTCAACTTAATGTCCACCCCATACTATTATATATTGTTGGAAATCCCTATATGTCTACTTTTCAACGCCTTTGAAAGTGCATCATTTGGAGCTCTACAACTCGAGTTATACTTCTTGGAAGGTGAAGAGGTCAGCTGGCCTTACTACAGGTTGATACCATGTTCATCTTTGCACTTTCGGGGCAGGTTTTCTCCCTCAAATTTAGTGTTCACCATGTAGTGCCATATATGCTTGGAAAGCTCTGGAATCCTACTTTCCAATGCCACTGGAAGCACCTCATTTGGAGTTTTGTGGCTCAAGTTATTCTTGTTTGAAGAAGGCATGGTCAGGCTGCCGGGTGAGATTTTTGCTTACGTTAATGTCAACGTTAACTACACTAACATGGCCATTAACGTGGGTCTTCCTTTTCTTCGCCAACGTTAGTGGCACTCACCTTTTCTACTAACGTTGGCGTTTCCCTTTCCTTTCACGTTAGTCCCCACGTTAATGTAACTAACGTGGAAGCTAACGTGAGTCTTCTAGCCTTCGCAAATGTTAGTGGCACTCACCTTTACCACTAACGTTGGCGTTTCCCTTTTCTTCTTCAAAGTTAATGCCATTAACTATATCACTAACGTTAGGGCTTCTCTTTTCTTCCACGTTAGTGAAGCTAACGGGGTCGCTAACGTGGGTCTTCTTGCCCTTTGCTAACGTTAGTGGCATTAACGTTCTCACTAGCTTTCCAAGCTTTTCTTCCTTCCACTTTAATGGCCACGTTAGTGGCGCTAACGTAGCCACTAACGTGGCTCTTCTCTGCTTCTTTTGGTCTGAAATCAAGCAAACAAAGTGTATCAAAGTAACATACAAGATAAACATTACTATACTAAGTGTGCTACTAATGCTCAAAATCATACTTTCACTTAGTGTGATCTATTTTATCATATTTACCATGTATATTAACTAAAATTCACCTATGCTTGGGATTTTGTTTCATGTAGAGATTTATCATGCTTTTGCTCCTTTATCAGCAGAAATTGTATGAAAACTGAATTAAAATCTACTGAAAAAGCATAGAAAAACAGGCCATGATGCCCTGGCATCACTTTCTCATCCCAATCTCCCATGATACCACTTTCAATTAACCATCATTACACATACTCAATATCATACTCACCATCAACATGGTGTCACCCACAATTCAACCTCAATTACTCATCAAGCATATATCACAACATGCATATTTCTCATACATCATACCATCAAGACATCAATAATCATCATCACATATATGACCACATCATATATCTCAACCATTCAACAACATCATCAATTCAATGCCTATCTTAGGGCCTCTAGCCTAAGTATTTCCTACCACATTACATATTAGATACGAGAAACCGAGACCATACCTTAGCCGATTTCCCAAGCTCAACCGGAGCACTTCCAAACCACTTGTCCACAAGTTCTCTAGGTCTCAACACCTCCAGGAACAGATTTTTACCACCAAAAATCTCTTTTCAAGCTTTCCAAGGTCTCAATCAAGCCCCAATATTCACATATACACAACCTAAGCCACAATCATCATACCCATACACAACATCTCAATACCCAAACATCATAGAACAACAAATTACAATAGGGTTGAGAATTTTACCATACCCAAGGTCTAAGGAGACAAGATTAACCTTCTCCTTTAAAAGAGTTAGGTCCTATAACATCAAAGAGCCCAAAATCTCAACATTTCACCCATGAAACTCGAAAACAAGGGCTGGAATTTCGAAGAGTAAAATGTAGCTTACCTCAAGATTGATTGTATTGGTTTTGTAGAGCTCTCCGCGGTGAACGCGTGGCTGCAAATGGTGCGGCAATCGGAGCTCTAGATCAAAAGTTATGGTGGTTTGAAGATCAAATGAGAGGAAGAACTTGAGAGAGTGTTCTTCCCTCCATGGCCTCCATTTCAGCGTGTTTCTTGAGTGTAGTGGGGAGAGAGAGTGCTGAAATGAGTGTATTAGGTTTAGTTTAGTTAGGCCAAGGGCCCACTTTGGGTCCGGTTGGCCCGGTTTGGCCCGTTCGGTCCAATCTTGGTCCGACTTCTATAAAATTGGTACCAAAATTCTCGTCTCAATCTCCTCTATCATCTTTAGCCATAAAAATCACATTTTTGGTTTTCTAGAATAAATTCTTATTTATAGGTTAATTAGCCGTTAATTAACCGGGTTTTACGCTACCAGCTTCCTTTTAATAACCGTTCAGCTGAAATCTCCACATGGAACTTCATCAACATTCCACTCTTATGCATAATTAGTTATGTGCTTACCCTTTGGTCCTTTACTAAGTACATAACATCTTAAAATATGATGATTAAATGTATGCCAAAGACCAACTTTGAAGCATTTCAAAAATGGTAGAATAGAAAGAATCAATGTCAAAGATTCCTATACATATTCTGCCAACAAATAAATATTTATTCACCACTTTTTAAGTCTAAGTACTTATGTAAATTTATGTGCCTACAAATATTTATTCACATTCACCCTTATCAGTCACATAAAACTAGTGTCAAATTACAAAATACTATGATCCATATTCTCCCCTATTGCTACTGTACCAAAAAGTGATAGTGACGAATAAAAAGATTGTTATGCAAATCTGTTTTACAATTACACATGATGTGTAGATATAGAGCAGCTGGCACTAAGAAAATTAGAAGAGTATAAAAAAATAGGGTGACATTAAAACATGCAAAGTTTTAATAAATTGGACCAAATAAATAAAAAACAGAAGAATATATTGCCAATATCTGACTTGCGATAGTGTCGCGCAGTTCCGATCAGCAGTGGCACTGATTAGCACCTGACATGTTAAGTAAGTGAATAAGTGTGAGTATCAAAATTGTTTAAGGTGGAGTTAATATCAAAAATAAAAACCAGACAAATTGATAAACATAAGGACACTATTCTATTCTTTATCAGAAGGTAAGATAAACATTAAAAATCACTAATCTAACAATACTCACTAATCTGTTGAAGGATTTGGTGGCACAGTAGCAGCTAGACCTGCTGGTGCAACAGGTTCAGGAACAAGGACAGCATGACCAATCCACTTGTTGCATTTATGAGTAGATCCAAACCACCAGCTTCCCCAACGTTTTTTCTGCAGTTAGGAAAAGAGCGCAACTTGAGAGTTTTTGGGAAAGAAAAAGTATAGGAGCAAATTACAGTGGATTAGGATAAAAAAATTCCAGTAAAAAAACATTCAAGAATTAATCAAATTTCATGTTCCCCACATTTTCGATACACAGAAAAAAATAACACAACAAGAAATATAAAAATGATTCAAGGAAAAATCTGATAATGCAACAAGTGCTGCTAAATTGTCAGAAAGCAAGCTGTGTGAGAACTTGAACAAACTGCAGGTAAAGTATTTTGGTTTAACACAAAAAAATCCAAAACACAAAAAGAGAAGCATGTTCCTTATTTTTCACATTTCACTCTTATGATTTAGCAGGGAATTAATGTTAAAACCACATAAATGCAAGACACAGCAAAGTCATGTTCCTTATTTTTCATCATTTTCATTCTATTCTTTGTTCTTCCTCTCATCTAAAATACACCATTTGTAACTAACTCAAGCAATCTCCCCTAACCTCTCTGAAGCTCAGGAAGCTGTAAGACAATTAACGGACAGAAAGGAATCAAGAAATGCAACAGCAATGTAAGTAGTGCACCAAACAATAATAGAAATCAATAATTTCAGGAAATGAGATTAGTCCATAAACCAACAACCCCTTAACACAGCAGCCACAGTACCTGAAAACCTGAAAATAATTGGGAAACATCAAAACCAAAAACAAATTAAAAATAAAACATGATTCTTCTTAATTAAAAAACAAATAATCGCAAGACCTCCCCTAATCAGAACAATAATCAAAACCCCTAATCAGAAGTTTCAATCATCAAAATCCCTAATCAGAACAATAATTATTTACCTAAGCTTGAGCAGAGGTCAAAGAAGAGAAAAAGAAGAAGACTAGCGGTAGAGAAGAAGAGGACAACCGGGGAGAACACTGTCGTGACCGAGACAGGAAAATCAGTCGTCGCCGTTGAGGGTCGGAGAAGCGCCGTCGCACTTTGCGTTCGTTGTCGCTGAGGTTCGTCAACTCGTCATCACCGAGAGGCGAGAAGCAGCGCAGCACCATCGTGACTCTGAGGCTGGTGAGTGGTGACGAAAGCCGTGACGATGGCTGGTGCAAGACAAAGAGAGGGTTGAGAGGGAAAGGGTGATGGCAGATGGTGAGAGGCAGAGAGAGGGCTGAGAGAGGTGGTGACACCATTCGTGAGCCGTGAGGGGGACCGAGGGTGCATGGCTGCGTCTTGTGGTGTTGAGAGAAGAGGGCTGTGTGCAGACCCTAGAGTATATGGTAGTATGTGATTTGGTTAAAAGGAAACAAAAAATTACTAAGTTTTTGTGTATTTGGCTCTAGATACATTAGGCATCACTTTTAAAGCGCACCCAAAACATAACAAATAGGTTACTTCTTAAAAGCGCTTCCTTTGGTATGAAAAGTGTACCCATAGATATCAATATAAGGCTACGCTTTATAAGTGATCTTTATTTTATCTAAGGCTACACTTTTAAATGATGCCACAATTGTGTTTCCTATTCCCTTATAAAAAGGGAACACGGAGAAAAGCGTAGCCTATTCTATGAATAGGCTACGCTTTTCAAATGTAGCTTAAAAAAAGTGTGGCTGAATGGGTGTTTTTCTTGTAGTGATCTATTAATGTTAAGTCTGGCCAACTTAATGTTGAGGGTTTATGTATACGGAAAAGTTAACGGGTTATCATAGGCAAAATAAAAATAATAGGTAATATGAAACGTGGGTTCTGAAAATGTTAGGAGTTAAATTCTTAATGCTATTCGGTTACATATCTGTTCTTTCATGGTTTGCCTAGAGGTTCTTGTTCGAGATTTCTTTCTTGAAAAGTTAACTGATTATTTTCCAATCCTGTTCCTTGTTCATATGCTTTCTCATTTGATCCTAACTGAATATGTCTTTTTAAATTTTTTGGATATCTGCCTTGTGTTATTTAAACTCCTCTTCTTGATTCGTATATTCTTTGATGTAATTTTGGGATTTGATTAATGCATCAAAGTGAATCGCTGAAATCTTTGTGAGCCTTGTCCGAGTTGCTTGTTCTTTCTCTAAGGTCTTGTATCTTTTTGAGTGACTTGAGATTTGTTTTGATGTCACGTGCGACCGTTATATATAGCAAGTGGTGCGTTAGTTTTTTATGATGTGTTTCGTGAACACAAAAGGTAAAGCTTGTAAGCGTGCGACGTCACAGAATGTTTTGGGGTTTTGAGTCCCATGAAGAAGTTTGCGAAAGTTAGATTTGTGACCAGTATTGGGTTGCGAAGTGTATGATGTGGTTGAGAAATTCACAGATAGTTTATTTGGTAAAGTAAATTTTGGAATGGTAAATATACCTCAGGTTGATGTTTGGGAAGTTGGAACTCTGGAGTTAGTATGAGATCAATATGCGGACGTTAAGCGTGTCGTTTTAACCACATGCCTGTTTTATAATCTTTTGCCACCTTGTTTAACCATCGCATGGTTGAATCATATCATCTTTTGCATTAAGCTTGCCTTGTAATTTCAGCTTTGTAATCGTACTTTCACCCTTATACCTACATGTCATATGAACCTCTTTTATTTTGTAGCAATTTTTGAGAACGAAAATTTTTATAAGTAGGGTAGGATGTAAGACCTCAAATTTTTTAAAATTAAATAATTGATTATTTATGTGTCATTATATTTATTGAAATTTTATTTTTAAAAAAATTATTTTTATCAAAAATAATTAAATAAAAATTTTATGATTATTGAAGTTTAATTTAATGATGACTTATTCTAATAATTTAAATTATTTATTAAAAACTATTTTAATAGATAAAAATTTAAATTGATTTTTGCTATTATTATTATTATTATTATTATTATTATTATTATAGTTTAAAAGAAGAAGAAAAAGAGTTGGCCGAAGGCCATTATATATATATATATATATATATAGAAAGAAATTAAAGAAAGCAACGTGTCAATTCATATATGCATATACATACATATATATTTATAATATGACGTGTTCCTCTTTATATTCCTTAATCATCATCATACACGAATGGTACCATTCATTCTTTGAAGAAGAAAAAGAAAGAAGCACTGAAAGAGAGAGAAAGTCGTGAGTAGGGGAAGAAAGAAATCGTGGCACCGTTGAGCTTTCGGATTCAATTTTTTTTGAGATTCGTAATTTCAATTGAAAATCTAATCCGATAAAAGTATTTGTATCTTTCCCTTCTTCACGTTAGCGTTACTTTTATTTAGTAAAAGTTGACGGTGATATAGCTCCTCTCCCCTTTGAGTTCGACCAATTAGAGTTCTAGGAGGTACAAACAATTTCTGACGTTTTCTTGTTCAGCAGCTCAGTCAGAAAAATTTTTCAAAGTTCTCGTTGTTGTGATTTCTGTACGGAGATAGAGTTTGGTAACTTTATAATAATTAAATGTGAATTTGATAAGTGAATGTTGATTTGGTTGATTATTGTTTGAGTTTGAATGAGTTTATGTTGAATTAGTATTGTTGCTTGTGATTTGTTGGTTTAGCTATGAGGAATAGTTCAACTATAGTTGTTTTAATGATTTTAGAATGATTGTGATGTGGTATTTTGAGGAAATTCATGAGAAATTGTAGTTGAAAGATTAAATTAAAAGTTGAGAAAAATTGGTAATCAAAAGACTCAAAAACGGATTAAAATACAAGTAATATTTTGAAAGAAAAAGGTTAAGGTTTCGATTTTAGTATGAGAGGGAGATTAGTAATTAAATTTTATTTTTAAGGGGTAACATTGTATTTATTTGTATATAAAATTAAGGTAAAATTTATAATTATATAAGTTTTTGGGTATTTTGGGTAATAAGTAAAGTTCAAGGATAAAATGGATATTTTATAAAAGTTCAGGTTATTTTTATAAATATAAAAATAAGTGAGGTTTCAAATATAATTTTATAAAATATTAAGGTTAAAAATAAAATATTAAAAATTTTGTGATTTAAAAAGTAACTAATAAAAGTTTAAAAATAAGGTTTTATATATATATATATATATATAACTATTTAAATTATTTTATTTATAATATTGTTAATATTTTATTACGAATATTAATTAGTAGAGATATTATTAATAATATTATAAGTCAAAGAAAAGCAAAACAGAGTGATCTTAAAAGCTTTAGAAAACGCAGACTTAATTAAAGAACTTTATAATTCTTTTCCATAAGACACATCGGGAAATGCGAGGGAATAATGCGAAGATAATTTATATTGTAGAATGATAAGAAAGAAAAGAAATAAAGAAAGAAAGAACGAAAAGAAAATGAAATAAGCAGGGATATGGTGGTGAGTCCACCGAGATTTGCTTTC
The DNA here is from genome assembly GCF_003086295.3 of Arachis hypogaea. Classification (NCBI taxonomy): domain Eukaryota; kingdom Viridiplantae; phylum Streptophyta; class Magnoliopsida; order Fabales; family Fabaceae; genus Arachis; species Arachis hypogaea. The sequence goes on along the minus strand of NC_092054.1, from coordinate 45,953,681 downwards.
CAGAGATACATCGGCCAATTCAGAGGATGGTCGCACCTGTAAGACAGAGGTTGCTTACAAAAGTTATGTCTGCATACATCGGCTCAAGAGAGTCGCATCTATAAGACAGAGGTTGCTTACAGAGGTTATGGCACTCGAAGCCAAACTCAGACAAAGGTTACTGAGTTAAGTGGAAATATAACTCAATAAAGAACAGAGAACAAAAGAACTAAAGGAATAAAAGAAACTAAAGAACGTCTGCCACAGTAGAGCATATAGAAACAAAAGTATTAATTAAAGGTATCTCTACCACAATAGAGTAGAGAACAAAGATTAAAAAGAAATTGAGTGTTGTTGGGCCTTAGTGCCAAGTATCTAATGGGGACGGCGATGCGTAACGCTCACTTGATACTATAGAGACGGCTCAGTGAAGACAGCGATGCGTAACGCTCACTGGAGACTGAAAGGAAGGTTCCTCCATGAAGACGGTGATGCATAACGCTCATGGAAGGGACGTTGGTTGAGATAAGGACGGCAGTACAAAATGCTTATCTTAGGACCAGTGTCGAGAATCGGGCAACAAACCGACACATGAGCTCATGGCCTGTATAAGACTAGGCATGCATCATACTTGTTTGCGCATATTTGTTTTGTGAGTGTGTTTTCTATGATTGTGTGTGCTTGTGATTGGATTCTATGTTCTATAATTGCTGAGTTAGACTATACTTTGTTGACTGTTGTTATTGACTGGGAATATAATGACACGAACTTAACTTCTAACCCCGATCCTACTAAGAACTCCCCAGTTCTTACCCCCTATCTCTACCCCCTTTTAGCTACACGTGCGAAGGCTTAGTGTGGAACTACAAGAGCATGGAAGATTCTGTTTACAAGTTGAGTTGTTAGATTTTATTTTTCCCTTATCATTTATTATATTGGTTTTTTAGAGGGGTAGGAATTGTATTTGAGGATCTTTGAGTAAGTCTATGTATATAATGCTACGTGGATATATATAATTTTGTGATTAAATATTTTAAAGTACCGACTCTTCGTTTTCTTGGTGAAAGTTTCAGTTCGTATTCACAAAGGCTCAATATTAAATAAAAATAGTATAGAATAAAAAGGTTTAGAGGTAAGTAATGACTGAGATAAATAAACATTAGTCAAGGGGATTGAATGAATGAAGAATCGAGTTTCTTATGTCATTATAGTTCATTATAATAATAGTAACAAGTTAGATTTTGAAAATTAAACCATGCATACTCTAAGGATTAACTAAGGGCTAGAAATATGGAAGGAATTTTACTTTGTTTTTCTTGGGTTCTTAGTAAAAATATATTAATTCATACTATCGGATTGTCAAGGAGTGTTGCTAGACACCAACCTTGATTAGTAAATTTAGTATGACTAATTTACTACTTGCTTAGTGTTAAACCTATGGAATCATACATTAACCAAGGTTCTGAAAACCGAACTGGTCATTGAACCGTTGTAGTTACTAGTTCACTGGTTCATAGGTTCAACCGGTTTGACCGTGGTTGAACCAAAAAAATCGTTTTATAATAAAATAATAAATAAAATAAAAATAAACACATTAAAACATAATTATAATTTAATATAAATTTTAAAATATCATCCAAATTTAAAAGAGAAAGCTCTAAGATGGTTTCTATTAAGGAAGGCACTCAATCCATTTGCTAATTTAGAAACATTCAAATTTGCGTTCAATCATTGCTACCAACTTCCTACCAACCGATGCGTCCAAGCTTGCCAGAAATTTGCTGGAATGAAGTTGCAGAATGGAAAATTGAGTGGGAAGAGATTAAAGCTAGACTAAGGCAACAACAGCAACCACCATAAATCGATCAAGAAGCAACCAAATCTCAGCTATCAACAGAACAAGACTCGCAGCAGAAATTCAAGAAAAAAGAGAGGCTGAAATCGATGCAAATTCATATTCAACAAGCAATTTAGCAACAAATCCAACAACAGATTACAAATTCAATTTCACAAGATCAGTTCACAAATCAACAAGTGCAGAATATGAAATTGACGAAGAAGAGGAATCAGATTTCAATTTTGAATTTCAACCATAACAACAATAAGAATAATCAAACAAAAATTGCAGATCAAGCACGAATTCAAAATTCAAATCCAGAAATTCAATAAAAATTAACTCTAAATCCAGAAAATCAAGTATGCTTATAGAGAATTACAAAGAAAGTAGAATCATAAATCAAGTACGCTTATAAATTATGATAGTACTAAATTGTACCTTCTGATTTGGCAACGAAAATAAAAACAGAACAAAAAATTTAAAGTAAAAAAATAGAATTAACAACCCAACCAAAGAATCAAGAACAACCCAACCAAAGAACAAATCAGAATCAACAATAGGGAGGAGGACAGAAGAATAAAAATAAATCAGAATCAAACCAATAATCAGGATAAAAAGTTCAAAATAAAAACAAATCAAAATCAAAATCAATCAGAGGCTCCATTGCAGATTCAAATACAAGGAAAGATGACGGCGCTGGAAATGGAGAGCTGGCAACGGAGGCAGGAGCAGAGATGGAGCTGGCAATGGTGGAATAGAGCTTCACGACGGAGGTAGGAGGCGAGCCGGGCGACTATGCTTCCACTGCTGAGAGTCTGAGACGTTAGCTGAGTGAGGGTCAGCGTGAGCATCAAAGCTCCAACCGGCGACGGCGTCAGGAGTAGTCTAGCGACTGAACAAAAGGGAGGGACTGAGCTCGCCCGCGTTGAGAGGAACAACTAGCTCGAGGGTGATAGGAGGGACGAGGGAGGGTGTGCTGCTGCGCCGTTAGAGAGTTGGATTGAGTTAGGGTTGGTAACTGGTAAGGGTTGGGGGGTTACTAAATGCTAAACAGCGCGTTTCTAGCGTTTTTGGGCAAAGTGAAAAAATCGGTCGGGTCCCGGTTCGGTTTGACTGACCGATTATCGGCCGGTTTAGCGGTTCAACAATGGTTTTCATTTTTTCCAGTTTTGGTATATAACCGAGTCGTAATTTTTATCGGTTCACGGTTCGACGGTCAGTTCGAACCAATTTTCAGAACATTAACATTAACGAGTGTTCTAATCTTTGCTAAAGAATTATTTAATTATTATTTTGATTTGATTAAATAAATAACTATATTAATTCAAATGGAATATTATTATATTTTTTGCTAGTATCAAGAAAATAATAATATGATAATTGAGAATATTAAATGAAAATTGAGAATAATTAGTTATTCTATTTCTAAATTTGAATTTTAAGTTTAGATGAGATCCTAGCTGATTCTGTTTCAAATTGAATTATGATATGATTTATAAGATTTGAATTTGAAATAAGATAAGATTTAAATTTGAATTGAGATTCAAATCTCATACTATATATAAACAATAGTAGAGGAGATAGAGTAACCAACACAAGAGTTTTATTCCGTTACCTTTACACACATAAATGTATGTGAGTCTAATTCTTGGGGAAGAATTTTATGGTGTACAAAGATTTGCAAAGAGGTTTTCTCAATTTTTATAAGATACCCATTGGTCAAGGAGTTGACAAGAAAAATATTGGTCTCGGTGTGGATACACATAGAACCTTCGTACCTTCGAAGGAGAAAGTTATTTTTACTAGTGTACTCAGGTATTTGAATCTAATCTATGATACTAGAATAAAATTTAAGCACAAAATAGATCTTTAGGATTACTTTTTTTCTTTCGTTGTGAGTTATGAACACATAGTAATCCTTCACTAAGAATAAAATTAATTAATAACTGTAACACCCTACCAAACAAAGCTTTGTGCTTAAGCTGTAAAACAAAGGTGGTGTGGTATTACAAACTCTAAAACAAAAACTATATATAATAGTATCTGAAAGAGAGTAATATACGAGGAACCTTGAAAAACGAGTATAACAAAATCACAAAATAAAAATCGCAACGCTCAGGAAACGAGATTACTTACGTGCTATGCAACCTAAAGATCATAGGTGTAAATAAACAAAGGAGAGAATAAAGAGTCAAGGATACAGAATAACTAGCTCCTAACTTAGCCTGCGAAGCCAAGGCTGGCCGGAGAATATTTATATACATATATACATATACCAAAATACGCAACATTCAGAGATAAAAACTTAACTCTCCTTAAACCTCTAAGAGAGACAAAATAAACAAGTTTCATGGAGAGGAAGCTAAGTACATATATACATAAGCTAAATAACAAGAGAACCCAGAAACTGCTCTGCTTCAGCAGTCCAGACACCTAGCGAGGTGCCTCTCGACCTGCATCTGAAAACAACAACACAGTATGGGGTGAGAACTGGAGGTTCTCAGCATGATAAAGGTGCCATGCACATAATATATAAGGTCCTGAAAATGCCAGAGGCATTCCTAGAACGCCGACACTCAGATTATAAGACTTAAGTTACTAAACAGAAACCACAAAGGGGTAGGTGTTCTAAGGAATTCCAAACTCAACTTAAACCTAACTTTAACACTAAAACTGTCCACCTTTCCTCCGCTCCTCCATCATCAATGATTTAGCAAAGACAAACAAACAGACAAGTTCAAGCACATGTAGAAGGCGGGTAGTGCAAGTAACAAGTATAGCAATTAACATAGTATATATTCAGTTAGGCAATCTCAAGTAATGCATAGCAGATAAATCAAACAGAATGCACATGATGTATGCCTGTCCTATGGCTGATGAGGCTCATTTTTCGGTTATCAAGCCAACCCAACAAGTCCGAAACCCTTGAACTGTCCCTCGTCGCGCATCCCATGAGTCTATGCATAGCTTTTTCTCATTTCATTCATAATTCATACATTCATTCATTCATATATAACTTACTCAATGGGGATATCCATTCCCGGGAATTTATACGTGCCCGGTCACCCTTACGACGTAGGGTCAACAGAGTATCGAGTCTCAACCTGGAACACGTGGTGGCAAGCCACGGTTCTGTACCCAGAGAAACTCGTATCTCAGATAACATTAATTTCATAAGCCACATAATATTCATAACCATTCATATTCATTACATAATCATTCATCATAGCCATTGCATCATTACTTCTTTCATCCTTCACATCATTCTCTTATAAGTCATCATATTTACCCCTTTTCTTCATCTCCAAGTTACCTCAATTTCCTAACTACTAGGCTTAGTATTATATTTTATAAATAAAATGATAAGAATAGATGTTTAGAAGTCTGAAATTCGATTTAAAAACATAAAATCCAATTTTGCAGAAAACAGAGGGCACGCGTACGCATGGATCACGCGTACACATCGGTACGCATTTAGGCCAAGATGCGTACGCATCCTCTGATTACGCGTAAGCATATGCGCCAGGCAGAGAAGCGCATCGTCACGTATGAGAAACTTGCGTACGCATAAACCCCAAGTCGCGCGCACGCGTCGGCCACGCGTACGCGTGGGCGTGCAAATTTAGCCCATTACGTGTACACATAGGCTCGTTCGCGCACGCATGCATGAGAGGCAGAAGCTACCATATGCGAATGAGGTTTACGCATACGTAAAAGTCTCATGTCAGCGTGGGAATACATTTTACCAAAAATTTTACTAAGTCTGAAACCTGCAGATTCACCATTTTAAACCCCAAACTTCCGACGTGCATAACTTTTCCGTTTTAAGTTATTTTTCTTCAGTTCTTCGAACGGCGTAAACTTCACAAACCCAATTTTCATACAAAATAAGTTTAAGATCATTTGGGGGTCGAGAAGTCAAGTTATGCTTCGCCAAAATTCGTCCAAAAACCAACTTTCACAAAAACTTCAAAACCTCCATTTCTCAGAGAATTCAACTCAAACCTGATATGCTATTCCCAAAACTAACATAACATAACCTTACTGTTACCACAATGATCCTTCCAAGTCTACCATATCTCAACTCAACAAATTCATGCATCAATATCTCATATACATTAATAAATTCAACATGTTCTTATTCAATATACATGTTTACACATATCACCATCATTTCACCACTTATCATTCATTCCACACACACCAAAACCAGCACATGATTCTTATCAAGGTTACTAGGCATTAAACATAGACATACGTTTCAACCTATCCTATGGTCACCTAGTCTAAGTTTTCACAGAACATTACATATTAAATATGCGAAACCTAAACCATACATTGGCCGATTTTAACGTATTAACCAAGGCAAATCACAAGGCAAAAGGGCAATGCTTCAATCACCAAAATTTAACTCTAACACCCACCAAGCTCTCAAGTCAAGCTTCCAATGATTCCAAAGTCTCCATATCATTCATTCATACACCTAACACATATATATATACATACATATACCCAGCAACTCAATATCCAACATAATCAAAACAAGAAATAGCTAGGGTTTAGGATCCTTACCGTGCCCACGAACTAAACAAACTAAATTCGTCAAGCTCCACAAGCTAAATTGAACCTAGAGTACCAAATTAAACAAAATCTCAACATAGGTTCTCACCAATTTTCGAATTTCAAGGGATAGAGAAACTGGGGTGAAATTGAACCCTACCTATAAAATTGATCCAATAGAATCGTAGAGCTTGACGCACTGGATGCGTAGCCACAAATGGTGCTGCGATCGGAGCTCGGTTGAAGAAGTTATGGTGGATTGATTATATGAGTGAGGGTTAGGGTTGTGGAAAACCTCCTCTTCCCCTTCTAACCATGGCAGCGTGAATGAAAAGAGAAGGGAGAAAGCAAGATGTGTCCTCTTTAAGTGATGGGTCCGGTTGAGCCTACGGGCCCGGTCCAACTGATTCGGCCCGTTCGGCCAAATTTTGAGCCAAATTCTTTGAAATTAGTGTCAAAATTCTCGTTTTAAAGAGCTCTATCCTATTTTAATATAAGATTTTTATTTATAATTTTATTATTAAAATTTAATTTATTGACTAATTATTTACTAATTTAGCGGGATTTACAGTAACAACGCTTGAAGCCTCTTGGTGGGTGGATTAGGATTTGGACAAATTTTTTGTTTCACTAATGTGTGAGTAACTTAAAGAAAAATTAAAATAAGAAAATAAATAGATTGATATTTAAAATTTGATTTCTATATGAGAAATTGAGAAAAGGTTAAAAAGTTTTGGTTTAGATCGAACCCTTGAAGGGTGAAAAAAACCCAGTTTTAGGGGGATATTTTGCCAAAATATTTATAAAAATTTGAACAAAAATTGAATAATGAGAATGATAGAAATTATTGTTGCCTTTATAAAGATTAGAGATTCAAATTAAAGAATTATGTTTTGGGAATTTGGTTAAACAAAATGAATTCTTGTGTTAATTTGTGAAGTTGTTTAGTGAGTTAACTTATTAATTGGATTAACAATGAAAAGAATAAATGAATAATTAGATTTAACTTGAAAAAAAAGGTTTAACTAACAAAAGATTTAAATATTAATTATTTATCAATTGAAAAGTTTGGAAATAGGAGGTGTGAATATGAGAATTTGATAGGATTAAATATAAGAGTGGGAAGACAAAGAGTTATTTAAGGAATGTGATGACAAGATTATGATTTTCAAGAGTCATGAGATAAATGTTAAGGACATTTTGGTCTATTCTAAACATGATTCGCCTCATTTCACCCTCAAATCACATAACCTTACATCAAGAAGGAGAGAGTCATGAAGAAAAGAGAGAAGAGAAGAGAGAATGCCTAACATTATTCACCCATCCTTTCAATTCCACTTTTCACTCAAACCGGAGCTCCGATCGAAGTCCCATTTGTGGCCACGGGATCACTCTTCATCCTTTTTTATTCTATCTAATTTTTGCGATGAATAATTTTAAGAATCTTAGCCCATTTCTCCATTTTATGCCATTTTCGAGTTTGGAGTTTGAGGTATTAAGAATTTATGATTTTAATGCTTTAGAAAAAGCTCAAGCACAAATTCTAGCAGAATTTTGACCCATAATTATGTGGAGCAAGGTAAGGAAACTCAATTCCTCCATTATTCCCATTTTGAGTGAAAACTCTAGTGTAAATACTTGATAATTGATGTAATTAGATTGAAATGGAGTAGCTTTGATGCTTCATTTGAATTGGTTCGGAATTGGGTGCGCCATTTGATCAGAGGATGATCAGGTGAGGCTTAGTAGCATTGGTTAAAGCTTGGGTGTAATCGAAAAGGAGATTCAAAGGATTTGGAAACCACCGTCAACGAAGGTATGAGTTTTAGTTTCGGGTAAACATTATGTAACGCTATGTGAAAACCTAAGTTAGATGACCTTATGATAGTGTTGAAATAGTATGATTTGGTGTTGTGATGATATTGGTTTAGTAAAAATGCTTATGATGAAATATTCATGATTATGAATGAAATTATGGCCGGAGAACTTAAGTGAATTAATTATGTGTATCGGTATGTTTTGAGGTTGGGTGAGATGTGTTAAAGTTGAATTATTGTCAATGAAGTAGGAAATTCAATTGTTGATTGAATGTTGTGTTGAATGATGATTAAATGTATGAATTAGGTTGGTTAATGAATGTGGAATGAGAATTAGGACAGAAGCCGTAATTGGGTAAGTTTTGGTAAGTTGGTCGTATAGATAAGTTGAATTGGATTGTGGTATGATTGTTGAGTTATATGCTTTGATTTTATTGTGGTTTGATTGATGAATGATTTTTTAACGGAATTAATGTAAATCGAAAAGAGCTAATTAATTGAAATTGGTTTATTGGGCCTTGAATGACTAGGATGTGATTTGGGATTGATGATTGAGTGTAAAGGAGGCCTAGGAATTAGTCTATGATTGGTTTTAAAAGAGGTAAATTTGAGAATTTGTAAAATCGAGTTATGCAGAAGAATTTGGTAAAAAGTGATTTTTAGCCAATATCAACAGGCCATAACTTGGCGCTTGGAGTTTGGATTGGAGTGAAACTTATCTTGAGTTAAAATTGGTGATGAGTACTTTAAACCATTCAAGAACAGAAGGAAAATAAATTTTGTAGTAAAAATTATAAATGTTTAAAAATGGGTATTGAAAACTGAATTATGCAGAGTTTGTAGTATTTTGGCAGAGACAAGTCTCGCGTGTCCGCACGCATGGCGCATACGCATGACCCTGGATTCGCACGTATGTACGACGGCTGCATACGCACGAATGCGATTTCTTGCACGAACCAAGTCAGGTTCCACGCGTATGCACTACTGTGCAAAATTTTACGAAATGTTGATTTTCAACTATTTAACCTTCCCAATCTGTTTATAATTCCTTTTAACCTTCGTATGGAGTCGAATGAACAATTGTTAAGCTTTGAATATACTTGGGAGGAATAAAAGGATTAAATTGAATTATTCCCAAACAAACCCTTGGTTAATCGGATGAGAATATTGTGGAGATAGGGGATTTGTCCCATCCACGGTGAGGACGATGACATTGTCCTGGTTACGAGATAACGAAATTGATAAATTAATAAAGAATTGGGGTTATTAAATATCATTACTTAGGAAATTGACTTAAGTCAATGGTTTGACTAAATGTGGTCTGAAAAACTGAATTGGCAAGGACGGAGGTGTCATCCCACTTGCGTGTTTGTGATTTTGTGATTGATAATGAGTATTGCACAAAAAGGTCAGACGTTTGTCCCTCTTGCATGGCAAGATCGTTGGTTTTATCCCGCTTGCGTATTGATTTGGCTCCTGCTTGGGGAAGGATGGTGGATCCATCCCGCTTGTCCGTGGTTGTGGTGTGATGTGGGGATGGTGGTTTGTGCCGCCCACGGTGAAGACGATGGTTTAATCCCGCTCACAAAATAATGACATTGATTAGTTAATAGACGAATGGGGTTATGATTGGTTAAGATTATGATTTTGATAAATTTGATGATAATAGTGAGTTTGATTAATAATGATTATTAATTAGTAAGGTCATGGGTTTTGTCCCGCTTGCATGAGTTATAAGACACCAGCACCTAGTAGACACAAGGATGGTGGTTTCGTTCTGCTTGCTCAGTGTTACGGTAAGACACTTGCACCTGGCAGATGCAAGAACGTGGGTTTTGTCCCGCTTGCTCAGTGTTATAGTGTAGTTATGGAGATGGTAGTTTTGTCCTGCCCACGGTAAGGACGGTGGTTTTATCTCACCCACGGCTTGAGTTGATTATGGATATGTTAATTGTGATTGTGATATGGGATGTGAAAAAGGTAACAGGGCACTCTCCCTACGAGACTTGATTTTATATATATATATATATGAGACTTTATTCCCCCACATCCTCTCTCTGATTGTAAGGTGACAGGACACTCTTGATGCCTAGGCATCTTTGGCTAGTTTCACAAGCCATTTTCTATAGTTTTTACTTGGTTTCATGCATTATCTTTATCAATAAGCAAGCATTTGGATGAGTTATGTATGCATGTCTTAATTCATCAAATATAAGTGAATTGTAAACATTTTCATGAGATTGATACAAGAATTACTTGATGCAATGAATGATGCATTATCTTGTGATTATGGCAAAGCTTTGATGCACTTGTTTGGTTGATTATAGGCAAGGAGAAGCAAAGGAGAAGCAGAGAAGAAGCAGAGAGGATGTGGCATTAGTGGCCAAGTTAGCACACTAACGCCATGGTTAACGTTGGCTCAATGAAGAGCTGTTGGCGTCAGTGGCCAAGTTAGGCCACTAACGCCAGTGCCAACATTGCCAGTAAAGAAGTGTTGATGTTAATGGCCAAGTTAGCCCACTAATGCTAGCACAATGTGACTCAATGAAGAAGGCAACGTTAGTGGCTTATGTTAGCTCATCAATGCCACCACACAAGGAAGAAAGTGCCAACGTTAGTGTGTTAACGACACCCAACGTTAGCACACTAACATATTCGATCGTTTCACAAGTTGGGGGCTGGACGAATTGTCTCGTGTGTGTATGCACGAAGCAGTGTGCGTACGCACCAGAGGAAAATTGGCTAGTGTGCGCACGCACAAGGCAGTGTGCGTACGCACAAGTGGCAAAACTTACAAGCCACGCGTGCACATGGGCGACATGCATGCGTGGGAAGGGCGTTAATGCGCTAATGCTATGTCACTAACGCCGGTATTAATTCCAGCATTGGAAGATTTGGCTAGTGTGCTTACGCACGGAGCAGTGTGCGTACGCACAAGAGGAAAATTAGCTAGTGTGCGCACGCACGAAGCGGTGTGCGTACGCACACCAGGAAGAGCGCTAATGACCATGTTAGTGTGTTAATGGCAGCACCAACGCCAGTTTCTAGGGGCACTCATGAGAGCGTTAGTGAGTTAATGCCAGTATTAACTTCAGAAAGGGCCACTCCTAACTTGCTTTAACTAAGGCCAAAAGGCAACATCCAAGTACTTGAAGACTCAATTGAAGATGAGAAGAATAGTATATATAGGAGAGTTTTTGAACTTAATAAGGGGGCTTACACTGGAGGATACTCCAGAAGGAGCTTAGCTTAGGATTCTTAATCTGATACACTTTTACATTTCTGCAATTTTTACATTGTTGCCTGTATTAAGGCTTAGTTTATTTTCATGCAATTTCAATTTTCTGCACTTATTCTTAGAGTGATGATTAACTAAACCCCAATCATTAGGGGGAGGAGCTCTATTGTAATTCAAATGAATGAATGAAATTCTTCTTCTTCTCAATTAGCAGATATGCGTTGTAAGAAATTACATTCCTATTATCCATATAGAATCCCTTCCTTTCAGTAACTACTCTTGTGTCTTATCTTCTATATGATGGGTATCCACTATCATTAATAATTGCGGTGTCATTGAATATTTTAGGATAATATTTGGTGTAGTACCCATCTTTCATGCATGGAGATTTTGAGCAAATGGTCCATGAATCATATATGTAGACACATCTCTAAACAATTTTGGGTATTAAACAGGATCGGACAATCCTAACAATATTAACCAGTAAATTTAAGTTGTGTTTGTTATCTTGTGGTCTCCACTCAACCATAAAAGAATATGAATATGTGGTGGACCTCTCTTTTAGAATTCTACCATGTATATCATTACAATAAAAAGATAAAAAAATAATATGTTATAAATAAACTATCTATTTTATATATATGCTTTGATAAATATATAACTGTACAAATAATTTAACGAAATTTTTTTCTAAAAATAAGGCTAAATGATGAGCAACACCTGCATCTAGCACTTCGAATGGAATTTCTTGCTTAAGATCGGAGATTATCATGTCAAACTTAATTTTGAACACTCTACATAATATATTTGGTCGGTCTTCAACCTTTAAGTTCTTTGGATTATTTAACTCTACCAATTTCTTGCCAACTCAAGTTACATGACATTGCCATGAAGAGATCTAGATATCCATATATTCTTACAAATTGCTAGAGTATCTTGATAATTATTAAACATGTATCTCAAGCTACCTGTGAAAGACAAGGGTAGCTAGAATGACACATTTATTTGCTTTAGAAGCACAGATTTCACTCCTAACAACTACATCTTATCATTAAATTAATTAATTAATATTTTTATTTTACGCTCCTTTTAGAATAATGACATGATAAAAATTGAAATTTAATACTGTTTTAAAATATAAAACTCTTTTAATCTAATAAGAAAATAGAAATTAGAAATAATTATTTTAGTTTCATCATAAATTATATCTATTCTATTATTTTTTAATAAAAATAAAAAAATTAATTACAATTTAAAAATGAATAACCTTATAAATTATGTAAATATCTAAAACTAACAACTTAAGAAAGTGTATTAAAAATTTAAAAACTAACAACCTAAGCAAATAACTTAAATTTTAAAAATAACAATCTAAGCAAACAACTTAAGCAAATAACTTAAAATTTAAAAAATAAACCATCTAAGGAAATAACTTTTAATTTATAAATAAAGTTTTAAAAATTTTTAATAACAACATCTAAGCAAATAATTTTCAAGCTCAATGTATTAGCGTCACATCAGCAAAAAATTCTCCAGTTCTTTTGAACTACTAAATTAGTTCAATTTTTTAGAAATGATAGAAAAAAAATTAAGTATAAAAAAATATATATTAATTTTTTTAAAATAGTATAAGTAACATCACATTTAAAAAAAATAAGTAATTTCATTTAATTTAATCTAATATTTTGTAGTTAGCAACTTTGCTTATAAATTATGTAAATAAAAAAGATATTCTTAAAGACATTTACTTATTTAAGAATTAAAAAAAATTATATTTTAAATTAAAAAGTTTAAACAAAGTATTTTAATTAGCAATTAGAAATTAGAATTAGGTTTTTTAAATAATTACACATTAAAAATTAATAACTAACTTAATTATATCAACAATATTTCATATTAGAAATATAAAACTTTATGATATCAAATACTAAATTAGAAATTAACAAAATATCAACGGTATAAATTGAAAAAAAATCACAAGTAATAACTAAATAAAATTAACTTATATTAAAAAAAATTCTAAATTCCAAACATAAAAATTCAAACAAAAAATAACAACTTAAGAACAAATAATATTTTTACCAAAACAAATATATGTTTGGCATTATTCTATTAGATAGACATAAAAAGGGGATTCTAAAATATGCACATTCAAATTCTTAATTTTTATTCTCAATCTTGATCATCTTGTAAGTTGAAGTATCTCTTTCCGCTCCCGAATCTTCGAACTCCAAGAATAGTCACTTGGTTGGTGTAATAGTATTTTCCAACACTTCAAATTCACCATCGTTCGTAATCTTGTTGAAGAATTCAAGTAATAAATTCTGTACAAAACACTATGTTAAATAAAAGACATCATTCTCACATTTTATTTTAAGGTGTAATAGCATTTTCCAACACTTCAAATCCACCATCGTTCGTAATCTTGTTGAAGAATTCAAGTAATAAATTCTATATAAAATACTATGTTAAATAAAAGACATCATTCTTACATTTTATTTTAACTCAATAATATTTTTTAAATAAAATTATACTTTAACTTTAAGAAAACAAAAAAAAATATTTTAAAAGAGACAACCAAAACTTGAACACTTGAAGATTTTTGTAAAAATATAGGTAGAATTTAAAATTTAAATTTTATTATATCAAATAAAATTAAAAAATTAGCTCCATGTTAATAATTAACAATCTTTTGAAATGTCATAGTTACTTAATTGTTTCACAATGATGTGTTGATATCAAATTTTATTTTATTTTTTTAATTTTAAAACTTTAAAATATTAATTAATTAATTTTTTTGGAGAAAATAGATATTAGAATTACAATTTGTTATGGTTGCAAAAGATATTTTATATTTAAATTTCATTAACTTATCAACATTTAATTTAAGTATAATTTAAATTTAAAAAACAAATTTAAGTTTGACTTGAATATAAAAAACAAACAAACCTCTTAATTTAGTGAATTTTTAAATCTAAAAAATAAATAAATAAATAAGATGAATAAATAAAAGTAATCTATGTACAACGAATTGAAATTATCTTTTTCTTAAATTTTTTTTTGTTAAAGATATTAACTGAAAGTAATTGATGGTACTAAATAATAGAGATGTTGTATTATATATTTCTAACTCGTACTTTTATAGTTGGCTCATAGCTAGAATTTTCTAAAATGTAATTGAGTTTGATTTGAATTTGACTTAAATTTACAGATAAAATAAATAAATTTAAATTACAAATTCTAATAACTAATTAATTTAACACTATAGTTTTTTCGAAAATCAAAGAGAGTAAAAAGAAATATAAAGTAACTACAATAATCACGTGAACTTATTTATTGCTATTAGTTATTAAGTGAATTTAATTTTTTCGAAAATAATAATTTATTAGCTTTTTCTTTAAATAAAAGAGTAATATTATTATAATTAAAATAAAATATAACTATAATTTAAAAATTTAAAGGTAACTTTTTAAGCAAATAATTTATAAATAATTTTTTAAATTAGCTTAACAATATTAAAAACTAAATATCTAATAACTTAAGAAAGTATATTTAAAAATTTAAAAACTAACAACCTAAGCAAATAACTTAAAATTTAAAAAATAACAACCTAAACAAAATAACTTAAACAAATAACTTTAAATTTAAAAAATAACCACCTAAGCAAATAACTTATAATTTATAAATAAAATTTTAAAAATTTCTAATGACAACACCTAAAAAAGTAATTTTCAAATTCAATGTATGAGTGACACATCAACAAAAAAAATCTAAATTTAAAAAATAACAATTTAAGTAAAACAACTTAAGCAAATAACTTAAAATTTAAAAAATAACTACCCAAACAAAATAACCTAAGCAAATAACTTAAAAAATAAATTTAATTTGATTTGAATATAAAAAATAAATTTCTTGATTCAGTGAGTTTTTAAATATAAAAATTGTATAAATAAATAAATAAACAAATAAAAATAATCTATGAACAAATAAAAATATAGATAACTTTACTAAGATTAAGTACAAAGAAATTTATGATTATAAAATATTACAATCTATTATAAATTAAAATTTAAAAATTCAGTTAAAAAGTTAATATTATAATATTAGAATATTTTTTCCTTAAAAAATTTCCAAACAAAATAATTTGTACGCATTTAACTTACACGTATTTTATTCGCACGTTATCCGGATTAATTCAAAATGAACTACTTATAAACGAATTATATTTTTAGGAACTCAATTCGCAGTTTGATATGTCATTCCTTCTTTTAGCAAATTCACGGATCGAGACACTCTTGCCTTTTTAACTAAAACATGTATTTTTTCTCCCTAAAATTTACAAACAAAAATAAAAAATAATTAAAATGAGATAAATAAACACATTTAAAATATCAATAATATAATTTAATATTATTTAAAAAAAGGGTAGAAAACTCACGTCTTCATCGAGCCAAACCATCTCAATTGAATATGGTAATGGAGAATTTTCATAACTCGATAGTGTCTATAACATTATCACTCGTATACGTACACACAAAATTTTAAAAGGAGTAATTACTTGTACTAAGTAAGGAAGATATGGTGCTATGCATCTCTAATTTGTACTTTTATAGTTGGCTCATATCTAAGATTTTTTGAAACCTAATTGACTTTGATTTGAATTTAAAATAAAAATCCTAGCAACTAACTAAAAGATGATATAATGTAAACAAAATTATTATTGTTACATAAAAACTAATTGAATAATTATTAATTATTATCGTTATTAGCTTAGAAATAAATTTGAATTAATTCGAATTGATTCATACAATAATTACGTGAACTTATTAGCTTAGTAATTATTAGCTTAGTAATAAATTTAAATTACAATAAATTTAAATTAGTTTTTTTAAATTTTAATTTATGAATAAATAACTTAAAATTAAAAAGTACAACTTAAGCAAATAATAATAATTTATAATTTAAAAGAGTAATCTGTAAATAATTTAAAATTTAAAAAGTAATTACCTAAGTAAAACAACTTAAAGTTTTAAAAACAACCACCTAAGCAAAACAACTTAAATTTAAAAAGTAGCAAATTAAGCAAAAATAATAATTTATAATTTATAAATAAAATTTTAAAATTCAAAAGAATAATATACAAATAACTTAAAATTAAAAAGTAACAACCTAAGCAAATAACTTAAATTTTAAAAAATAACAACGTAAGCATATAGTAATTTATAATTTTAAAAAATTTTTAGTGACGACACCTAAGTAAATAATTAGTTCAATAATATTAAAAACTAAATACCTAACAATCTAAGAAAACATAATTTAAAATTTAAAAGTAACAACCTAAGCAAATAATAATTTATAATTTATAAATAAAATTCTAAAATTTTTTAATGATGATACCTAAGCGAATAAACTTCCAAACTCAGTGTATGAGCGCTACGTCAACATAACAGCTTCTCATTCATATTACTATAAAAATAAAGATAAAGATAAAGATAAGTTATTTCATTAGAGTAGATTCCATATTCCTTTCCCGGAAAAATTTGGAAACTAAACTTAGGAAACAAAATAGCCAAAATTTTCTATTTAATGAGATAAGTAAAGTTTATTTATTTTTTTACGGATCTTATGTTTTTTATCCTAATATTTACTATAAAAGCATTGATGGCATATATTAAATAACCTATTATAATAACTAACTTGGATTGGTTGAGTGATCAGTTTATTGGCCAACAGATCCTTTCTTAGTCTGTCGGACTGAGAGATATCGTGAGTAATTAAAAAATAACACATTATAATAATATACATTTATCAATTTATATTTATGACATTTATTTATATTATAATAATAAAAACACATTCCTTATTCATTATATAACATCCATAAATTCATACACATAGTTTTTATACTTAATAGATTTTTATAATTAAATATATTATTATATACTTTAAATTATTTTACATGTTTACCAATAAATGGTGATTTTAAATTATTTTAGTATTTTTTAAAGGCTTTATACATTTAAATCACAGGATTTTTTTATTTAAATTAAATAAACATAATATTTATCGATTTAAATAAATGTGGAAGTATTTACCGAAATGTATTTTGAGTCACATCTCGGATACGGTAGGAAAAACCACAAAAAAGAATATATCTCGAATGCATTGACCCCGTTATGTGATATGGAACGTGCCGGTCATATCTCGGATGCACCCGTGACAAGACGGATACAGTGCATCCTATAATTTGCTTTAACGCAGTGCATCCGAGGTATGTGTTGGGCCAACCGTGGGGAACTCTTGATCACTGGGGAGATTTCGGAGAGGAATCAAGTGAGATAACATAAGATGAGAAGACACCATATCCAACTCAAAACCTTAAGGTGTCAAGTTAATTGGTCTCTCATCTTATAAACGGAGTGCATGAAGTTAGTCCCACATCAAAGAAATTAAGGAAGAGTGGGGAGTTTATAAGATGAGAGACCCATTAACTTGACACCTTAAGGTTTTGAGTTGGATGTGATGTCTTCTCATCTTATGTTCTCTCGCTTGCCACCCACAGTATTATAAAAGAATCCGTGTATTTCGATCTATTTTTTATGTACTCTTTCTTGAGTTCTAATTCAAATATGTTAGTTTTTAAGAAAATAATGTTTTCCATGTTGATATATATGTTTTTTTACGAAAATATTGTAATGTTATATATAAAAATTGTCCTGCACACTTGCATGTATCTCGGATGCA